>NC_085136.1:998071-1317642 GCF_035046485.1 Aedes albopictus | reverse complement strand
ACAGTAACTTAAATTTGATCTGTGAAAAAAAGAAAAAAAATCTAAGCAAAATTTTCTTAAACATCGCAAAAATCCACTTTAGGCAAAGTGGCAAAATTGCGATTTTTCAATTATTTTGTAAACGAAATGCTTAAAGTAAATGGTTGGTTCAGAAAAGTTGTGTGTCTCTTTAGACTAATCAACTTTGCAAAAAAAAATCGAATTTGCCTAAATATTCAAATTTCAGAATTATTACAAAATCAACATTTTTCGATTTTTCTCGAAATGAGAAATTTGCGACAACTTTTAAAGTTTTGCATGTAATAGCCCAATTTCTTAACAAGTCAAACTCCAAGCTATTGAGAGTGTATAATTAAAATTTGGAGCCAATCTGTGCCCTAGAAGCGGAGATTTGAGCATTTGTATGAATAGATTTGAGATTTTGTTAAAAGCGGAGATTTGAGCATTTTGTATGAAAATCGACCAATGCGTACTTTATTCTGTCCAGTACTGTATATACAGCCATGAGCTACTGGTTGAACTCCAGTAAGTAAAAAACATACCCGCGAATTTGCCTGCTGTAGAGTGAATTCCTTCAGAAGTTCCCCAAGTAACAATTAAAGGTGAATAACAGCAGCCAAGGGCTGAAAGTCTCTATAATAAAGATAAATCAATCAGGTGAATAACAGCTTATTTGGCCAAAATTTTGAAAACCCTGTCAGAAGTAAACTCTTAGATTCCTCCTAGAGTACTTTCAGAGATTTATTCAGAAGCTCTTACTGAAATTTTGCAGGCGTGCCTCCAGAGATTGGTCTAAGAATTCTCTATAAGATTCATCAGAGGTAACTTCGAGGGAACTCCTGGAGCTCCTTCTGGGATTACTTCAAGATTTTCCAAGATTGACCAGGAGTTACTTCAAAGATTCTTTCTTCAATGAATTGCAATTTGAGGGTTTTTCAAGAGTCTTCTGGAATTTATCTAGGAGTTTCTTCTAAGAATCCTCCTTTTGAAAAGCAAAATACTTACTTGCTAAAACTAAGTCACGGTGACTTCTGCGCAACCAAAACCTGCGCTGCCGTGAATCTTCCGTGACATGTGTGTTGCTTGGAAAGTGCCGTTTTTCAACAGATCCTCTCAGCGGTAGCCTGATGGATACCTCCGGCAAAGACCTATCCAAACCGTCACCAAAGCCCTCATTCGTTCTAAAACGCTGTCCCTGAACTATCCAGCTTCTTCTTCTTCTTCTTGGCGTAATGTCCTCACTGGGACAAAGCCTGCTTCTCAGCTTAGTGTTCAATGAGCACTTCCACATTTATTAACTGAGAGCTTCCTCTGCCAATGACCATTTTGCATGTGTATATCGTGTGGCAGGCACGAAGATACTCTATGCCCAAGGAAGTCAAGGAAATTTCCTTTACGAAAAGATCCTGGACCGATCGGGAATCGAACCCGTCACCCTCAGCATGGTCATGCTGAATACCCGTGCGTTTACCGCCTCGGCTATATGGGCCCTGAACTATCCAGCTATAGAAGGCCGTTAAATCCCTCACCCTATACGCCATTAATGGATTCGGTGTATCTCATGCGCTTGGAAGTCCGAATCAAATGACTGCGGCTCGTTCCACGGTTCGCTACTATGAACCATAACTGGGAAGCGAAGCAATATGCCTAAGCAGAACTGGAAAATTGATACACACAGCTGTGAGTTTTGCTGGAATTCTTCGAGGGAACCCGCCTGTAGAGATTTCTACGGAGATTTCTCTTGAGATTCCTCCAGGGGTTCCTTCTGAGATTCTTTAAAATATTTTTCCAGGGATTCAGGGTCATTTGGCCGAATGCCGTTTGTCCGAAAAAGAAGTAATGTATTTAGGTGATTATGCCACTGCTTCATGAATCAGTATAACTCGAAAGAACAGCTGTTACGGGTATAAATATTTGTTACTATTATAAGACAGAATAATTGTTAAATGTGTTATAAATTTTATATTCGTACGTTCTTTGTGTTATATGATCTATTTTAACTTGTAAGTATTCCCCGAGTTTAAATACACATTTATAGGGTTCTGACAGAATAGAGGTACATGAAATGCAATCCAATATTGATTGCCAACATTCAGGCCATTTCGGGCAGAGGTCAAGTACTAGAGATAAAAATCTTTCCCTGCCACGGACTTCATGTTATTGAGCTGAAGTGTCGAAACCCGAAACGGGATGCCCGATTAGGATTAGTTTTCCTAGACAAAACCAAGCTATGAACACAGCATCAAATGCTGTGTACTAAAAGGAAAACTGCCAACTAAAATACAACTCTAGGATGACTAATACATGAAACCTCGTCATCCTGTGATCGGAAGATGTTATCCATCTGGATAACAGGGCACATTTATGTTATGTGTTGTGCTGAATTAATTAATAATGTCTCGCATTTGTGCATTTATAAGGTTCCATGTGTACTGTGTTGTGTTGATGCATCGTAATAATTAATTTCTTTTATTTTGGTAACACAGCCTATAACTCAAAGAACAAAAAAATTTTGGACCAAAATATTCACAGTTTCAACGCCTACCTAATCCCATAATGGTTAAACTAGCGAGAATATGCTATGATTGAAAAAAGGAAATATTTGTGATGACCATATTGTTAGCTGGAATACATGTTATCCAGAGTTTGTTTGTCTACATTCTTTTGACTATGATTCGGCCAACGGCAAACGACCCTCTCCACCAGATGACATTCGGCCAAATGGCGTTTGGCTAAACAGCATTCGGCCAAAAGGCCAGATATCTTTTACAGGAATACCTTTTTTAGGGATCCGTGCAGTTAGCGTTTTATATGGAATACAGTTATTGTAACAAGGGTTTTTATTTTATGTAAGTATAGGAAACAGATTTTCTACTTGGATTTTATATGGGATAAAGATTTTTCAAATAAGTGATACAGATTTTTCAAAAAATCATCAGGTATCCCTGCTCCTGAGATTCCTCAGGGAATGACTGCAGGGATTCTTCCAGGAATCTTTCCAAGGATATATTGAGAAACTCCTTGTGTGATTTCTTTAGAAATTGCTCTAAGGCAGGGGTTTTCAGATCTTTTGTCTCGCGGTGCACTTTTCGGAAATTAATTGTTTCGCGATGCTCTTATTCAAAAATTTTTCATATGCTATCGAACTTATCATTTCTGCCGAGAGTTTTGGCGAAGTCTCTCGTTAATTACTGGTTGGTAACTTGAAGTTTTTTTTAAATAAATATTGTTTCAATATATCTGGATAAATTCTTAGAAAAGTCAATTTGTTGTTGGCTGTTTTTAGATCTTATTTGTGTCTGGAGGAAATTCCTAGAAATGTTATATGCAAACTTCCAATATGATGCTTTGTAAGTTAATTGAAAGATAATTGAAAAATCCTTCTCAGATCAGAAGTTCTAGTCAGATTCCTTTCGAGACTCCTACGGTATTTCTCGAAGAAAAATTGCAGCATCGATACCTTGCTATATGTTTAGTATTGGGGATGAATTTTGTGAATGAATTTATGGGATTCTTTTTTCAAATCTTTGAACATTCATCATTCTGACATTCATCTCAGAGTCTTTGGAATTTTATATGGAATTCACTATACATTTGTCTTGTGCCGTAAATCTGCTTGCTGCAGAGATGCTTTTCACTCATTTACCTGGTATTGTATCATAAAACATTGATATCAGTTACTTGCAATGTTGGTGGGCTTATTGATTAAGTAATTTGCATCATACTTACAGCATGTTCACAACCAAAGAGAGCTGTCACGGTGAACTTGGCAAGTCTTCACGGTGCGCCAAGTTTTCGCGGTGCACGATCTGAAAACCCCTGCTCTAAGGAATCCTCGAGGGATCTAGGAAGTATATCATGAATTTCTGTCGGAAATCTACCAGGGAATGCTGTTTTTTTTCAGAAACATTTCTCTTATGATTTTCCCAAAAAAAAATCGGCTGAGCTTCCTCAAGCAATTCTCGCGGAGGATTCTTCTTGAAATCATCCACTTACAGATAGATTCATGGAATTTCTCAGTGATCCTTTCCTCTAGGGATTCAGCTGAGTATTTTTTCCAGAAATGTATCTAAGAATTCTTCCCAAAATGCTCCTGTCTATAGAGATTCCTCTAGAGATTGTGACTCCTCGCCTCCTTTAAAGATTACTTCAAAAATTATGGAAAGGAGATTCTTCCAGGAATTCTTTTACTTTATCTTTTAATTTTCAAGTTAGTTATACTTCTTCTCTTTTTTTAAGAGTCGTTTGTTACGGCGTCATGTTTTATGATGAGCATCATGTATTGGCATTTTAAAAGTAACGATGCTTTTTAAATATAACTCATAGTGGCAGACAATGCGTTACTCGATTTGTTTTAAACTGGATTGTTTCAAATGCTCTAGATACAATAAATCATATATACAACAACAGTTTCAAGGTAGTATGCTTGTCGATCAGCTGTTGGATGATTCTTATTCGTTGACGGCAAAAACTTCAGCAACTCAACTTACAAAAATGTAATTTCATTTGAGTCCTAAACAGAGATGATATATATTCAAATTTATCTTATTATACAAACTTTAGAGCATCCGTACTGATTCCGTTTTATGTGAAATACAGATTTTTGAGTAAGAGGGCATATTTTATTTTGTATAGGATACAGATACGGTAATTCCGAAGAAAACTAACTGAATTCTAGAGGAACTTCGAAACTCTAAAAATTGAAGAGTCAAAAAAATTAATTAAATCAAATTGGTTTGTTTTATTTTTGCCTAAAGTTTTTGACAGCATTTTAAAGAATTGAAAGTGTTAAGGATACTTTTTTTTTATTTAGATGTATTTTTGGAATTATCGAGTTTAGATTTACTTACACAGCTTACGACTTACTCAAATAGGAGAACACCAAATCTGTTGAAACAGTTTTAGAGGAAATCTGGCATAAATTTAAAGCAGATTGTTTTTAAGAGTTTCGGTACGAATTTCTTGAGTTGAGAGATTTGTTTACTGAAATAAAGTTAAATTTATATAAACTGAAAATTTTCAGAAGAAATTCAAGGGAAAATTGACTAAACAATTTTCCGAGTTTACCGGATATTTTCAAGAAATTGAGTAGGAAATTCTATTGGAAATTAGACCATAAGTTCCATCAGAAACTTCCCGCTCGAATTTTTTCAACATTTTCTATTGGAATTTCCTTTTTGATTTCAGAGTTTTGTGGAAAATTCTTTCGAGATGTCGCCAGAATCTTCTCTAATAGCTGCGTTTAAACAAGTTTTTGTTAAGTGTCCATTTTTTATGATAATCGACTAGCCTCTAGAGATTGCTGCGGGGATCCCCTAAAAATTCTGTCTGGATTTCGCATTAATGACACCACCGATTTTGCTTCAAATTTTGCTGGATATTTCTCAAATATTTGTGCTATAAATTCTGCTTGCAGTTTCTCTATGAACTATGTCATGATTTTCTGCTAAATCTGGGATCTAATGCCGCGAATACACTCGAAAGTATTTTTAACTTTAGATAAGTTTCTTTTATCATTGTATTCACGCTAAAATTTCAAATTTATTATGAATAAATTAAGTGGATATCAACATTTTCTCTGGCTCTGCTTCACACAATGATGAATATTTTTTAGATTTTTCCATGTTATGTATAAAAGATCATATGTTCTATATAAAGGGCTCACAACACTATGGCCCCTGCCTCCACATTTGTAAATCCTGCCCTGCCAAATAGGATATACAGTCAGGTCTCCTATTAGACGCTGCCACCCAGAAGTGATGAGTTTATAGTAAGCACTAACTGCACTCCAAAAACAGCTGGATTAGATGCAAGACAGCTGAGAAATTGCGGTGGGCGTAAAGTGGGTAGCAGCGTGTAATAGGAGACCCGACTGTATGACAAAAAGTAAAAGATGTAGACGAAGTGGTAAACGCGTAGATATAAAGCAAGAAGATGTTTTGGGTTCGATTCCCAGGTCGGTACAAACATATTTCGTACTTCCTTTGATTTCATAGGGCAAAGAGTACATATTTCGTTCCTACATCACGAAGTTGAATTTACATAGTAAAAGGCCCTATGCCAGAGTGAACGTTATGGCAAGAACACGTGAATTCAGCGAAATGCTGTTCAAGATATGAATTACTAATCCCAATACCTCCAACCGTCGATGTTCCCCTTGCAACTCGCAAACCGCATCTGACTCGAGAGCCAGCGCATAGTCTTTTCCGCGTCGTCGAAGGGAAAACTCGCTCCCTCGCTTGGCGCTCTCCATCCAACTGTCTTGCGGTGGCCGTGGCCGGCAATCATTGTATCGGCGGCCGCGGTATGAGTAGAATCCAGACACCACGAGTAGACACCCTAGGCTAGAGTCTTCTACATAGGCGCTATAGCAACCATGCTGAGCATGTGTAGTAAAAGAGCGTGCGGCGATCACCCTCCCGACCCGATTCACAGCTCTCGCGCGGCGCAACCACGTTCGCTCACTCACTCCCCCTTTCGCTTGGAGGGTTTTTCGCTGAGGTGAAAACTTCACGTCCGTTCGAACGCTTGCCAAAATTCGAGGGTTCGCTCTCGCTCGCTCAGCCTCACTCTCCCGTGTGCGTTTCCGTGGCCGTCTGGGTCTGGATGGTACGCTTGTGCACCACACGCTGATAAAAAGTTGTTTTTCGGGGTTCCTTCGATGGTTTCGGCGCACTAGCACACTCACAGTTCAGCCACGGACAAGCCGAGACCGACCACCGAAAAGATGGTGTGCGGTTGGAACGTGTGTTCTGTTCTGGTGGATTCGTTTTCCAAGTGGCGAAGAAAAGGTTTTTGAATATACTAGAATGGGGACGTGCGGATTTTCCCTTTTTAGTCGTATAGTGTGAAATTTGTTGGAGCTTTGACTGTTCCTATAGGTACCTAGTGACCATCGTGGAGAAGCAATGTGTCTGTGTAAGCGGGAAGATGTTCCTTTCAGTGATTGCGCCAATTCGTGAGGGAGAATGAAAAACTCGTAATTAGAAAGTAATGAGATTAGACGGTAAAACCAACAGCTTCTTCTGAGATTGGATTGGGGCCGTTTAGATGGGGGAACTGGGAGTGTCAGAGACTGTGCATTGAAATCTTCATTTCCTAAAGTGTCGGTAATGCTGGATTGAAAGGAAACCTAATTGAGTTTTGTCCTCTGATTGCATTATACTTACAGATCCGGTTGTGAAGAGTCGTGATTCGGTGTGTTGAATAGTGCTGATACTTTGTTGCTTGCGTGCTGCTTCATGAACGTATACTGAATGTATCCTGAGTGCTATCTATCCGGTATACCTTCAGTATACGTAACAGGAGGCGGCACAGTCATCTTTAGTCGGGCAACACGTTCCTGAAGAAGCTGAAAAAAACATTCGACGACACAATTGGACCCCTACAGCAATTCAGTTCACACGATTTCAAAGGTAACATTCATCATTTGTTAACCCCCTCTATTCCCTTTTCATTCATGCAGGTCAGCATAACATCATCCATCATCATCAGGTTCACGGTTCATCATTTCATCGAAAACCTAGACCTACGCCACAACGTAAAGATTTCCGTCTGCATGTTCCGGCCGGTCACTCATACACGCTCGCGTGCCCTTCCCCGCCCCCTTGGGCGCACTGTGTAAATCCGTCAATCTCTCGTCAATCTTTGTGATGTGTCAACGAGACGCGTGGGGCTGCATATCAAACGGAGATCGTAGGAGCAGCCCGGTGTGGTTAGTGTTAGTTACACGAGAGAACAAGAGCGAACGATCCAGAGCAAGGAACCGAGGGCTTTGGGAGTCGAGAGAAGTGCATCAATCAAAACATCAAAACATTCAGCGGCATAGTTGGGGAGCTGCCGCACAGTAGGCCTATCAGCGGGAAATCTTTCAGAAAGGAACACAAGGTTACAAGCCTACTATTGCTACGCCACGTCAAGCAGTAAGATGATCGGAGGAGAAGCGCATGCCTGAACCTTATTCCACAGTACATATTATCGTCAACAGCAGTGTGGGAGAAGATGCCATGTCGTCGTATTAACACTTTCAATATTGGTCCCCTGTGGAAGCTTCCGTTTTCCACTTCGAGTGGCTGTTCTCGATATTCTCGCAGATGTGTGAAAAATTAATAAAGAACACGATCCCTTATGTTACCGAAGCAGGCGATAGAAGTGCGGAAAGACACGAAATGAATTTGTAATTTTGTATTAATATTAAATTTTAATAAAATGTTAAACCCATTTCAGATTGAAACGTTTTGCTTTAAAAGAACATATCTGTCCCTGATTTCTTCTCAGCGATCGCACCGCCCAAAACTAACTGTGGATTCCACTTGCAACTGCGGCCACAAATCCAATAGGAATCAATCAATGACCGCAGAACGTTTCTAACGAGAAAAAAAATCGAACCAACACTTCGTCCTTCTTATTAGCACGAAACCATGTCTGCTTTGCTACTGCTTTTACGCCGACATCAATTATTCCTGCTAACGGCGTGAAATATCGGTCGTAAATTTAACCGGCAATACATGCCCGAGCGCGCACTGCTAGCGAGAGTGTAGAACATTAACCAGTCCTACCCCCAATTCGCCCATCTAAACCGATGCTGACGCAACTCACTTGATTTCTTCTCTGCATCGCCATCAACGCACTACCAAGCAAGCCATCCCATCCCGTGTCCTCGCCATCTAAGCAGCCGGTCAGCCTACTTTGTTGGTTGGTTCTTGTTGGACCCGCATATTGTAGCTTGTAGCAGCGAAGTGGGTAAGTGGTGTCGTAAATTTGCGAATAAACTTGCTCCAGACACGCATTACTTCGGAGCATGTAGGTGTATATTTGGAGCCACATTCTTGGGAGGGCTACTGTTTGAAATGGTAGGATTCTTGAAGAGTCCTTTGTGTCCGGTTTTCGAGTGTCGTAGATTCTCCAAGGAGTTGTCTGATGAAATTTTTGTTGAAGAATCATTTTGGGCTGTTTTGTACATCTGTTCTGGTTTGACGTTACACAGTAGATAAACCTAACAGTAGTTGATAATTATTCCAATTACCAATCTATATCCCTTTCGTGACGGAGCTCAAAAAAGTGAAATTTCCATACAAATTGCTCAAATTTGGCTCTCCAGAACTCTCAGACTCTTTAACACATCAACATTTTTTCTTTGGCATTCGCTAGAACTACTCCTTGTCTTTCGATTCGTAGCTTTGTCCACCTAGATAAATCGAAAATTGAAAATTTGCGACAGATAAAACTGTTTCATGTTTTACAATTTTTGCTCACTTTTTATTTAACTTGTTGTGGCCAATTTCACATACAACATAAGCAAAAGTTTGTTTGCACACATGCAAGTATAAGTAATGGCTCAATTATCAAAACAATTTACATCAAGTAAACCAAAGACTAAACAGTTGAAAATATTACACAAAACTGTCATTGCTCAACAGCACAATTGTGCTGGTTCGTCACGAAAGGGATATGGCAACAATCAAATTATTGTCTCATTGTAATAAGGGTTGTAGGTAAATATAAAAATAATATAAAATAATATAATATGAAAGAAACATGAAATTTTAAGCATTTATTCCCCGTCTTTGAAGAGTTTTAATGTTAGTGGATATCACTTCCTTGCCATTACGTAACCTAGTGACATTGAAAGAAATATATTATCAGTGGTATGTATGAATTATTAACCTCCCACATAGTATTTACTGTTGAATAGTATCTGAGATTATTTGGGCTGGGGGAACTTGCTGAGCTCAATCAATTTCATATCAGTTAACATGGCTTTTTGTACATGGCTAGATACTGTGCGTATCTCAAAATTCAAGTCACTTTGTTCAAAATTGACTGAGTTACTGTA
This sequence comes from Aedes albopictus, assembly GCF_035046485.1. NCBI lineage: Eukaryota > Metazoa > Arthropoda > Insecta > Diptera > Culicidae > Aedes > Aedes albopictus. Next base: position 1,307,807 of record NC_085136.1, on the reverse strand, counting down.
GCAACCCAGCTAACACAAAGTCGTAAATGATGTTGAATATGATGCTAAAGTGGAGGCCATATACGCACTTGCTTCCATTTAACCGCGTGTAAAGTGTACGCATATCGCCTCCACTTTAGCATCCTATTCAACATCATATGCGATCGTGTGTTGACTGGGAAGTGCCCAAAATAGGCCCCCCTGCCCAAATAATCCAAGGCGCATGTGCACTGCCTATGATCGCATATCAGTCCCATACATGCTGGATTTCCTATTCATATGGGAGCAGTGACTGAGAAACTTACTTTCCAACATTCAGTTTTGCGAAGTTCATGATGGAGGCGCATGATACCTTGTTTGAGCCATGCAAAATTCATAATTCGGCATCAACAAACAAATTTAACTGTTTTTTCAACACTAATGGCTTCCTACATAGCTATGTGCCATACTTCTCTCGCAATCCATCCCCAACATTTGGAAAGAAAAGATTTTTATCTTTCTATTGATCTATGGTTGAACCCTTAGCATATCTACGATTTTTTTTCAATTTTACATTTTGTTATCAATGCTGTGTATCAGCTCACTTGGATCGAAGCTTGGTAAGCTGCAAAGGCAACTCTCTACGAGGTGGATGTAAGTTACACTCACCTCGTGGAGAGTCGCTTTCACAGCTCTGTCACGACTTTGGCATGCGTGTGCGACCCCTACTCTATTCGGCAAACTTTTAGACAAAATCACAAGGCAAAAGTCGTTCATACATTGTTCCTTGATTAAACCTTTTAGAGCTGAGAAAATAGAAAGTGAGTGTAACTATTTGAAAGTGAGTGTTCCCTTCCCTGTTGCTGAGAACCTCCTCCAAGATTCCTCCAGTAACTTCTACGGGACTATTTCGGGAACTCCTTCTGGGATTTCTCCGGGAACTGCGTCCAGGATTCTTTCAGAAACTGCTTCTGAGTTTATTTTCAGGAACTTCAACCAGGACTACTCCAAGATCTCCTTTCTGAATTCCTCCAGGAGCTTCCATCAGCTTTGTAAGTATTTCCATTTTTTGCTCCTGCTGGGATTCCTCTATAAGAAGTTCTTCAATAAATCTAACAAAAAACTTCGAAAGACATTGAAAAAGAAACTATTTTGAGAAAATATGAAAAAAAATCTGGAGGAGTCTCGAAAGCAAATCGTGCAGAATTCCCGAATGTCCTGGAGAAACCCGGAAGAAATTCCATGAATTTCCAGACGGAAACTCCGAAGGAATCCTGGAAAATATCGAGAGAAAAATCTTGAAGGAACCCCAAGAAGATCTCTGAATTGCTGGGGTATTCCCCAGCATCGATCCAAAGAATCGATGAAACGAATTTCTTAGGACTTTTGGGAAGAATTTTCTGGAGAAAACCAGGAACTCTTGGAGGAATTTCAATTCCACAGAAGCAATTACTGGGGAAACAATGACTGTGAAATTTCTAAAGGTGCTCCTGTAGAAGTTCTACATCAGCACGCTTTCCCAATAACGCTAACCCCACATTTCCAATTACTGGAAGCTGACAAAGTTCTTTGAATTTCTTTGAAATCGTAAACACTTCCCGAGCATAATAAACGGATAACACACTATGTTATCTGATGACAAAAATTATTAACTAAATTTGTTCTCACTGTGGTTGAATAATCAGGCAATATAACAAACATGATAACAATCAATTATGCCAATGATATAGAAATATCTCATTTTGTTATCATTAGGGGTATCCTGATAAAAACTTCTGTAAATCAATTTGTTTATTTTGATTGAAAACTCATTTTGGAATCAGAGAGATATTTGCTCGGTCATTGATAACTAACTTCCGATGTTGTTGTCGATGATGATGCGTTAAGTTTGACAAGTGTGGTAACATGAATTATCATGGTGATAACACAAAGTTGTTAAATGAGTTCTGGAGTGTGCACTAGTTATCATTTTGTTATTGGGCTTTTATTCGCTCGGGTTGTTGCTGTGCAATGAAACATCAAACACACTGAAATTTGTCTTGACAGCCGCGGCGTACAGTGCCCTATGGGGTATAATATCATTTATTTAATTACAATAGCAGAGAAAACACCTTCAAAGTCTCCGGTGGTGTCTTAAGCTGCTTGTAATGACGAAGCTTTATTATCTTCAATCGGTGGAGTTCTAACCAGCCTCTTATAATGCTGGTGGCGTTGTGGCATCAGGAACTGATGTTTCAGCTATACCAGGCTGTTCTTCTGGATCAGTTAGTGCTATTGGAATTTATACTTCATCAATTCCCATGTTGCTTTCCAGTGGTATAACGATACAACCTTTCCGCTCGATGACTCGGCCTAGCATCCATGACTTGGTATTCCAGAAATGCTGATCTACTTATGTGCACCAGGTCATCATCTACGAAGTCGTGCTGATTACTCCCTTCCTAACGATTGACCATCTCATTCTGCTTGAGATTTTTGGCAGCCGGGACTTCAGGAACAGGTTTCTTCAAGAGGGTACAAAGTGGTGCGCCGTACTGGACTTCCCAGGAAGGCTTATGATGTTGATTATGATGTGATTTGATTTGGAGTTGAGTTATCTAGCGAAGGGAATGACTGCAGATGCTCCAGTGTGGGTGAACCTTCTCCTTTGCTCAGCTTGAATCCACGCTTGAAGGATTCAACGAATCGGTCTGCCCAACTGTTCGACTGCGGGTGGAAGGAAGCAGAGCGAAGATGTGTGATAACATTTTCATGGTATTGCACGCTAGTTAATTGCATACCGCTGTCAGAGACTGGATTGTCTGAGTTGCCAAAACAGTGAAAACGTCTCATCCAGCAGATTCAGGATCGTGGTTATGGTGATTGAACGAGTGCAAATATTTCGGGCCACTATTTCCACGATTACGAAATAGTAGCATCCTTCGATTGGATCAGCGAAATCAATGTGGACAGTAGTCACAATTCCAAGCTTACTCTTGTCGGAAACTTCTCTTCTTAAGCGCACGCTGTACTGTACACTTGTCGAACGTACTTAATCATCCACATTCGGCCAGTAGATTTAGATGCGGACGACAGACTTCATCCGATCTTATCCAGGATGTTCACAATGAAATTGTCGAACAATTCACTTGTGAAACTTTGAACGATGTTTCGATCGCCGAACTTGATGTGGTCGTCGATCATTTGAAAGCCATGTCTTTTTGAAAAGTATTCTTAGTCTGTGAAATTCACCACTTCTGGATTGTTTTTTTTTTTATTCTTCAATCACTTAACCTAATGTACAGCTCTATTGTTCGCTAGGGCACTGCGTGAGCGATTCCAATTGGAAGCTGTACATACACTTTGTACAGCGCCTAAATGTATTCTATCCTAATTGTACTACATCGAACTGGTTGCTGTTGCACTGCTTTCAATTTCTACACTATCATTGTAGAATGAAGGCACAAGGATGTTGATGTGTGGCTGTTGGTTGTTCCTGTTTCCAGTTCGATTGGGGGTCCATTATGGGTTGCCGTTCGCCGATATCCAAGTATCCGGGTTCATTTGAGCCAAGGGCTCAGAAGAGGGTCAGTGTCAGCTGCTCTCAGGAGGAAAGAGCAACTGACGAAAGTGCCGGGGCTGGGATTGAACCCACGACCATCTGCTTATGAAGCAAACGTGTAGCCACTACGCCTGGCCCCGGCTGGATTGAGTTTCTACCATAATTATCTGTGGTGTGATGGGAAGTTTCTGATGGAATGTTCGAGAATTTTGCTTACGTATACGACGGCTATCACGTAGATAATCTTCATCTGGCCTACGCTGCAATGACATCAGCGGCGAAAGGGCACCTGCCTAGCCGAAGTTTGTCGTTGAAATGTCCCTGATGTCTAAATCATACAGCAGGAGTATCAAGGCCCAAAGTTGCAATCGGTTTGCTGTGTAAACAGGAACGCCCTTTTCGGAATCAAAAACCTTAAAGAGCGGTTGATAATCGGTCCGCACAGAATTTTGTGCAAGGGTCATGAGCGCTTTCTTTGACTTCACTGGTCGGGAGCAGATGCATGATGACTACGCCAATACCGTATTTCGGTGCATCAACTGGGACGACTGTCCTTTTGGATGGGTCATGGTGGATTAGTGCAAATCAGAGAGTAAATGGGTGAACTGCTCGAAGGATTGTTGGCATTTGTCGGTGCAATCCCAGCGGATATCTTTTTTGAGCAGGTTCTGCAGGAAAACCCTAAGCTTCTCCATCTACTTCACGAAAAGGCCATAGTAGTTGACAGCACTGAAGTAGGAACAGAGCTACAGAACATCTTTCGGATCTAAAAAATGGCATTGAAATTGGAAGTGCCCGATTGAATACCGTCTTTGTCATCGAAAGGTCCGAGGAACTTGATTTGTGAGAGTGCGAAACTACACTTGTCGACTGTTGAGACGTAAGTAAAAATCATGCTCAACCACACACTTCAAAACGACATTGAAGTTGCAGTCGCGTTCCACCTCAGTGCGACCCACGATAAGGATGTTCAGATGTCCAGTTACGACTTGACTCCAGGAATATCGGTCACCATGCCGTCTATTATACACTGAAAAACCTGGGTGCTGAGTTGGCACCGCATGGTAAATATAATGTAATTGCCACTTATGTGGAACATTGGAAGTTTCTATACACTGGAATTTGGCCACGGTGGGTGTTAACCGTGAGTAGCTTTCGCGATTCCTCCCCGACATTGACCTGCAGGTGAGTGTCAGACAAGTCAAAATGCGTGAAGTAGTGTTCTCCGACCAATTCCACCAAGAAGTGATCAATGAGTCAGGCCCGTCAAACAAATCACCACACATACGGACCAATATACTGTGCTATTGGAGCTACCCGGCCCGAGAATCGAAATCAAAGAAATGATACTGTTGTAGTGGAGCTGTATCAACCTTAGGGAACGAAGCGTACGCTACGGGGTGGTATTGACAATAGGAAGGGCATCAGGTATCAGTAGGTCGGCTCCAGAGGCACGTTCTACTGGAGACAGTGTTACTGAAGATTCCTTCGACGGATGAGTGAGTGGCTTTTAGATACAAATCCGAGTATCTTCGATGAAAATGAAGATGATGGATGCATCGATAACATGTCGATTAGTGCTGAAACTGAACCGTCGTACCGTTTTACTCGATCGGTGTGAATACTTCTAGTCTTCACGGTCTTTTTGGATTTCGTCTGCTTGAATGGTTTCAAAGGTCGTAGCATTGTTGCCCGAATAGTAGGGGATTCTGGGGTAATACGCACCATTTAAGGAAGATGCGCCCAAATGCATATAAAAAGACAATAATTTATTGGTTTAATGCATGCATTCATTGCATATACTTTCATTCTAAGAGAAACCAAACAAAATATCAGCCTTTTAATACAGTTCAGCTCTTGAAAATAACGTTTTTTGTAAAGACTAACATTACGGCTTTGTATGTTTATGCGGGGCAGTATGCACCCTTGCTCGGGGTAAAATGCACTACAACAATGGGGCAGGATGCACTCAAACAAAGGGGCAAGACGCACCACAACATTGAGGCAAGATGCACCGTCGAGTTTAGAAATCTTTTTACTTCTTAGACAAAATGCATGTTTTATAAGGTTTTAAGACAAACAATAGCTCAATTTTGTTTGCGAATACTTACAGAGCACTCATAGATATGATTACAGCTTGTTTTCTATAGGTGCGTTTTGCCCCAACGAATGGAGTGCATATTGCCCCAATCAATAGCAAAAAATAAAATAGTTTAAAACATATAATTTACGTAGATTACTGTTTAAGTTATTTTGCCTATGCTTAGCATTGCCCTCAATGAACTGAATAAACACAACAGCATTATATGTTTGGTCGATTTTCACCATCAAATCATTCGACAAACGATCGGAAAAATTACATCAGAATCGTGCTTTTCAATTTTATTCATTTTTCTCACTAATTACGTAACGCAGATATGTAAAATTTTCCAGATGCTCATTTATTAGGACGTTCTTTTAGACTGATAAGGTTTCAAAGCTCTAAAACCGATAATCCCTGAAAAACAAAGGGGGTGCGTTTTGCCTCGACAGTGCGTATTACCCCAGATGCCCCTACCCCTCTGTGTGCCCTTGCTGCTTGCATCTGGAATAAGTGTGCGAAGCAAACGGACCGCGTACTAGGGTATTGGTTCCCTTATTAAGCATGTAGTTCCCATTTCCATCCTACGAAAAACAATGGATTGAAGCGCTGTTTGTTTTATTTCTTATTTTTGTATTTTTTGTTAGGAGTGAGCACCCATGAAAACAAAAAGAACGGAATCAATCGGTGCCGTAATCGCTTGTTTTCGAATAGGATGAATATGGGAGCGTGAGATTACTGATGGCACACATACCCTACATGAGTACATTTAAGCCATATGTATTCTCAAGAGACAAAGTCTGCAATGGAAGCGCATGGTGGCTCATGAATGTATGTCAGTTGCAATGCATGGGAACTGCAGATGTAAAATCTTAGAAATAGGGTAATATAAAGCTAACTCAGAGAAGAGAAGGTCGCCTCCGGAGTCATAAATTGATAAATATTTCATGCTGTTGGTCGCGACACCTAGCGGTTGAAATCATACTTTTTACAGGGAAAATTTCAACCGTGTTGACACGAAAGAGCAAAGTATTTCGAAGGTAGGTACACCAACTGAACAACTGATTCGCAAAAAAATTGTGTTAAACTGGACACAGTCTAAGTTGCTTATATCTGGGAATAAATAATATCATTATGATAATAAAGACAAATTGGTAAAACACCGCAGCCCGCAATTACAAAAAAACATTTTTGGTACGTCTACCATATTATTGCAATAGCGGTCGAAACAACAATTGATATGTTCCCAATGAAACAAAATTTCAAAAAATAAGATATGACGTCAACTATTCATTGAAAGTAATCAACACACTTTGATCCATACAGCTGTTTTGACGTTTATACAAGATGGAAACGAAATGGGCAGAAACTAAATATATCGAGTCGATTTTTCACGCCTAAAATTTATAACTTTTTGTGTGATCGGTTTGTTCTGAGATGCCCTTCTCTTCTCTGGCTAACTGCAAGATGTTACATCACTGGACTCTCTAAGATAATGTTTCAAAGTGTTCAGTTTATTTTAAGAACAGCAAGATAGTTTTCCATATGTACTTTCATGTAAATCATTTGTCCTCGAAATAAGTATAAGAAACTCGCGTAAAAAGGTATGTTGTTGGTTCCTTAACTGGAATGCATTGACATTTAACTTCTCGCATCGCTTTCCTTGAATTCGGAAGATTAAGAAGAAGATATAAAAAAGCACACCAAAGAGAATCGTAAACACCGTAGTTGCTACTCCATAATTGACCAAATCAATGGAAATTGCACTGAGAATCAACAGACGAAGCAAACTAGCTTACCATTCTCAATGTATACAGTTCAAATACTCAACATTATGTGGTTAGTTTCTACTTCGAAAGTACCGCGTAAAAGGATAAATCAAGTGAAGTAAAGATTACTTCCTCAAAAACACTTCAAAAGGAATGTACTCTCTACTTAGGATCTGGAAGTTTGGTTTGAAAGTCAATAACGGCGTCAGCCACGCCATTATGATCATCGGTAATGTAGTAAATTTTTAGTTCGACAACCACTGATACTATAGACCGAGGGATCCACAGCATCTCCACAGTTTTCTCGGGAGGAAGTCTTATACAGAGTTTGTGGATCCACTAGTAGTGGACCACTACTAGTCATACGCATATGTTATACCTAGAACTTATTAGTGACCTTCATGATCACCCTGATAACAATGTTGATCTGAAAATCATCAGTCAGGCCGCTCTAAATTGCAAAAAAAAAAAAAACAAAGAAAAGCAGTACAGCATCATTTTCCCCAAACTCTTGGTAACATGACCCACAATATACATCTCTGCCTAATCGCACTGAATGTAAACAAGTCGTTCATATTTAATAGGTACTTGCCCCGCCATCAGCAAACGGGAGACGCCAGCAGGAAGAAAAATAAAACATTTCAACAGCTGAGCGATCATCGTATCATCGGCACTTCTGTTCAAAATTTATTCTCGTTCGCGCTCCCCTCGTTGCCTCCGCCTGCTCCTATGCTATGCCAACAGACAATTAGCAGTCATCTCCTGCCTCCGACAAACTCATTCACTCACTCGCTCATTTCGAACGCAGTTCATCAACCGTCTGAGGTTTCGGGTCGGTTCCGTGCTGCTCCCATGCCCCCTAACAAGCCTCGAAATACGAAATGCAACAAATGTGAAGCTTGTAGCTTGGAGTTGTTTTTTTTTCTCTATAGATTGTGACTCTTATCTTGTGCTCCGCTGATGGTTTCTTCGGTGAGGCCAGTTTATCGTTCATCAAGTTTATGGAATTCGTCTGACTACTGGCAGACAGACATCGCTGATCATTAGTGAATGCTAAAGAGACTTGCAACACTTAAGCTTGAACCGGATCATGAATTGAAAGTAGGTTGGTTGGGATGTTGACCTGATGAATTTCTACTTTGAACGAGGAATTGTCTGATTTTTGGTGTTTTGAATCAGTCATTGATACAAATAAATTTGTCTCAAATTTGTAATACTTCATTAATCTTAAAAATTCTCAGTTTTTTTTTTAAATTATAAAACAATTTGAAGGTTGTTAACGTTAGTTTATATAGGATCTATCCCGATACTTTGCGAATTCCCCTAAATTTATGCAACCTTTAAATTTATGTTCCTTCAAATTGCAATTTTTCGAAGCGTTCTAATAAGAAGCCACACCACTCTAACAGAAGCCACCGAACATACGGCTGAATCATTTTGGAAGCTATAAACAACACAATTTATTACGAAGAAAGATAAAACTAATAGAAATTCCATCAGCAGACTGGAAGGAAACTGGTAAATTGGCTGTTTTTCAACAGGAAGACGACTCCGATTAACGTGGTAGATTCCAGACAAGTTATAGATAAGCAAGCAATTATACTACACACCATTCCGAAGATTGAATGGCTCTGTTCGAAGTACACAAAACAAACGACTGGGGGTCATGCTCAGAAAGACAAGTAGATTTTTATAGCGTAACGTACAAAGGCCCAACCAATATTGATGTTGCTAATTTGGAGTTAGTCAAATATGTTGACGCCCATGTAAAAACATCCACGGAGTTCGACAAGATAAGCAGTTTTATAAAAATCAATTTTTATGACAATTTCAACACCCAAAAAGAGTATAAGAATCTTCCACAGAGCATTTCGGCAGCGGAACGAAAGTAAGTCGTATCGAACCGACGACGACGACGTCAACCCGCAAACCGCATCAAGAGTTCAAGATTGCCTACAGCAGAAAACACCATGATGCTGAAAAACGCTATAGCTCTGCCGTAAATATGGCCGACCACACTCTTGTGCCCGGCTCTGGCTGCTTGGATGCCCGGGAGGGTGTACGAGCAAAAGCAAGAGCGAGAGAGACTGCGCCGTCGCCGGTTTTTCTTGTTTTTTTTTTCTGCTGCTACACCATCCAAGCAAGCCAAGCAAAAGCCAAATGGGATCACATTCTGCCAAGTAGGGCGTTTAAGGTGGCCACAGAAGGTATAGAGTGGAGAGATATTACGTAGGAGCGTGGTAGGTACTCAAGGCAGCAGCAGCAGCAGCTGCAGAGCAGCAGAGCAAACGCTAGAACTAGGGAGGGAGCGACTCATTCGAGCGAGCCGCAAAACGACTAAAAGAAAAGCTAAATATGGATATAGAACAGCAGCCAGCCAGCGCAGAGTTCGGAGCAGTCGCCATGGCAGCAGCCAGCCGTGGGATGGATATATCGAGCGCATGGACGGAGGCGAAGTGGGAATAGAGCTGCTACACATAAGGTGAAACGTGTGGTGTTAACTAGGGATTTTTCATGGGTCGAGAATGCCGTCGCTATGGAGATTTGGTCACTGGCGGTGAAACTGTGAATAGAAAATTTTCTTTTTTTTTCGTTACAATGTGTGTCAAATCTAATTGACTAGAAGTTTCAATTGTGTATTCAAAGAATGATCATCTTGACAAACACAACAGTCAACTAGAAATCGTGCCACAAAGTATTCAAACGCATCCTAAAATCAATCACAATCGTAGATGTCATTTTCAAGTAACTGATATTTACGAACAAAGTAGACCTGCACTTAGTTGGCGATATTATGCTTTTAACTAAAACATGTAAAAATCAACTATGTTTTAAACTCTGGTTAATACAGAAATTGCTGGTGGAATTCAAAAAAAAAAATGCTTCTGCAGATACCTTTAGGAAAAATTGAAGGGAGAGAAGTACAGAGAAAATTCAAACAAACTTCTCGAAACAATTGCAGGCTGAGTTTCAGAGTGAACTCGTAGAGACTCATAACGAAATTCACAGATTTTTTTCAAAACTATTCTCACAGGTTTTTATAAGAACTTTGTTCTTGGGAATTCCCTCGGTAATGTCTTCCTTGTCTAATTACTGACATTTTTAATGCAATTTTGAAGGCAACTTTCGGCAACTTTTAGCTTAAGTGGAGGCTTAAAAATTGTATTAGAATTTGTTTCAAAGCATGCGCCAAGAGATGAATCAGCCTAGGGCTCGACATTATTCATGAAATTTATACAAAGTTAATGGATGAAATCTTAAAAAATTCAGTAAGAATTCGTTATTTTTGAGAAAATGCAATCATCTCAGCAAAACTGTCATTAACTCATGTTCCATGTTTCCAGAACTGTCCAAACTTTTGCACAAATAACAGTTTTGAACAAAGCTTCACACAAAGTTTGGAATAAAATACAAACATAATCTTGTACCGACTTTTCGAACCCTTCAATCAGAATACCCTCTTCGAATGAGTGTAATCAGTTTCGTACCTTTTAATTCCGCCTATAAGTGGATAAGTGACACTGAGGAAGATTACAAGTGGAAGTCGGAATACGCGTATCTGTCAAAGGATAAGCAAAGTAGGGCGGAATTAAAAGGTACGAAACTGATTACACTCATGCGAAGAACAAAACATAAGATAAATAAGTACCGTAAAATGGGGTATCTTTGATAATGCGGGTAACTTTGGTAGTGCGACAGGCATGGCATAGTGTATCTTATAACTATGATTCCTTCAATTAGTTAAGAAAAAGGCTATCGTAGATCAAAACTATACATATGAAAGTCCATCTTAAACATATTTTCATTGAAACCGAGTTTTAAATATTTGGGCTTAAAATAAAAAATGTTGATATTTTAGTCATTTGTCAACCCCTTCAAACAATCTGCTGTACCACTTTGTTTCAACCAATTTTTCAATGAATGGCCTCTTATTCTCGGTAGATCCATCATAGTAGATTCCAAATCTGGCCTTGAATCTCTTAACGAGGTGTGTTTTTATAAACTGGAATCAATTTTGTAAATTGGGACATAAATCTCCATACATCAATAAACGCCTAAAAGTATGCAATGCCCTTGTAATTTCATGTGATTGAATCTGTTGTGTTCAAAATTTGTTTATAAAACATTCAGAAACAACTCAAAAAAAGGAATTCTCCATTAATAGCATGTAATCATATTTCGATGTAAAGTTTGAAATATATTTTTACAAAGGTAATGATTTTTGATAGCTAAAATTACTGTGTTTCTTCAGTCAGTACTCAACAAAGCCATTTTTATATGTAGAATTTTGTAAAAAAAAATCCATATTTTGCTATAAAAATTCAATTTAATATAGTTCATAAGGCATAAGCATCATGTTCATACTCCTTAGATTTCAAGTTGTGATGATTTCTTTAGCTCTTGATGTGTTTTTCAGGGCACTATCAAAGTTACCCCAAAATGAAAATGTAATTCTCGCGTATATGAAAAATTAAAAGTCACCCAATATATTTAAAATGACTGGATCTTTCAATTGCAATTGATAACTGATACCCCAGTACTTGTTTTAAAAATATAAAACTAGGGGAAATACTGTTATATGGAAAAATATTGAGAAAATTTGCTGAAAAACTATCAAAGTTACCCCGTTTTACGGTACTCTTTGTACTTGGATTTTTTCAAAAAATCTCTGCAATTTTTTGAAAGATTCTCTAAGAAATCCTTCCATAGATTTCATCATGGATTCTTTCCTCAGGAATGCTTAAAGAAATTCCCAAAAATCTCCTAAAAATTTCATGAATAAATTCTCCGGGCAACTTTTATTAAATTTCTGCAGGGATTATTGTGAAAAAGCTTCAAAAAATTGTATGGATTCCTTCAGAAAAAAATCCATGAATTCATTAAGAAGTCCATCATTCAGAAATTCCTTTGAGAATCCCGTCAGAAGTTCTTACTTTGCAAAAGATTACCTGATGACTCCAATAACCCATTCGGAAATATTCTTCAGAAACTCTCTAAAGGTTCCTACATAAATTCCTCGACCGATTCTATTAGAATATCATCCATGAATTTCAGCAAATATTTCTCCAGAAAAATCTTCTGAAATTCCTCTACAGATTACAACACTTTTTTCTACAAACTGCTTCAGAAAATCTTCCAAAATTCCGTCCAATATACGATGCGAATTTGATGCTTAACAAAGTCCTCCAGGACTTCCTTCCAGAAAATCTTCTACGGAAAAAGGCTTCGCTGGTTGGGTTACGACTGTGCCTCGATTATCATCAAGAAGTTTCAACAAGGATTCCTTTAGAAAGTCTTCTACAGATTCCTAGCTCCATAGGTCCCTTTAGAAATTCATGCAAGAATTATTTTATAAATCTTTAAAGAATTCCATAAGCAATTACTCATACTTCATTAAATCTAACAAGGATTTTTCAGAAATATCACCAACGGTTTCTTCAGAAACCATACCAGGAAGTATTTCAGAAGTAACTCCTAAAATGTCTTAAGAAATTTATCCACGGATTTAAAAAAAAAACTTTCATGGATTTCTTCAAGAGTTCCTCTGCGGATTCCTTCAGAACTTCTTTTAGTTTTTTTTAGAAAAATCACGAAAAAATTGTTCAGTTATTTCTCTAGGAATGCATTCATTAGTTATTCCAAGGATTCTTTCAGAAGCTAATGCATTAATTGCCTCATGAACCCCTTCAAAGATCCATTTAGGAATTTTCCAGGGATTTGCATTGCAATATCCCGCAAAAATGTGTCCAAGAATTTCTGCTGGGTTTTCTCTAAATTTTTTTGCAGATTCTTGCATGTTTTCTTTCAAAGATTTCAGCAAGAATTCTTTCATGCATTCTAAAAGTTTTTCTAAAAAAAAATAAGGCCGTTACAAATATTTATTTCACTTTTTATCCCTCCACTCTTTGGCTGGTTGATGGGGGGGGGGATAAAAATAATAAAGCATTTAATCTGAAAAATATTAAAAACTCATCGGATTTGTTAAAGAATTTTTAGCAAAACCCGATATTTTGATTAATATTTTTTGTCTGCCCCCTCAAAATGCAAAATTTAGCCAAAAATTTTCGAAGGAGGGGGAGACAAAAAGTCAAAATTAAATTTGTATCAGCCTAAAGAATAAAGAATAAAAAATATCTAAAATAAATCTCTTAAAAAATTTGATTTTTTAATTTTCTAAATTTATTTTCTCAGCAGATTATTCTTAAAAGTCGTGCTCTAGGAATTTCCCAAAGAGCTTATTTAGCTATTCTTACAGAAATTTCATTAGAAATTTGAAATGGTAATAACACGGAACCATGATGGAATTTTTATGTTTTATTTTCAATCACCTGTATTAAGAATATTTTGCACCGATTCTTCAAGACACTATTTATTTATTTATTTATTCTTCTTCGTCTTGGATGGCCCATTCATCCCACAGACTGTTACCTTAAATACTTAATTCTACGTTTAAAAATACACTTAGACACATTAAAATCAAAATGACTGCTAACATCGTTGAATGCTCGGAAACAACTGGACAAAGGACATTTTCCACCATACGTCGTTGTAAACGGCCTAATTGCGAGCAGTTGACGTTCACGAAGCTGCCTGATCGGAGCGTAAAACCTGACTTCGTTCAGCAATTCCGAGCAGTCAATGTCATGAGATAACAAGTCAAATTCAAACAGCCGCCGAATCTTGATTCGCCTTTCCTCTAGCGTTTCGATGTCAATCAGCCTGCAGCGACTCTCATAGTCGGGAAGATTTATTGGGTCATTCCAGGGCAGACGTCTCAGAGCGTAGCGGATGAAGCGTCGTTGCACCTTCTCAAGCCTAACGATTTGAGTTGTGTGGTATGGACACCACACGCAAACAGCGTATTCCATGATACTCCTCACTAGCGAGCAATACAAAACCTTCAATGTGTAGACGTCACTCTTACTACTATTTGGGAGAAAACATCGTACGCTGATGATACTGATCAAACGTGCACACCACGCCGTACGCTTGATCGGATCTGGTTAATCCAAGAAAAATATTCACAAAAAAAAGAAAAAAAAAGTTTCTTAAAAAAAATAAAAAAAATAAAAGAAATAAGTTTCCACAGAAAACTTTCCAGGAGATTTCCAGGTTTTTTCCAAGAATGAATTTTACGAATTAAAAATAAAATTGGTCAAATTTTATAAAATTTCTATGCTTCTCAAAAACTATGAAGAAATATTCTCAACAATTATGTAAAATGTTCTAGATTTTTCCTGCAGTTCTTTTTGGTTAATTGCAAGAAGATGCTTTGACATTTTTACCTACAATGCTATCCAAACATCATAAAAAATCAGGAATAAGACATTCAGGATTCCAATCAGTAATTGCACAGACCATATGACCATTACAGTCCTTACACAGTTTTAAAACTGAACTTGGATGGCTGTTTTCTGTGCTAGTATTTGAGCTAGTAGTGTAGTACTATTGAGATTTCGAAAATCTACCGCAATTCCTCCTTAAATTATTTCCCAGTTTCTCGCAGAATCCACCCCACGTGTTCTCCCTTGAAATTGTTAAAGCATTTTTTCAGAATTTCTCCTGTTTTCCCAAGTACATCCAATGGTTTTTACGGGAACTTTGCAAGAGTACATGGATTTCTTCCAGAGTTGCTCGCTGGATTCCTCCCGCGTTTTTCCAAAGTTCTTCCAGAAATTTAGCATAGTTTTTCAATAGTTTTTCTCCGTATATTTTCAGAAGTTCTTCCAAAGAGTTTTCCGATACATCTCTTGGGTTCTTCGCGGAATTTCTCTTAGAGGTTCTTGAAAGGTCCCTAAATTTTCTGGGCCTACTCCTAGGACTTTATCCGGGATATTTCAGTTTCTCTCAGGATTTCTTTCGAATTACCTTTTGAGAGTTCTTCAATAAGTCCTTGCGGAGTTATTTGAAATATTTTACCGGGATTCCTTTAGATATTTCCCGGGAAATCCAACAAGTTATCCAAGGAGACATTCCGAGAAAAATCTTCTTGAAAAAATCCTGCAAGTCCTCCAGGAGCAACTATAACAAAAATCCCAAAAGGATCATTCAGAATCTCGGGACAATTTTTAGCAGCGATTCCAGGATCTAAAAAGACTTCGAGAAAATCAGCAAAAATAGTCTCAGGTAGATGACTAAAAAACAGGTAAATAACTACGAGGAAAAAGCCTGAAAAAGAAAACTAAAGAAATCGTGGGAAGAACTTCATAAGAAATACCAGTAAAAGCTCTTGGATAAATCCCAGACGACACAGAAAAAAAAACTCTGAGAGACATCCCAGGTCTGACACCAGAAGAAATCACCACCAGAAGAGACAAGTCCCGAAATAAACTCCAAGAGAAATCTCAGATGAAACTTCGAAACAAATCCCGCGACAATCTTTAGAAAATATCTCAGCTGAAACTTTTGTAGACTCTAGAATAAAGCCATAGGAAAATTCGTAACGAATTGACAATGGAAGCTCCTTAAAACCCTTGGAGTTCTGATAGAAATACCAGGAATAAATCCTCCAGCAACGCTGGGAGAAACCCCGGGGAGGCCTCCTGGAGAACTCCCGAACACCCGAAGGAATTGCGGCTTCAAGATGAATCCCGAGAGAAGTTCTAACAGTAATTCCGCAACAAAAACTGCGATAAATCCTGAGAGAAACTCTTGTGAAGATCTCGGAATACATCCTGGCAAAACCCCACGGGAACTGGAAGCAAACCTCTGGAAGAAATTCTGTCTGATTCTGGTGAAAAACTCCAGAAGAAATCGATCGGAATACAGTAATCCTGAAAGATTCTCATGGAAAAATTGCGGAACTTAAATGTGCGAATCATCAACTGGCAGGAATTCGAAAGAAACTCCGGGAGGAATTCTAGAAGGAATGTGAAAACAAAAACATAAAAAAATACGGAAGGAGTCTTAGCATTATACGAGGTATTCCACATAAAAATGCTAGACAGAATCTCTGGAAACAGAAACTTCTGGAAAAATCTATTTATCCGAGTTTCTAGTTGGATACTCGAAAACTTTTTAATGTACCTACCAACAATGTATTAAACTCGGTGGGCTCTACTTCTGAGTGTATCTAAACGTAGTAAAGTTCGCTAGTTTTTATTTATACGATCCAATATTTATAAAAGTTCGGCTCTTTGGGAGAATTTCGGTAGGGATTCCTGCAGGAGCTGTGAAAAAAATCCCGAAAAGAATTTCTGGAGTAATCCCATGACAAATTCGTGTTGAACCCCTGGAGGAGTTTCTCGATGATCCCATGGAGGAATTATTTGGCGAATTTCTGGTGGAATTGCTAGAGGAATCCTGTGAGAAATGTTGAAAGAATTTTAGCTAGAATTAAAATACCCGCTAATTATCTGAAAAATCTAAGAAAAAGCCCAAAACGAACAAATAAGAATTTCCACCGAATTTCAAAAAGATTTCAAGCAAACAATCTAACAAAAATTGCGAGCTTTTCTTGAGATAATCACAAGCAAATCTTGAAAAGAATCCTTGAATGAATTCTTCCAGAGCAGGAATAAATAACTGACACATAACTGGAGCATACCAAAGTCAGTTATCATACCAAAGACAAGGTATTGGCCGGTTATCTTGGTATTTAAAATAACTTATTTTGGTATTTTGTTGGTGTTATTAAAATACCTCAACGAGTTATTGGTTGGGTGTTGAGGAATATTTGGGGTATGTATGTATTATGAAAAAATCACTATTTGTATGAAAAAATCGCCGATTTTTATTTAGGTATTGCCCTACCTTATGCCATTATTCACGCGTTATGCACGAATAAAAATCAGTTATTATTTTAGGTATTTTACCTCTCATGTAGGGCTTTTCATACCTGAGTTAGATATTCTATGAAAAATCCTGTGAACACTGTTGGAGATACTCCTACGGCAATCCAGGGAAGAATTTCTAAGGAAATGTCCTGGATGGATGTCTGTAGGAGTGTTAAAAAGAATTCTTAACGAAGTACTTGGAGTAGTTTCAGGGTATGGGAGGAGAAGAATTCAGGTAAGGATCCGTATAGTATTTTCGGAAATAATCTGTATAAGAATGTATGTGGTAAATTGTGAAAAAAAAACTACAGGTGTCATTGATGGTATTCACTAGTTAACTCGTGAACGAATTTCTCCATGTTCCTACGTATTTCTCAGATATTCTGTAAAGATTCCTGGAGGTACTCATTCTAGATAGGTACATCAATGAATTTTTAAAGGATTTTTTTTTTTAAATTTCTGTCTTTCTCGGGGAATCGTAGGAACAATTATTGTACAAATCTCTGGAATTCTTGCCGGAATCCTAAAAGAATTTCTGCGGAAGATTCTGAAGTAATTTCTGTGAAAATCACTGGAGAAATTCACAAGGGAATCCCAATTTTTTTCCCGAATTTCCTGTAAGAGTTCTGCCGAAACGCTGAAAGAAATACTAGGAAGAACTCCTACCGTAATATGTGAAAGAATTCCTAAGGCAATCTCCACAGGTCAGAGACAAATGGTGAAGTCTCTGAAAAAAATCTCCACAGGATGTCCTAGGGGTATTTCTGTAGAAACTCTCAAAGGAGAACCTGTGAAAAATCCTGCGGAAATTCTAATGGGAACCCCTGAAGCTGTCCCAACAGGAACGTCTAAAAAAACATTTAAGGATTTCATGACGAAATTGCTGAATTAATTTTTAGGGATAGCTCTCCAGGATTTGCTGTAGGTGTTCTTGAAGCAATCTTTGAAGAAGTAGGAGGTCCCTGGGAAAATTCCGGCAGACATCTCCGTAGCAAGTCAAAGAGAAAACTCTGGAAGAATTCTAGAAGAAGTTGCAGGAATATTTCCAGTAGAAACTCCTGAAAGAACTCCTATAGAAATTTCTAGAGAAATTCTAAGAGACAGACAAGAACAATTCTAAGCAGAATGATTGCTAAAATACCTAGAGGAGTTCCAGGAGAAATCCCTGGAAGAGTTCTTGAACGATATCCAGGACAAAACCTTGGAGGGTTTCCAGAAAGAGCCCTTGAATAAATTGCGTAAGAAACTTTAGAAGCAATCCTGGGAGAAATTCGTAGAAAAGATTCTTGAAGATCACTGCAGAAACATTTGAATTGAAACCCTGGAGAACAGCATGAAAAAATGCCTGTATTACGCATTATTATGTACATTCTTTGGACTGAGACATTTTGAGACATTCACTCAAGATGTTATTGGTTCAAAATCTCCCTTCTGAACCATTTCTGTAACTATGGTTACTTCATTTTCCTTTTATGGTTAATAGAAACATAAAGTTGAAATAATTCTGGCAAACATAATGTTGAATGTTGAGAATCGGATTTCCCACTACTATACTTCAGAAGCTTACAAGCTTGCAAGTAAATCGGCTATTTCTTCCATTTCTACTAAAACTTTCCAGAAAGTTGAACGGTTTCCTTGGAAAATGGAAAAACGCAGTGGTGTATTCTCCTGGCAAATTTTCCATCTGATAGAAAATTCTCCCCACACTTCATCCCCGGATAACACTCTGCTCTAATATCGGAGTCCTTCCTCTACTGCGCACTTCCCATAATCTTCCCACGTGCCAAAACAAAGCGGCGGTGGTGGCAACATCAGCACACCATATCTACTGCTATAGCAACATTTTGTTCAGACGATATGAAAGTCGGGGCGAAAGCAGCTACTAAACATGGCATTTTATTCCTCTCGATCCCATCCCATCCAAAATCGACCCACAGCACAGCTACTAGCTACGACAGTTGCCATTTTCCGGAGAAAATTTCTGCTTCTCGTTTCCATATCAGTTATTATAGATAGCATAGATTAATTTAAAAAAAAATATTTAAAAAAAAATCTGTCTTTCTCGGGGAATCGTAGTTACAATTATTGTACAAATCTCTGGAATTCTTGCCGGAATCCTAAAAGAATTTCTGCGGAAGATCCTGAAGTAATTTCTGTGGGAATCACTGGAGAAATTCACAAGGGAATCCCAAAATTTCTTCCCGAATTTCCTGTAAGAGTTCTGCCGAAACGCTGAAAGAAATAATAGGAAGAACTCCTACCGTAATATGTGAAAGAATTCCTGAGGCAATCTCCACAGGTCAGAGACAAATGGTGAAGTCTCTGAAAAAAATCTCCACAGGATGTCCTAGGGGTATTTCTGTAGAAACTCTCAAAGGAGAACCTGTGAAAAATGCTGCGGAAATTCTAATGGGAGCCCCTGAAGCTGCCCCAACAGGAACGTCTAAAAAAACATCTAAGGATTTCATGACGAAATTGCTGAATTAATTTTTAGGGATAGCTCTCCAGGATTTGCTGTAGGAGTTCTTGAAGCAATCTTTGAAGAAGTAGGAGGACCCTGGGAAAATTCCGGCAGACATCTCCGTAGCAAATGAAAGAGTAAACTCTGGAAGAATTCTAGAAGAAGTTGCAGGAATATTTCCAGTAGAAACTCCTGAAAGAACTCCTATAGAAATTGCTAGCGAAATTCTAAGAGACAGACAAGAACAATTCTAAGCAGAATGATTGCTAAAATACCTAGAGGAGTTCCAAGAGAAATCCCTGGAAGAGTTCTTGAACGATATCCAGGACAAAACCTTGGAGGGTTTCCAGAAAGAGCCTTGAATGAATTGCGTAAGAAACTTTAGAAGCAATCCTGGGAGAAATTCGTAGAAAAGATTCTTGAAGATCACTGCAGAAAGATTTGAATTGAAACCCTGGAGAACAGCATGAAAAAAAATGCCTGTATTACGCATTATTATGTACATTCTTTGGACTGAGACATTTTGAGACATTCACTCAAGATGTTATTGGTTCAAAATCTCCCTTCTGTACCATTTCTGTAACTATGGTTACTTTATTTTCCTTTTATGGTTAATAGAAACATAAAGTTGAAATAATTCTGGTCAAAAATAATGTTGAATATTGACAATCAGATTTCCCACTACTATACTTCAGAAGCTTACAAGCTTGCAAGTAAATCGGCTATTTCTTCCATTTCTACTAAAACTTTCCTGAAAGTTGAACGGTTTCCTTCGAAAATGGAAAAACGCAGTGGTGTATTTTCCTGACAAATTTTCCAACTGATAACAAATTCTCCTCAAGCTTCATCCCCGGATAAAACACAGCTCTCACGCCGAGTCCTTCCTCTACTGCGCACTTCCCATAATCTTCCCACGTGCCAAAACAAAGCGGCGGTGGTGGCAACATCAGCACACCATATCTACTGCTATAGCAACATTTTGTTCAGACGATATGAAAGTCGGGGCGAAAGCAGCTACTAAACATGGCATTTTATTCCTCTTGGTCCCCATCCAAAATCAACCCACAGCACAGCTACTACCTACGACAGTTGCCATTTTCCGGAGAAAATTTCTGCTTCTCGTTTCCATATCAGTTATTATTATTTTATAAATTTAATAACAGAAACTCGCCTCCCGCTCGT
This sequence comes from Aedes albopictus, assembly GCF_035046485.1. Classification (NCBI taxonomy): domain Eukaryota; kingdom Metazoa; phylum Arthropoda; class Insecta; order Diptera; family Culicidae; genus Aedes; species Aedes albopictus. Next base: position 1,287,040 of record NC_085136.1, on the reverse strand, counting down.
TGGTTTCTGCTGGGAATTACGTGGCAATCGTACAGAGCCTCCTTAGGTGAATCAGCGAGGGTTGAGAATTTTTAGACTGTGGTACTAGTGGAAGAATGAAGTAAAAAACTTTAAAACATTGTTTTCTTTGGAAGTGACATTAAGACGCTTGTAAATTCCTATTCTTCTAATTTGTCTCCAGAATAACGACAAACCACAGACCTCGGATTGAGTCAATACCGTTCATGGGAACTCAGTACCACCCCTGAAGATGTCTAGCGATTTGACATGACAACCGATTTCTTGTGCGATGCCAACAAACATTGTGCAGCCTCCTTAGACGGGTACCGACCGACGAAAAAACCGGTAACTTGATTCCGAAATAATGTATCTTGTTGGTTCAATGTTTGAAGTGCAAGATGGAAGACAACAACTTTCGGCAGGCCCCTCACAGTTTTTCCACGGCGACAAACGACAATGATGACGACGACGATGCGGTGAATGGCAAGTGAGCGAGCGGACAACTTTTCCACAATTTAGGAACTGTCACAGCGAACTTTCAGCGGTCGTAAACATGTTGTTTTATTTTGCACTCGCTCTCTCTCGCTTCGGGAGGGCTCCTGCCGCCGTGTTCTGGTCCGGGGTCGTCACCGGTCGACTTGGCTTGGCGGAGTGGGAATACGGGAAATGTTTATGAAATCACTGTTATTTGTCATATTAGTAGTGCTTCGAGCGAACGCTAATCACAAAAACAGAACGGAACGCCGAACCGCGCAGCCAAACTCTGTTTATGTTATGTGATTCAAATTACGGGTGACATTAATGGCGCATTCTTTATAATTCTTTAGGAGCCGATCTGTTGTTCCATGTTGCATTCATAGTGTACGCTGGGAAGGAGTGGTTAACCCGAAACGGCCCATTGACTTGGTGCAGGCCATTGTAGTAATTTTACAACGATTATGGTTAATGTTTGTCAACATATTTCGGTGATTTAGGCGATGAGAAATCTGTTTGAGCGAGCTCTAGTACCAACTGACAAAATATGGCGGGAATCCTTTTCACTCACAGTCGATATATTTTCCGTTCAAGATGTGAGCTCCGGTTGGTACTCGTGTATGCTTGCCGTTATTGAACGTAACGTTAAATTACAATTCAATAATGTCAGATGTATCAGATTACACCCGTGAGAGCAATCTCGATCGTATTATTTTCCTTCGCTTTTACCACGTCACATTGCCATCATCATGGCGTGGCACCTTCTCCCACTTTTCCAAAGTATGGCCGGGAAAATGTGTGTTTACGAAAAGCGGGCGGTGGCACCACATGGACGTGATGTCCTTTCGTCGCTCGAACACTACATGGAAAATGGAGAAAAAGTCACGTAATTTCAATAATGTACACCACCGTTCGAAGCCATTGAGTTCGGTTGATCGAAACGGTACTCGCTCTATGAAAGGACGGGAATTTTCCTTCTTAAACCAATTTATTTTAATCGAATCGTGCACTGCGTGAGGTTTCGCAGTAACGATACTGTGAATGAAGCCCCAAATCATGAAACGAAAAAGAACTGCGCCACCAATTATGAAAATAATCTCTTTAATACAAAGTTGCAAAGCAGCCCATCGCTTCGAGGGGTCATGCAATCAAGCCAACCCCAACGCCTGCTGCGCTCAGACCAATTATCTTCACTTGTTTCGACACCAGGTTAAGCCCTCCAAATTTCAGCAGGCCGTGAAATTAATTCCTGGAGACGAACTTTCATAATCAGAACCTGCGCAAGCAGAGACAGCGCTCGAAATTATTTATGAATTCGCTTCATTTTGAATGAAAAAAAGGGAATATAAGCAGCAAAATAAATGTATTAATACATTCGAAACCAAGGAACCAGCCTCATGACGCGCGGGTGTCGACTTTTAAATTTGCCGCGCACAGCCGCGTATTTGAATAATACAATATTAACATATTTCATGTTGGCAGGCAATCAGGACAGCAGCGCGTCTTCGCGGGAATGAGCAGCCGAAAAAAGTTGACGCCCCTGCTCCGTCTGCGCTTGGTTAAATGTTGGCTCATTAGACTCATCCATCATCATAATCAGCGACACAGCAGGCTGAGCATGGCCAGCAGGCCATTCGAAGTTTCAAAGTTAGGTGAGGACCTCTATGGTCCATTTAATGCCGAGAAATAGGTCTCAATTAGTTCGGACGCCGAGAATGGTATGCACATTCTAAGTGGCAGACATCGCCAAGATAACATTGAAAACTTTCTGTCTGGACAGTTGAAATGAAATAGACATAATTGTTGATGGAATTTCTAACAGCTCCAAAGCAAATATTTCCATATGAATAACTTTCAAATGACTTGCAGTGTTCAGGTGTTTTATTTTATCTGTTCTTCGTACCTATTTCTCAAAAAATATTCATTAAAATTTTACAAAACAAAAAAACCCGTAAAATTGGTATTGAAAACCTATTTGAGATTTCCGATTTAAGATTTTGAGAAATCTGAATAAGGAAATTTCGCAAATCATCAATAATGTTACAACAGCTTCTTCTAATGATTGCCAAAAAATCTCATCCTTCCCTCTGGTTCCAAAAGATAGTTCCAGCAAATTAACTTGAAAGCGTATTCAATCAAAACGGTATACAGGCCAAAATTTTTGGGATAGGCAACTTTTTTACTCCCACAAAAAAATTCAGCATGCTGTAACTTTTCATAGAGTGCATAAAAAATCTCAAATTTTGACTGTTTATCAACCTGTAAACCTGAATAGTTTTTCACGAAGTTAGAACCGTTCGTGTAAAACACTAGTTTTTAGACAACTCATTTTTGAGCTGTCATATCGCGGAAACCAGTGAACCGAATTGAATGAAATTTTGAACGTACACTAGCAACATACAAATGCTTCACAAACTATTAAAACATGCGAAAGATAAATCAATCGAGCCCAAATTTGTACCAATGATGCACATATAATAGGTCCACAAACAGTCAAAATATGAGATTTTTTAATGCACTCTATAAAAAGTTATAGCATGTTGAACTTTTTTGTGAGAAAAAAAAAGTTGCCTATCCCAATCATTTTGGCCACCCCCTGTAATTTCTTTCGAGGGATTGCCAAAACTTCACAAAATGTTATTCAGTTCATCGGATGTTTACAATTTCCAAATTTTCCAAATTTCTGGCTCAATTTTTTTTAAGAAGACCAGGGAAAACTCCCCAGAGGAGCATCTGCAGAAACCACAGAAGAAATTCGCCAAGAAACCCTGAAGAAATGCCAGGAGAAATACTGAAGAAATCAAAAAGGGAACAAAAAAGGAACTCTAGGAACTCTATGAGGTAGTCCGTGTAGAAATCTATGAAGAAACTCCCGGAAAAAATGTTCAGATAGGTTTCTATAGGAATCCTTGGGAACTTCAGTCGAATTTCTGGAATAACTCCAGAATAGTTTGCAAGGATACTCTGATGAAACTTCAAGCTGAAATGACGCCAGAAATATTACCCAAAAGTACTGGATGATCCTCTCCTAGAATCTCAAGAACTACAGAAGAAACCTCTGAAAGAACTCCGGAAGCAATATTTGGATGAATTGTAGAAAATATCCTTGGAGGAACCCCAGGAGAAAATCCATGGGGAATTCGTAGCGAAGACTGGGGTGCAGGAGAAATACTCGGAGGCACATCTCAAGGAATCTGAGAAAAAAAAACTAGGAGGAGTTCGTGTAGGAGCCGCAAGTGAAATTTATGTAGAAGCTCCATAAGAAATCCCTAGAAGCAATTCAATAGGAAACCTAAAAGAAACCCGAGGATGGGTTCAGAAAATAAGCTTCTGAAGTAAGCCGTGGAATAACTGCAGTGAGAATCTTCAAAGAAACGTCAAGGAGAACCTATTCCATTGCACAGCCAGTATTGAAAAGCATCCTGGAAATATCTTATTGTATACATATTTTCATTGCAATATTAATATTTACATATGATACAAATACCAAAATGACCAGGTCCACTACGAAGAAATGTCAAGAGAACCTTAAGAAATACTTCAGATGGAGCAATAAGAAGCATAATGTTTGTTCTGTTCTAGTTTCTAGAGCAATTCTAGTGGAATCGATGAAGACAAATTCTTAAGTATTTTAGACAGGGTGAATCTCTGGAGAAGCTTCTGAAGGAATCGGGAGAAGAACCTCAGAAGACATTACGGAAGGGCGTCCATTCAAAAGCATTTGTTAGATTGTCGGACTTGTCTCGGTGTAAACAAACTTACACAAAGTTTGACCATAAACTGCTAAAAGTGTTTTTCTTTTCCGAAAGTTTAAAGACCAAATCGGAAGAGATCCCAAGGTCAATTAGAAGAAGGCAATTTTCTCCGAGCCTGTTCAAAAATTTTAGCCTACTAGTCTTACTTAGTCCTACTTGCGTTGAGACACTCATAAACACGTGATAGCTACAACTAATTAACAACAGTTCTGAGAAACGTTAGAACTTATTGAATATAGTAAATAATTACCATGAAGCTTTTTTTTTCACTTAGCGAATATTTGATTATCATCTCATTCTTGTTGGAATTTACTACTTATTATATGGTTTTGAAATTCAAACTGATTCTGACACATCTAATCTGTTAAATAACTGTTCACTACTGGTCACTACTCAGTGCATTTTGAACACTGTGAAATTAAAGCTTTGTCGATAAATTTGTCGTCGAATTTCTCTTCACTAACACTTTTGGAACTTTTAGTAGAACAGGTATACTTGAATTACTAGAAAAAACTGAAAATGACTTTAAAAGAAAAATTAGAAAAGGACGACTAGAAAACTGCAAAAGGACACTTTCTTTTTGCAAGAGTGAATAGTGAAGTGTTTTTTTAGTTTTTAACTAGTAATTCAAGTCGAATTTCTATTATTTCCTGATTCAAAAGTAATATGGTTTTTGAAACCAACAACAATTGCTACAATCCTCGAAACTGTTGCATTCCGCTCAAATCGTAATTCAATAAATAAAGATAAAAATCTGTTCTCAAACAAGAAATATCTAGCAAAATCCATAGGGAAATTATAGCTCTTCGCCTACATTTCTCGTGAAACTTTTGGTAGAATGTATTAATAAATTTCATAACTTTTTTTTTACATTTTTAAGAAATTCCTTGTTTAATCCGAGATTTTTTGAAGCCTTTTTAATGTTCATCCATAAATTTGCAACCATACTCCCAGAAATATCTTACAATGTATCCAACAAGAGACTCTGAAATTTATCAACCTTTATTTGCTTAGAAATTTTACAGAAAAAAAAATAATAAAAACTTATTCATCAATAACTAGCGAGGCCATCTTCGTGCGTTTTACTTAAAAAAACGCCTCTAACGCCCTTTTGAATGAGGTTATATATAATGTTCACTCCAGAAATTCGAAATAAGCATGGATTTTACAGTTAAGATACTCACTCAAGGAAATCATCAGGTATTAAGATCAACTTTCAAGAATTTCCTCATTAATTTGAAAACAGTCAATAAACAGCAGGAGAAATTATTGAAGGCACTTTTGAAGGAATTTGAGAAAAGAATATGGAAGCCAATTCCAGAGGAAATGGAATTGAAAACCTTGAAGAAAACCGTTGAAGAAAGAAAGATCCTGAGAGAAACCCTAGAGAAATTCCGGAATCCGTGGCGCAGTTGGTCACACATGAAAATATGAAGATCGCTAAGAATTATAAAAACCGTACAACCAAAATGGAAAACGAAAACCTTTATAGAAATACCATGCTGTAAGTAGCTTGGTTACATTCCTAGTCAAGTCGTGGATTATTTTAGCTCAGGAAATATTCGGCTTCCTCGCTTTGTCAACATATCGTACGGTATCAGAGTGAGTTTTCAGGTTTCTCCAAGGGAGGTGGATTTTTAAAGATTTGTAATTCAAATATTAGCCCAAACATTTGTAAAATTCATATACTTGCCAAGAAAAACGTATACTTTTAGAAATTAAGATAAAAATTTAAGAGAAAATGCCCAAGAAATTCCATCAAATGGCTTAATTCATCTCAGTTCTTCTATTTTTGCTAAACTCTTAAAAAAAAACAAAAATTGATAAGGGTATAGTTCCTGATTTTTCCCAGAGTTCTTTTGGGTTAGTTGCAAGAAATTGCTTTGACATATCCTCCGAAAATTTCTTTTGAGAAGAAATGACATCCGAACACTAAAAAAAATAAAAATAAAGAAAATAAAAACATCCAAGAGTCCAATCCGTAATTCCACAGACCATATGATAATTGAATTGCTAACACAGTTTGGAAATTGGATGTCTGTGTGGATGGTGTAGTAAGAGGTTTTGATGAAAATCCAATAAAAAACTGGAAATATCGAAAGTCGAAAATTGTGGATAAGAACTGTTGGTACCTACCGATTATCTTGGCTATTTTAAAGAGTACATCTGAAGAACTTTTTCAAAAATTCCTTTAGAGATTTGTTTAGTTTGGAAATCTATCCAGAGTTTGTTCCGAAATTCCTTTGAGGATTTTTCTCGAAATTTTATCCATAATTCTTTTTTGAATTTCTTCCAAAATTCCTCCATGGATTTCTATTACAATTCCTCCTTGAAATTCTTTTGTAGTGAAACCACCCCCCCCCCCAGAACTCTTTCCATGAGGTCTTCTCTGTATTAATCAAAGGTTTATTTCCTGGATTTAGACCGGATTTTTCTTCCGGCTTTCTCCAATTCTTCCAAGTTTCCATTAAAAGTTTTTCTTCGCAAATTTGTTCCCAGACGTTTTTTTTTCTGAGATTTTTTCGGTATTCTGCCGGGATTTCTAAGAGTTACTCCTGGGCTTTCTACCAGAGCTTCTCACCGAATTATCCTGCAGAAATTCGCAAGGTACCTCCCGGAATTTTCTCCAGAGGTTTTCCCGAAGTGCTTCCAGAGCTTTTTGCTGGATTCCTTCCGGAGATTCTTCCAAAATTTGTCTTAATTTACCTTCCTTAGTGATTTTTCGGAATTCTATTCTCACAGTTTCTCCCGGGGTTTTGACGAGGTTTTGTAGAAGTTCTTTCAGAGATTTCTTCTAGAGAGTATTCCGATATTTCTCCCGAAATTTCTCTTATAGATCCCTCTTTGAATTTTCTTAATATTTCCTCCCGCGATTACACCTTAAACTTTTTTCCAAGATTCTCCAGTTCTTCTCGGGATTTTATGCAAAGTTCCTCTCACTCCAGTAGGTCTTTGCAGAGTTTGGAGCAATATTTCACCTGATATTTCACTGAGAGTCAGCAAAAACTTCGGGAGCAAATATTCAGAAAATCCCAGAATTTTGGGACGATTCTCAATAGATAGTTCGAGAAGAACTCTGGAAACTATCCCGAGAAAATCTGTAAAAAAAATAGGATGATCACTGCAAGAAATGTGGTAAAACTCTGACGAAAAGACTTTTTTCCTCCCCTGTTGGGGAAATTAAGCCACTGCCCAGTCAACACATGATCACATATGATGTTGCATAGGATGCAAACGTGGAGGCGATATACGCACACTTTACACGTGGTTAAATGGAAGCAGGTACGCATATGGTCTCCACTTTAGCATCCTATTCAACATCATATAAGATTTTGTGCTATCTGGGTGCATCCAATAGGCTGAAACGAAAAGACTGGAAAAGGTCTTGAAAGAAATCACGAGATGCACTCAACGAGATACATCAGCAATAGGTCCCAAAGAGCACCAACTTGGAATAAAGTTCAGGATAAATTAAGAAAAACTCTGAAAGACATAAGCGTAGAATTAGCATAAGTTAAAATACACAGAAATTAAAATTTAAAAACAAACTGAAAGACAACCAAGGGCCAACACTTAAAGAAATCTTCTGAGAAAAGTCCCGGGAGTCTACTGTTGTAACCCTGGGAGTAATCCCGAGAAGATCTCCTAGGGAAGTTCCATGAGAAACACCGGGCAAATTCGTGGAAAATCTTCAAAAGGAATCCCGAGAGGAACTCCAAGAGTAATTCTGGGGCAACATCTGCGATTCATCCTGAGAGATACTTATGTGAAGTTCGTGAGATAAATCCTGGAAGAAATCTTTGAAAACTTCTTTGGGAAACACGAGAAACACACATGAAAGACTCTAGGAGCAATACCGGATATTTCTGGAAGAAATTCTGTAATGTCCCCATGAAAATCGTTTGAAGTTCAGGAAAGACTCGTAAGGAATGATTCCAGGAGGAATTATTCAAATCTTCAAAAAATGTCCGGTAAGAATCCGGAAGAAGCTCCGGGAGGAATTGAAAAAAGAAATACAAAAAAAAAATAACGTGGAAAAATACGAAAAGAATCCTGTGAGAATACCTAGGTGGAATTTCCAAAGAAATTCCAGAAGGGAAAGGTATCAGCAGGTCATCCAGATTTATTATTGATTTAACTTGCTTTCAAATCCTTAATTCAAAAAGCATTTAATTATTTATTTTTTATTTTTTACTATCTTAACGGAATCATCAGCTTCCAGTGTTAAGCCTCAGCATTCCATCAATGAAGTAAACTCTGTAGACTCTACTTCTGAGTAGATCTACAAGTAGTAATGTGTGCTATTCATTACTCTCATACCAACCAATGTTTTATTATTTGTCAGTGTAGTCCCTGAGGATTCAAAATATTCCATGAGTATTCCGGGTTTTCCCCGTTAAATAAAATTTCCTGAGAATTCCCGGATTTCCAGGTTTTACCAAGTAGTAAAAAGACACTCTGGATATTTAAATGACCCCTAAAAGCATAGAAGCACTTTAAGATACTTCATTGTACCATTTGCTAGAGCAACTTATTGGAAAACTTCCTATAAATATCTGAAAACAAAACATTTTTTAAGAATTTTAATTTTTTTTAATAAGGTCCCCCTTTTAAAAGTCCCAAAATGTTGAAGGAGCGAAAAAAAAACATGATAGCCCACGGTCCATTTTCAATAGAAAAAATGTTTTCAAGAGACAATTTTTCAATAGTCGAAAAATATTTTTTTTCAAAAGAGGGTAAAATTTTTAATTTTTCATAGTTTTTTTTTCGTTTTTATTTTTTTTCTTATTATTTTTTGCTCCCCTCCACATACCTAATGGGAGGTCTCGGACTTAAAAGAAAAATAATATTTGCATCGGCCTTATGCAGATTTGAGTATTGCACAAATGTCCAGCAGAATCCAGAACTTTGGTCTAGTTTCTGGATTGATCTCTAGAAGCAGAGTATTAAAAAAAATGGGGATATTCTTATTGTTATTAAAAGAGAGCAACGCGCCTAGGGCTGAAAATCTCTTTGCTAAAGTAATAAAGTTACCGCCACAATAACATTAAAAATGTCAATACAACGTCTAAAGAGATAGCTATTTAATAAGTAAATATATCAAAAAAATTAAAAAAAAAATGGGAATATATAAGCCTCAGAGAAGTTTATACTAGACCTTCATTTTTTCAGGAACTTCTTATAACATCGATCAGAACATTTGTTGGAATTTCAAGTGAATATTGTGAAGCTTATCAAATCAAACTTTTGTTGAATTCTGCTTATTGGGTTGGAAACAATGAGAAAGTATAAAAAGAAACAATCTAAGGATTTTTTACAAAAATACATATGTCGAGGGACTCTGTCAGAAAAGTTTACTGTGATTCTATTAAAATAAGGATCAATGAGAATTATCAAAAATCATCCTAAGATGTCTCAAAAATTTCATGAATTCTATCAGAGTTATATCAGGTTATGATTTTGGTAAATTTACCAAAGATTTTTGGGTTATCCATGCAAATTTTCTTGAACAGTCTTGAAATTTCCCCAAGAATAGTAATAATGTTTAAAACCAAACATCCAATTTCAAACAGAATGGTTATTGTTGCTTCCGCCAGTTCGTCAGCCTTTGGGACCGATTATCCAAATTGTTTTTCCCCGAAATCATTTTTCTCCATCTAGAAAAAATCGATGTTCATTTCCATTGCTTCAAAAAATCGTCCCATCCTACGCCTCAAGAACTGAATCTGAATTACAAATTTGATGCTTTCCATTCCTTTGTTCGATTTTCTTCGGTCCCATCTGTTGTGGTATGCCTCTGGAGTTCAGCCGAAAGCCCAGGACTGAGGCAAAGGGTTGGAATAGACGACGTTATCATCCCCCAATCATTATGATTACTGCTGGCGGTGCTGTTTATCGTCACCGGTGAGGGAATTCGGCATTCTTGGTGGAAAAACCCGAAAATGTTGGAAGGACTCCCCAGTCAGAAAAAAAAGAAAACAATGAACACACGAAAAGCTTTTCGAAGTTCCAGCCAAATGGCGGCCTGAGTGTGGCGCTTCGGTCTAATGTGATTCCAACACAGAAGTCACAGCCTCGGCGAATAATCGAAATCGCAAAAACCCACTCACCAACCTCCCCGATCCGATCCAAGAGGTATACACGGTGGCTCATCGGTTTCATAAGAGATTCGGAGAACCAGAGCCTCTCTCTCGCTCCGAAGGCAGAAAAAGAGCTCATCAAATATTCACCGAATGACAAAAATCTTGTTTGCATATTAATAGATTATTCAACTTTCTGTAAAATCCTTATGAAGCAGGGGAAAAAGTTCGTCCTTCTCGCAAACGCTCTCAATGGGTAACGATATGTATGGAAGGGAACGAGTGAGACTGGGGAACGGGGGTGATGTAAAACAAAAAATGCCGTATTCCCAATACAAAAGGATTCCTCCCCGAGCATTGCAAAATGTTTCCATTATGCTATAAAAATTTCATGTTTTTACAATAGTTATCTGTCGAATTTTGGATGTTATTCGACTTATCCACATCCAAGCCAAGCATTTTTCAATTTTTTTGAAATCCAGCTATCTCTATCTACTCGGGTCGTCCATGAGAGAAAAAGGCTAGAACTCCAAAGCCAAAGAATTCCCGCAACCAATTTCGGAAACCCCCCCGCACCCCTAAAATAGAATGTGATCCCCTGAACGAGCTTTCGATTTTTATGAAACTCGTTCGTTCCACGTCTCCGCCGCTGTTGTTGACGTTGTAGTTGCTCTTGTTGTTGTTAGAACACGGGACAGATCAATTTCGGCTAAAGCCTTCCGAAACGATGCAGAAAAATCCAACACCGTTCTGGGGATTATCGAGGATTCACACATCGGCAGCACACAGGCAGCACCAGAAAACTCTTTCGTTGATGGCAAATTCTAATGAGTGTCGCATCTGTGCCACCGACTGACTGTTGGGGAGACTCCCCCCGGCATTTGGATGAGGTTGGGTTGGCGATGGCAAAAAAGTTCCAGCACGATAAAATTAATTCCACACCAACAACACACGGCCCGGCCGGGGACGCAATCTCGCTCGCATACACACTCTCAAAAGAAAGCCCCCGATCGATCGGTGGCCAGAAGCTGCTACGGAGGTTCAGGGGTTTGGTCGCCGTGCGTTCGTTGCCTTCGCTCTGACGTGTGAAACTGAATGAATTAGAAATGAGACCGAATGGAAGTTAATTGGATCAGACGCTCTCGGTTATGGCGAGAAACGAAAATTTAATAAAAACTTTAACCCCCTTGTCCAATGATGGCAACTTTCATTGGATTTCACCCGCTTTTGGTTAGACGACCTCAGCAGAATGATGGAAATACTCTGCCGCCATGGAACCAATCCAGTCAAAATGATTCAATATAAATCTCTACCAAACGGTGACCATTCCCCGGTCGGTGTTGTCCAAACACATGCTCACCAAATAGCCAGATTCCGGTAAATGGACAAAATGACCAAAGGTCTATCAAACAATAACATCAGGAGCAAGTATGAATGCAGGATTTGTTGTTGGTGCGGAAAGTGTGGCAACAATTTTCCGAGCTAAACGAGGAAGAGGCTTTCGCAGTTTTATTGCACACGTCAACATCAACGGCGGGCGGCGGCGGTGGCGTGGACAGACGGACAACCCCATTGTGTGAGCTGAATTGTGGTTTCGGAATCCCAAGACCAAATGGAGGCACGATTTGCCACCGTTGCTGGTCACATCTAGATCCAGATGACGATGACGACGACTATCAACGCCCACATCCACTATAAGAGTGACTACCCTCTAGCAGCATCTGGTACGGATAAAATGCTGCGTGGGGAGAAGCATGGTCGAAATAGGAATTTATTTGGCTTCTCAGTTGTGATGATGGAACTTGACACAAAAAGTGTAACAACGGCGGCTAGGGTGGTGGATACTACTAAATAGGGAAAAATCCCTAATTTATCCAGTTTTTTAAAGCTTTTTCTATTATTTCAAAAGTATTTTTTTTTTTCTAAAATATCATTTACGTATTCCATTATCTAACAACTCTCAATTTCATCACTTAATATTTCAGGATTTTTTTACAGAAAAAACTTTCAAATTGTATTGTGTTATTGCGTCAGATAGATACCCAGAATTTATTGTTTCTGATCATAATTTCTCTAGAATTCCTCGCTCTTAAGTTTGTTTTAAGTTCTGTCAGACATGCTTTATTATGCTGAGAATTCTTCTGAAGTAGGGGATCTCAAACCTGTCCACCTGAAGACCGACATTCGAAGGGCTTATAATTTGGCAAACCACTCACATCTTATTATAAAGTTGATAAAAGGCGTAAGGATTAAGTGTTAAACTTTTAAATGAGTATCAGGCAACATTTAGAACATTGCTTTTGAGGGAACGACTGTAACTTTAACTGGCACCATCCCTAAGTGCCGAAACGTTGGGTAAACAATAAACCCGTTTTAAGAATAAAGACTGCGTAGCCACTTCATTTAGAATATTTTGAATGCATTTTGGTAAAATCATCCAGAATTTTAAATCTGAAATTTGCACACTCATCTGAGCTGATGTAAAGTGAAGTTAATGCAATTTACATAGGGCACTTTTATATCCTAATTTAAAACCTACGCAGAACCTTAAAAATTTCACGTGCTTTGAAAATCTGCTGAATATTTAAATGTTCCGAGCTTCATGGCCGATCAGTTGGCGGCGTCAGTCGATCAGCCTCGCAGTGTGAGTTCAATTCCTGTTCCAGTTTGGGAAAACTTTCCGTCAAACGAAGTGCAAGTGGTCATTGGGCCACTTGCTTGTTATCTAGTGTTAGTTATATTCAATCTATGCGGCCTCTGACCGAAGACGGCGTGATACTAAATGAAACTATAGCTGTAAATGATTTATCAACAACTTGCTTCAAGCAGTTTCACCAGAAAACTGTTTGTAACGAACATGCTTTGGAATTCTATAAATACATAACGTCCCACTTTGCTCAAAAGTACAACACAGACTAACAATATGCAACATTAAACATAAATTGTGTCCAGTTATCTAAATATAAATAGATAACATAGTCCAATCCCAGGATGACGAGGTTTCCTTAATGTTATTGGTCAATCAGTCAATCCAGTAATCGCATTTTTTCTGGTAGGTTGCCGTTTCGTTCGCAGTGCTGGTTGCTGGTCGCGATCCCCATCGCAACTGCCCCAAACACGCGTCATTTTCACTATTTACTTCGAACAATGCCACCCGATCGCGATCCCCTATTTTATAACTTCACGAGGAAGGACAATCTACACCTGCCCCAAACAAGCTTCATTTTCCATTTTTTCCTTCGAACTTCCAACGCGACCGAGATCCCCATCGCAACTGCCCCAAACACGCGTCATTTTTCACTTTTTTTAAAGTCGCATGAGCGTGGATATATACGATTAAGTTAAAAAATCTCTCCGTTGATCCAAGTATTGGAGTATTGCTATTATTTATTATTGAAGGTGACTTCAATCAATTGGTTGAACAAAATATCTCCAGCTATTCATTAATTCCGTAAGAAATACTGTCGGATATACCACAAGAGATTTTCTTTGAAATATACTTACAAAACTTCCATTATGGTTTTATACTTTGATTGGCTTTAATTGAAAAAAAAAGAAAAAAAAATAAAAAAAAAAAAAAAATTAAAAACAATAAAATAAAATGAAAATTTAGAAACTTTTAGAAAATACGACATTAATAACAGAAATCTGGAAATTCATCCAATAAATCACTCAGAGATTCTCTCAAAAATGCCTATGAGAGCACCAGTAATTTAAAACATTCTCAATGTTTTAGAAATTTCACCAAAGCTTCCATTGCCATCTTCTCTTGAATATCTGCCAAAATCGATTCCATAAATTTTACAAGATTTTTATTTTAAGAAATGCAAGACCGTCTCCGGTCCTTCCATTATTTTTTTAGTATACAGTCCAAACTAAAGCGTCTTGATGACATTATCAATGTAGGCTACGGATTACTGGACTTATTAACAACGAGTTTCAAGGCAGAAGTCGTTAACTGTGAAAGCATGCTACGATTCTGTCTAGTGGAGGACGACGATACGATAGGTTAAGCATCAATTATCGATACCAAAGTAAGAAATTAGGTTAAACGTCTTGTGTAGTAACTGTTTAATATCTGTCCATCTAGCGAGAAACTATGCATCGATGCACGGATGCACCGCACATTAGTAAGCATCAAGATTGAGGCAGCGAGGGTCATTACTGCTGTTGCAAATAATAATCCTATTCTCAAACCGAGTCAGATGAAGAATCTTCATAAACATCCTCTCGGGTTACAAAGCAGCCAACAAAATAGGAGTTTCTGGGATTACTTACTAGTTCTCCTCCAAGATTCTATTGGCCTATGCGACCGTTAACGTGGAAACTAAAGAAAGTCACTTCACAGTCCCGCTCTATTGGATGGACCAGTTGTTTCGCAGAAGGTTGAATCGTGGTCTGTTTTGAGACCATCAAAGCATGACCAACCTTGAGTTACCAAGGATTACGGTGATTATGGTCACCGTATTCGAGAGCTAGTCGTACACCCATGTTCAACCAACCTGGAGAGAACGATAAAGACTAGCGAAAGAATAGTAATGAGCGATGATTTTACCGAAACTGATATGGTAGTAGAAGCTGAGAAGCTGGCTTTATCCCAGTAGGGATGTTATGCCAAAAAGAAGAAGTAGAATATGGTAGAAGCCTTACTAGAATTATGCAAGCAACACAAGGAAATAACTCCTGTATGGGTTTCGAATCTTCTGGCGGTTTTTGATGGTTGTAGTCATGCTATACGATTAGATTCGGAAGGGATTGACTTGGACCCTGATCTGATTGAATAAAAAAACTATGAAATTGGTATTAAAGACAATTACTGATTAATAAAGGTTCAAATCCACCATTCCGGATTGGGAATCATCTCATCAACTGAGAAAAAGACAAATTCGGAGAATATTTAATGATACTGTTATACTTGATTTTATGGTGGAATGCATGGCTCAGACGAAATCAACCCTAGTCATGTATTGGGGTCATTATGACCCAGACTGAGACGCTAAGCTTGCACTTCGTCAGCATGGTGAGCACATGCTAATGCACGAAGAAGGTTAAGGGGGATTCGAGGACTTTCAAAGGAGATTCCGGATGATTTCAGAGGCGTTTAGGAGGGGCAGAGGGATTTTCAAGAGAGTTTTAGAGGCGTTCAAAGCCGCATCGTTGGGGGGGGGGGGGGGGCTTGGCGGGGTGGTGGTCTCAGGGAGGATTCAGGGAGTTTCAGAAAACGTCACGGGATTTCAGAGTCGTTTAAGAGGGCTTTAGAGGCGTTTCCAAAAGATTTCAGGAGGCTTCAGGGGGTTCCCGGAGAGTTCCTGGGAGTTTTAGAGGACGTCACAGGCTCTCAGGTGAACTCTATAGCGGCTTAATGGAGAACTCAGAGGCGTTCCAATGCATTTCAGGAGCACTTCACGAGGTTGAAGGGAGCTTTTAAGACGCTTCAGGGCGTTTCCGCAGGTTTCAAGTGGTTCATGGGCTTTCAGGGAAGCTTCAGGAAAGGTCCAGAGGAGTTTTAAGCGGTTTCAATATGTTTCAACAAGGTTTCAGATAGTTTCAGAGGAGATTCAAGAAGTATAAGGGGCCTCTCTGGTTTCCATATGGGCTTCAGGGGCATTTAAGGACGTTTCAGAGGGATTTTTCAAGGAATTTCAATGCGTTTTAGGGCGTTTCAGTAATAGAACTGTTCGTGTGAATTCCATATGAATTCAGTAGAACTTGAAAGGAGTTGCGGATGCGTTTCAAGGCGTTCAACTCAACCCCCTGATTGAGTAGAGGTTCGCGCTAGTTGAAGTGGCTTCACAGGCTCTCAGGTGAGGTTCAGGGAGGTTTTACGGAAGACTTTTAGAGGCGTTCCAAACCGTTTCAGTGGGTGATCTCAGGGAAGGGGGATTCAGGGAGTGTCAAGAAGTTTTGGGGGGTTTCAGAGGGGTATAAAGGGATTTCAGAAGCCTTTTCTTAGGGATTTCAGGAGGCTTCAGTAGGTTTCAGAAGGGTTCCCGGGAGTTGAAGCGGACGTCATAGGCTTTCAGGTGATTTCCATAGTGGTTTCAGAGGCGTTTAAAGAGGGCTTCAAGACGCTTCGAACGTTTCCGTAGGTTTCAAGCGGTTCAGAAGCTTCCACGAGAGCTCCAGAGGAGTTGACGTGTGGTTACAAGGCGTTTCAAGGGGATTTAAGAACTGCTTGGTGGGTGTCAGAGGATTTTCGATTTTCGGGGTATAAGGGGTTTCACAGGCTTCCATGCCTAACCCCCCCAAGGCTAGGGACTTCCGAAGACCTTATAGGACATGTCAGGGCGTTTCAGACGGGTTACCAGGGGTTTTGGAGGTATCACAGGATTTCAGGTGACCTTCAAGGAGTTTCATGAGGTTTTGAGATGTATATCAAGTAGTTTTATAATGTTTCAGGGTATTTCAGACCGTTTATGATAAGCTCTTGGAAGTTTTTAGAGATTCACAGGTGAGCTTTAAATGAGTGCTAAGGGGATTCAAATGGTGTACAAGGCGTATAACGACGTTTCAGAGGGTTTAGAGAGACTCGCGGCATTTATGTGAGTTTCAGAGGCATTTCACGGGGTTTATATAGTCGTTTAAGGGCGTTTCAGAATTGTTCAAGCAAATTTTAAGACACTTCACAGCCTTTCAAATCAACTTCAAGGGAGTTTCATGAAGGTTTAAGATGTGTATCGAGGCTTTAATAACATTTTGTGTGGTTTAAAAGGAGTTTCCGCGAGATTACAGGCTTTTAGATGAGGAAATCGGGTTAAGGTGAAACGGGACGTCGTGTTATTTTTCGTGTCTTGCCTCTCTTTCTAACAATTTCCCTCGCAATTTTGAAGATGGTAATCTCGAGTTCTATCCCACTGAAGATGCTGAAAAACAATCAGCATATGCACTGCAAGTGAGCATACACAGTGATAGGTTTTTGTTGCTAAATATGAAGTAGAATCTGAGATTACCATCTTAGTAGCAACAGAGCAATGGTGGTTATTTCCCCGACCGTCCCATTCGCCCTAAAGTACTGTTCGACTCGACAGTCGAGACAAGTACAAGACACTGAAGACGACCTTACAGATGAGGTCGAACTACGTATCTGTCAAAGGATGCAAATTTTTAGTGGAATTCGAAGCAACAGTACTTAACACGATTTCTTTTCTACTAACAGGTATTCCACTAACAAGCCCAGGTTCATCATCATCATTTTAGATGAGCTTTTAAAAACATTTCAAGGAGATTTCAGGAGAACTTCAAGATGTTTCAGGGGAACACCCTAGATTTCAAGAGGATCACAGGCTTCCAAGAAAGATTTTTTTTTTGTTTTTATTAATGAAAAAAAAATCCAAGAAAGATATTTTCAAAGCGTTTTGGCGTATTTCAGGAAGATTCAATTGATTTCAGAGAAGTTCCCGAGGTTCTTCAGAGGCTGAAGGCTTTCGTGTTTACTTCAGGGAGTTTCATGAAGGTTTCGGGAGTGTCTAAAGGCGTTTCAGGGAATTTCAAGAGGGTTTAAGGACTTTTTTTTTTATTGATAACGTTTCTAGGTTGGGTTTCCATTACGCAAGAAAGATCTTGAAAACTTTTTTTTTCTGCTCGATGTTGGGGAAGTTAAACCACTACGTCCAATAAGCTGAACTTTTGTGGCAGACTCTTAAAGAGTCATTGAACTCATCACTTGTATAAGTTATGAACCTAAGTCATAAAGATCTAAAAGACACGTTTGTAGATATGTGGATCGATATGTGGACCCATTTCATTGTTAATCCGACCGTGAAAGTTTGTAGCTATTGAAGAGTTCCCACTATGCAATGGCAGCATTTATCTGGAAAGGAGACCCTAGTTGATTTGATCTCCAGAAGGATCTCCGCCCGACGAAATCCAGAGGGATATCGCTGTATAGTGGAAATTATGCCTACCACGGGCTCCAGAAGAAACGGAAGCGTTTAAGGAGATTTTAAAGGCGCTTCAAAGGGATTTCAGGAAACTTCTAAGGGTTCATGGGGTATCAGGTATCAGAAAGTCGGCTCCAGTGGCACGTTCTTCTCCAATTTGGAGATTTGTGCCAGCGCCATTTGAAGCCTCTTGCATCACTTACCTGAGATTTAGGACACTATGGTCTAACAATCATTATGTGAACGATGCGAGATGCACAACCATCTAGTCAATTAGCTCAGAAGAGTATACACCTATTTTGTATAATGCATTATGCTACTTCAAATTGGTTAAACTCCATCAGAGGACCACAATATACACCTGATTTTACATATCAAAACCTTGGTTTGAAGGTTGATGATGAACAACAGGCATGTTTGCGGGAAAATTATTTAAAAATTGGTTAATAGATACGAAAGTTACTTATTTGTCTCCATTAAAGGTTCATGGGGGATTCTTAGTGTTTGAGGACATCACAGGTTTTCAATTGAGCTCCAAGGGAGTTTCAAATGCATTTTTATACGTTACAGGGTACTTTAGAAGGGAGTTTCCGTTAGTTTCAGGCGAATGAAGACCGACAAGAGTGATCCAGAGTTTCAGAGCAGTTTAGAGGCGTTTAATGGGAATTACAGGAGACTTCATGAGGTTCCATAGAAGTTTTCAGGCGATTCAGGCTTCCAGGTGAGCTTCAAGAGGGTTTTAGGTGGTTTCAGAGGCTTCAAAATGTTTCAGGGCATCCCCATAAGTATCAATGAGTTCGGCGATCTAGGCATTTTGGACGAATTCACAAGGCTTCAGAAGGTGGTTTCTGAGTGGTTCACAGGGGTTTTAGGCGACCTTAAGGCTTTCAAGTAAACTTCAAGGGGTTTCGTGGGAGTTTCAGGTTCGTTTCAAGGGGTTTCAGGGAATTTCAGTAGTGTTCAACGTTTCAGACTAGTACGATTGCAAACTTGATGACCAAGGAAGTTTTTGTAGGCTTTTATAGAATCATTGAACTCACTACTTTATATATTGTAGCAAGATGTGGCCGTGTGAGTATGAATTGTAGTCATGAAGCTCTAAGTTACGTATCTACTTGAGAATTTGAGATTTATTTAACCCTAGTTATAGGATTTGGCTTTAAAGGGATTGCATTGTTGTCACTCGGTCATAGGATTTCGTTGCAACGCAGTAGAGGACTGTTTGTAAGACGGAGGATTTAGTTGCAGGTCAAAGGTAGATTTGATTAAAGTATTCGAATCTATTGGCAAGTTGTGGATCTAGGTAAAGCTTCTTTCATGACCCATTTCTTTTCACCACCCAAAAAAAAAAGAATTTCAACGAGAGCTATAAGACCCACCCTATTGCTGCGGCCGACACAAACACAATCTAAATCCAGTTCAATTTCCATCCGCCCCTGTGTCAACTATCCGTCTGTTTGTATGACATTATTAACCCTATACGATATACAACACAAAACCGGGGAATCACTTACCTAGTAATCCACAAAACGGTTGTACGATTTACGTTGTAGACGACGACGACGACGTTTCGGTCAGCAGCACCGTCGTCGTCGATTATATTCCATTATTGGCACAAAATCACACACACGGACATTCAATAGCACCGGCAGTCGAAATGGTGATGGACCTGGAATGGAACAGGAAACGGAAAGAAACGTGAAGCAATCAAACATCAAACACGAAATCATCATTAAACATCATCAGTTTCGGCGAAACAGTGAAAGGCTTTCAGATAGAGTAGTTTCTGCGGTTTGCGTCTCGAAAAGCCACGCGAAAAAATCAATATCTTTCTGTCGAGAAAAACGCCATCATATTTACATTTTCCCCTCGCAGGTAACCCCCTAGCTCCATGGCTCCACCATTCAGCCTACGAAGTTTTGACATTCAACTGTTTTTATTTATTTAAAGGCTTTTGTCCTTTTCGTCCCTGTCGCTGATCCTGGGCCGAAATTTGATTCCAGATAAATGCTACCAGATAAAAGGAATCGATTCCGATTTTTTTTTTTCATTCGACTTTCGCAGCAAAAATCATTTCAGCCCCGGGAAAGGATGTTTTCACCTTAGTCCTGGTGGGTGGGTGCGCTCAGGCGGGAGCAAAATGGAGTTTTGTCCCTTTCCCTCACTCCACTGTATCCTCGCACAGATCTCAGCATCCCTGCCGGCGCACCAACCAGAAGCCCCATCTGGTGAACTTTTTAGTGGTTTTGAGTTTTTTTCTTTTTGGGGTTTCTAGCGGTAGTCCTCGGTATAATCTTGATACGGCTCGTTTCGCTTTTTTCCTGCTCTTGCTTTGCCTTATCAGAGAGTATAAAATAAACATCATTTCTTAAATTAAATTAAAATGGATGAAATGCTTGGGCTGGAACGGCAGCAACGGAAGAAAGCTACCATCGTTGAAAGTTGCTAAAATTTTCAAAAGTATAATATTAGTTCTAAAAGTTGGCTGGCAGTGGAACACCACGAGCAAAATGCCATCGAAGCCTGTTTCGATTTTTTGAAGATTCTAGGCACGTATTCTTTCGAAGGCATACTTTCTCCTTTCAAGGACCTTTAACCCTATCGCTTTTGAACTGCGGAAAAAGAGTTAAGGCAAGCGTAAAGCGGACACTTTCTCTTTTTTGGTTTTTGTCAACCAGCCCGCGGGGTGTAGAAAAAGGGTTTCTTTCGGACTTCCCGGCAAATTATCCCATGGGTTTCGTTCAGGTTGACGGACAGGTACTCGCGATAACCTAAACAACGTTTGATTTACAACCCACAAGCCGTGATCAATCCGAGAAGGTAGAAGCAGTGTACAAAATCTCCACGTGCATTGAAAAGGTAAAGAGTTATGCTTGGAGGAATCCTTCTTCAAGAACAGGAAAAAAAACTGCAACGGATGCGACAGCATGAAATGATGCAAACAAACCTCTTTCTGGGGATGCTTTACGAGTGACATAAAATTTATAGCACCCGCATAAAAAAGTACCTACCCGTGTGCAACGCAAGCAGAGGAGGAAGCAGGAAGACGTCGTCGTCGATGCAACAACAAGACGAATGTACTTTGCGCCTCACTTGTTTATTGCACTCAATTGCATCGTTGTCGGGGTGGCGGTGGAGGGCCGACAACGTCTTTCGTCTGGTCTGGCATTTTTTAGGAGGAAAAAGCAGTCTGTCTGTCAGTGCACGAGAGTTATTGTGTTCGGTAAGGTTAGTTATCAGATTGGGGATGGGCGTCGACGAGACGGGGTTTAATCGTTCATTCATTGCGGGTGATACAAGCCGATTGCTAAGTGTTGATGAAGATCTAGAATTGTTAAACTCATGGATTGTTGAACTAAATTAAGGTGTGCATGTACAACATAATGAGATTGAGCAATTATCTCCTAGGATTGAGGAGCTACGATATTGATGGAGTGAGTTTTATTGATATAATGGTGTTGTTGAGAAGAAATCTCGATCTGTCCAGTGAGCACAACGTCGGGGCTCTAGTCTTTTTCGAGCTGTTCAGGCCCGTATGAAGCTGATCATCAATAAGAACCCTCCAGTGATCGCGCTGTTGTATTTTGTTCAACACGCTGAAAAAATCTCGCTTTTTGTACTCAGCATTAGCGTGGTGCTGGTGGTGGTAGCTATGTTTTATGCCTCTGGCGTTCTTCAAACGATACTTAATTGATTTTGTCATTGCTGTTCTTTGTTTGTAATTGTAAAGAGTCTGATCTTGTTTAGTTTGGGCAGTGACTACAACTAGGACAGCTCAGATCAATCTTCAGCACATCTAGTGTCTTCTTTCAGATACATTTCATGTTATCTTTCAGACACATTCAGTGTCTTTCAGACACATCTAGTGTTACATTTCAGACACATCTCTTGTCATCTTCCAGACACATCAAATAACATCTTTAAGACATATCTCCCGCTATCTTTCAGAAACATCTCATGTCATCTTTCAGACATATCTAGTGGCATTTAGTGTTATGTTTTAAAGACTTTAATGTCATCTTTCAGACATATCTTGTGTCATCTTTCAGACATATCTCACGTCATCTTTCAGACACATCTCATGTAATCTTTTAGACATGTCTAGTGTCATCTTCTAAACACATCTAATAATATCTTTCAGACACATCTAATCTCATCTTTCAGACATATCTAATGTCATTTTTCAGACATATCCAGTGTCATCTTTCAGATACATCCAATGTCATCATTCAGACATATCTAGTGTCATGCTTCAGACTCATCTAATAACCTCTTTCAGACATATCTAATGTCATTATTTAGGCATACCTAACATCCTCATGCAGACATATGTAGTATCATTTTCTAGGCACATCTAACCACATCTTTGAGACATATCATTCGTCATCATTTAGACTTATCTGATACCAGCATACAAACATATCTAATGTCGTCATTCAGACAAATTTAGTGTTATATTTTAGATACGTTAATGTTATCTTTCAGACACATCTAATGTCATCCTTCAGATATATCTGGTGTCACCTGTCAGACACGTCCCTTGAGATCTTTCTCATGTTATCTGTCAAATATGTCATCTTTCAGACGTGTCTGGTGTCATCTGTAAGACATATATAATGCCATCCTCAGCCAAGTCTAGTGTCATCTGGGGATTTTTTTTTTATTACCGTACAGGTTTGGGCCGAAGGGTCTCAGATTTTCATGAAACTTCTTCCACAGGCAGGGCTAATGGTAACAAACAAAAAAAAAAGATAAAAATTCATGTCGCCAATTTTTTCGGAGAATTCAGGTGGAATTTTTTTGTTTTCCCCTGACACAACTTACTTAGAAAAACCATAACTCAAAAACGAAGCATCGTAGAAACAAAGCTTATTTTTAGAAAATAATAGAAAATTTTCTCAGAAATCCAAAACAATATGAACTGGAAAAAGCTTCGCACAAAATTTCCACAGTTGAGAAAATTTGTAAAGAAAAGTCAGAAAGACTATAATCGAACTAGAGGAAAATTTTCAAAAAAAATATTAATAAGTTTCTATCGCTGAAATTTTAAGAATGCACTTTTTTCGATTTTGCGTTATGGCCAAATTTGTTGAAATATCTCCAAATGTGCCATATATACCTTTTCTTTGAAAAACCATTCCTCAAGAATGAATCATCGTAGGAACAAAGGTTTTTAAGTAGAATGTAAAAGCAAATTTTCTCAAGAATCAAAAAAAAAATAGTGGAACAAGTTTTACACAAATTCCACTGTTGAGTAAATTTATGAAGAAAAGCCAGAATAACTATGCCCGAACTCGTGAAAAATTTTCCATAATATATGTTTGAGAAGGTAATTTCATAAGCTTTGATCGCTGAAATTTTTAGAATGCACTTTTTTTTCGTACCTGAGTCATGGCCAATTTTGCGAAAAAATGACCATATAACTACAACTCAAAAACAAAAAAAAAATGCATTCCAAAAATTTCAATGATTAAAGCTTATGAAATAACCTTCTCAAAAAAACTTTTTTTTTCAAATTATTCATGAGTTCGGGCAAAGTTTTTCCGGCTTTTTTTTGCGAATTATCTCAATTGTGGAAAACTTTTTTCAGTTCATATTTTTTTTGGATTTCTGAGAAAATTTGCTTTCATTTTCTAAAAAAAAACTTTGTTTCTACGATGCTTCGTTCTTGAGTTATGATTTTTCAATGTAAGTAGTGTCAAGGGAAAACAAAAAAATTCCACCTGAGTTTTCCGAAAAAATGGGCGACACTTAATTTTTGTCAGTTTTTTTTGTTCATATATCCATGAGGCCAACCCGTGGAAAAAGTTTCATGAAAATTTGAGACCCTGCGGCCAAATTTCTACGATAATAAAAAAAAAATCCCATCAGAAATTCAGAAATACCACCAG
Organism: Aedes albopictus; assembly: GCF_035046485.1. Classification (NCBI taxonomy): domain Eukaryota; kingdom Metazoa; phylum Arthropoda; class Insecta; order Diptera; family Culicidae; genus Aedes; species Aedes albopictus. The sequence continues at coordinate 1,262,960 of NC_085136.1, read as the reverse complement.
AAAAATTCTCAGGAGATTCATCTAGTAGTTCCCTCCCGAGAGTTTCCCAGAAAATCCTGAGATATTCCTCCTGGGGTTGCATCATAAACTTCTCTTGGGATTTATTTAAAGCTTTCTTCAGAAACTCTTTCAGAAATTTTTCCGGGTCCCTTCAGGAACGCTTTCAGAGATTCTTTGAGGATTTCATTCAAAAATCTCTATAATGGATTTATTTCTTAGTAGACTCAAGGGTCTCCAGTAAGCCTAGTAGTAAAGGCTATGGATCGCCAATCCGAAGACGGCGGGTTCGATTCCCGTTCCAATCGGTGAAATTTTCTCGATTTCCTGGGCATAGTGTATCATTGTACTTGCCTCACAATATACAAATTCATGCAATGGCTGGCAAAGAAAGCCCTTCAATTAATAACTGTGGAAGTGCTCAAGGAACACTAAGTTGAAGCGAGGCAGGCCAAGTCCCAGTGGGGACGCAGAGCCATAAAGAAGAAGATGAAGAAGTGGATTCAAGGAAAATTTAAAAAAAATCTTTTTTAAATTGCTGCAGGACATCTTCCAGTTTTTTAGTCATTTCTTCAAAAAAAAAAATAAAAACAATTTCTTTAGAAATTTCTTTTAGTAATTGCTTCAAGAACTTTTCCAAATTTGCTTTGAATTTCTGTTGCAAAATTTTCCTTCGAAATTTCCTCTAGCCTTGAGGGATTACTTCAGAAATTGCTTCAGGGATTTCTGTCCATCTACAAATTTTAGCCTTTTTTTTTGTTTTTTAAAGATTTCCCGCGAAAGTCTTTCCAGGAGTTTTCCAGGGGCTGCTTCTGTAACTTCATTAGATACTTAATGCGAAATTTATTCAAGAATTCGTCCAGTACTATTGACGGCTATTGCTGTTCGAATTGCTGAAGTAAATTTTTCACGGATTCCCTCAGAAAATTAGAAAATTTCTTAATGGAATCTGCAGATATACAGGAATTCCTTAAGAAATTCCTCCAGGGAATCCTTGAAAACTTTCATCGGTATGTTCTATGTAATTTCATAAAATACTTCTGTTAAATCCCATGGAGGAATATCTGAAAGAATTCCTGGAGAAATTTCCGAAAGGACCTCAGAAGATACTTCCACATCGCAATAGAAATCCCAAAAAGAAACATTCTAGGGATTTTTTAGGGATTCCAGGAGAAGCCTGCACAAAAAACGGATAAATTTTGTGAAAAACTCCCTTGCTTACATTGATGATGATATCCTTAAATTACTGAAGGAGTCTCAGGAGATATTTCCAAAGATATTATTGAAAAAGCTTTAGAAGGTATGCGACGAAGAAATTTCTGAAGGAATCCCTGGAGATATCTAGACAAAAAATCCCTTTAGAAATATCGGAAATAATCCCAGGAAAATTCCTGAAGTAGTTCTTGGGGGACCCAGTCAACACACGATCGCATATGATGTTGCATAGGATGCAAAAGTGGAGGCGATATACGCACAATTTACACGCAGTCAAATGGAAGCAGATACGCATATGGCCTCCACTTTAGCATCCTATTCAAGGATCGGTATATTCGCCTCACTCCATTCATATTCACTCCTCTTTGCTGAAGCGAATCGAGAAAGATGCAGCAAACGGATCGTCGTGATCAAATACGCAGCCCCATCACCAGTGGGAAGCGATAAGCCAGCTGCTCGACATGAATATTCGTTGCCATTCGTCGCAGTTTGGATCGAAAGCGAATGAATGAATGGCGAATGGTGAAGAATGCTGGTGAGCGATCGAAGCGGCTACTATCATAAGTAGTAGAGAATTTCTGCATTTTTACTGTATTGTTGTTGAAATGCTAGATTAGCAAAGAAAATAATTCGAAAACATCAAAAATTCGTATGCACAATATCAATCGCATCACTCACGAATCACATTCGCTTGCGATGCGAATGTTGACGAATGAGTAATTTCCAAGTGTGGCTTCCCACCGTTCGCCGGAGTTTGCTGTCGTCGCTGACAAGCATACACACGAACTAAAGCGACAACCGTTCGCTACTGACTGTCTTCGAATGCGGAAGAAGATAAAAAGTGGAAATCAGGAACCCTGATCCTATTCAACACCATATAAGACTTGTGTTGGCTGGGGAGTTGCTGAGGAATTTCCTGAAGAATACCTAGAAAAACTTTTGTTTAAATTCCTATTAGAATATATTATAAAAAATCCCAATCAAATCCCTTATCAAAATTCATGGAGGTAATTCTGAAACTGAACGTAATTTTAAAGGAATTTCTGGAATATTATCTGGAGAAACCTCTGTAAAAATTTCTAGTAAAATATTATATGAAATTTCCAATATAGAATTTCTGTAGAGTTTCTTGGAATAACTTCTGAAATATTTTTAGAGTTTCTTAACGAAACCGACTGAAAATCACAGAACGTTTCCTTGGAAGAAATCCTAGAGGAATTTCTGGGGAAATACCTGGAGGAACTCCTGTAGGAATCTCTATATGATTTTTTGGAGGAATACCTGCAGAAATTATCAAAAAAAAAATCAGTGACGAACTTCTGGAGGAATTCCATGAAATATTTTCGCGGTAATTTTCAATAGAATCCTGAAGGAATTTCTGGAAGAGTTCATGAAAAAAAAAATATATGAACGCTTTACTAAAGAATCACTGGGAGATTTAAAAAAATCGCTGCAGGAATTTTTGGAATAAATTCTATCCAGTTCATTCGAATCTCGACGGGGACTACGACAAGGTGATGGACTTTCCTGCCTACTATTCAACATCGCGCTGGAAGGTGTTATGCGACGAGCCGGGCTCAACAGCCGGGGTACGATCTTCACGAAATCCGGCCAATTTGTCTGTTTTGCGGATGACATGGATATTATTGCTAGAATATTTGGAACAGTGGCAGAACTGTACACTCGCCTGAAACGTGAAGCAGCAAAAGTCGGACTGGTGGTGAATGCGGCTAAGACAAAGTACATGCTGGTAGGTGGGACTGAGCGAGACAGGACAAGCCTTGGCAGCAATAATACGATAAACGGGGATACTTTCGAGGTGGTAGAAGAATTCGTCTACTTCGGTTCCTTGCTAACAGCTGACAATAACGTGAGCCGTGAAATACGAAGGCGCATCATCAGTGGAAGTCGTGCCTACTATGGGCTCCAGAAGAAACTGCGGTCAAAAAAGATTTACCCCCGCACCAAATGTACCATGTACAAGACGTTAATAAGACCGGTGGTTCTCTACGGACACGAGACATGGACGATGCTCGAGTAGGACCTGCAAGCAATCGGAGTTTTCGAGCGACGCGTGCTAAGGCCGATCCTCGGCGGCGTGCAGGAGAACGGTGTGTGGTGGAGAAGGATGAACCACCTCTCTGCTCACTGCACTCTACGGCGAACCCAGCATCCAGAAGGTGGCCAAAGCCGGAAGGATACGATGGGCAGGACATGTTGCAAGAATGCCGGACAACAACCCTGCAAAGCTGGTGTTTGCAACTGATCCGGTTGGCACAAGAAAACGTGGAGTGCAGAGAGCACGATGGGCGGACCAGGTGGAGCGTGATCTGGCGAGTGTTGGGTGTGACAGAGGATGGAGAGCTGCAGCTGCAAATCGAGTATTATGGTGGCAAATTGTTGATTCAGTATTATCATGAATTTGATGTTAACTAAATAAGGCATAAAAACAAATATTTCTGAAGCAAGATATGGAAGATTTTTTGAAGAAATTTCTAAAAGAATTCTGAACTCTGTTTGTAATCTGAATCTCATGGAAATTTTGCAAGAATTTCTGAAGGAGTTCCTGATCAATTTTAGAAAGAATCTGTGGATAAATTTCTGGAAGGAACCTTTGGAGGAATCTCTAGAAGAATTCCTCGAAAAAAAATCAGTTAGATTGGAAATCGAATTATCCGCCATTGGATATGCGATTCAAGGCCCCAAGCATAAGGCTTGGCATGAAGCTGACGAGAAATTGTAATGAAATCACCAAGAATATCGACGGAAATTTTCAGAAAATGTCATAGGCAAATTTCCATAAAAATCTTCAAAAGAGATATGCCATGAAAATGTAATTAAGGCCTCATGAGAATACCGCCAAGAATTTGGTTGATAATCCGTTAAGGTTTACAAAATTACGACGACCGAGGATTTTTTTTTTCTGGTAGTGTTGAACTGATCAACTCGCGTCCTGAGAGCATAAACATAGATTAATAAAAGATCTTAAGAAAAATACATCAATAAAAACGTCCTTCATCATGAAAACTTTTCAAAAAACTTGCCCTCTGCACAAGAAGAACTCTTATCTTGCCAAGCTTAGGGAATAATGTTGAAAGAATCGCAGACTTTAAAGTCAGCTTGTTCGGCAGGAAAAACCTTTGTATAAATGGTTCCAGTTTGAGTGAAGTCAGTCAGTTAAACAAAATCCTTGCAAAATCTTCGTTTACTTAACCTTCACGTACCCGACCCCCGACTACTAATTTTCAAAATGCTGGCAATTTTCATCAGATTCTTTTGAAGTTGCCCTCAATCGATCATAAATGAGTGTAGTTTTGATACATTCAAGTGAACATGCAACACTCGGAACCATTCCGGAGATATTCCGGATTATGCTGGGGTCAGGGGGTTGCCAAAATGGCTGAAAGGGACTATTACGTGTGTTTTTGTGCTTGAACCTTTGATTTTCAGCTAAAATTTTGTTGCGAACAATGAAACACAACTGTGATAACCAGATTTGAAAAAGTTGACCCATCCGGATCACCGTGACAGGTTCCGTGGGGCCTCTTGGGGACACTTCTGGTGTTCAACCTTAACATGCCGTGCGACATATCAATCTTCATAATTTAGAATGACTCAGTCAGAAACGATAGACTGAAGTCTGTATCAACTAATATGGACATCCGGAACACCTAGTACAGGTTCCACGGGGCGTCATCGGGGACATTTCTGGGTTGCAGCCGAAACAAGTCGTGCGACGTATCAATCTTCATGATTTCGAGAGAATGGGGCAGAAAAGATAGACTGAAGTATGTATCAACTGATATGGCCGCTTCGGAACACCTGGAACAGGATCCGCGAGGGTCTCTCAAACACATTAACAAACGAAATAATCACTTTTAACGAACTGGCAAAACAGACTCCTCCCTCACCCCCTCACCCCAGTACAATCCGGAATATCTCCGGAATGGTTCCGAATCAAAATAATCAGATGAAAATTGACGAAATGCTAGCATTTTGGAAATGAGTTGTCGTAGGTCGGGTACGTGAAGGTTAATGGCGATTTTACTACCTATATGATGAGGAAGTTCTGGAATGTTTTTTTTTAAGTGAACTGCGTGTCTTAGATTTTGACAGAACGCTTCATATTCAACCAGAAAACATTTTCATTTAGTTATTGGCGTTAAATTAAAACAATGTTGGTCTAAACCGTTTTGAATCAGAGAATCCAAAAACCACTTGGTACAAACGAACCGAAGCATTCGCCTCACTAATGGCATCCTTTTTCGTACCATTAACTTGCGTACGTGGTAGCCCTTTCAGCCACTAATTAAACGTAATTGCCAAAGTCTAAAATTTATGCATTACATTCCGTGTTGAATCCGAAGCACCAAAATTGAAAATCAAACTTCTCCATTAACCGGAAGATTGGTGAGGGGAACCAAAACGAGCAGTACACCGTAAATAATACATTTTTACGAGCCTCACATTTTTTTGTGTGTTTCGGACCCTTCTCGTTTGGGATCATTCCCCCCAATAAGCGTGTAGGAATAAGATCACGCAAAGCCACCACTCGCTCAGCCGCGCGGTCTGTGGGCCGAGATTCACACCCTCCCGGTGAATGGGTCCCTTGCGCGGATCGCACCGGATCCACCGGTATCGAATTTTACGACACATTTCGTACATAAATTTAAATTTAATCTAAAATCTCCCCCCGAAAAAAAAAAACAGTCTCAATCCACCCGAGGAGGCTGCTGCAAACGGCGCGGCATAAATTGATTCGGCGACTAATAATAATTTATATTTTATGTGATTTTTATAAACAGTTGAATGGCGACCGGGTTGGCTTGATTTCCTCTCGTTTGCGCACAGCAGCAGCCCCCTGGATCATGGACCGACCATTGCGAATGGGGGCAGTCTCAACGTTGTTGGGGTTGGGGATTGTGTGACCATCTTCGATCGACCGGCACCACCACCAACAGAGGCGGGGGATAGGTCAAGTGCATTGAGCTGGACTGTGAACAGTGTCTACAATGGGATTTACCTCTGATGCCCACGAAAAGTCCTCTACTCTAGGTCTGATCTAGATAACCTGAAATCAAACTAGATCAATTACCTTTATAGTAAAATTATCCTCCACAAAAAATAGTTGAAAGATGGGGCAAGCAGCCAGATCACGAGGAATTATGTCCATCGATAGCATCATCCTAGCCAACTGTGCTGCCAGCGTCGATGGAAGCAAGGACAGATCCTGTCGTGTCTGCCGCCGCGTGGATAAATTTTTATTTTATAGCTTTTTAATATTTTATTTTACGATCAGAAATAAATGCAATGAGGCCCACTTGTCGTTTCTATCCCTGTCTGTCTGCCTGTCTGCATACGCCTATCTATATATCCGGCTACGCAACAGAATTGCAGCGAGAAATTGCATTACAATCTGCGAATCGTGAACAAAAGGCTAAGAAGTACCACTCGATGATCAGGAAGGTGTGTTAAGGAGCCATACATAAATAAAAGGATTATACTGAGTTAGATTCGATTGCGATCAGTGACCTCGATGTTGGATTTAATGTGCAGGACGCAGGTTAACTTACTTGCAAAAATAATGAAACAACTTGGAGATTTTAACAGAAATTCAACAGTTTCATATGTTTTAATCATACTTTTTGGAAACTTCAATCATTAAATTAACCAAGAAGACTTGAAGAAGTATCTTAAAGTTTAAACATTCGACGCGCTCAGTCAAACCTATTATAGACCAAATGTGTAATTAAATAAAAAAAAAACAATAAAAGGAAAAGGTTTTTGTTTTTCATTCCAGAAGCCACACCGTTTCTAGATTAGTGACACCATTGTCTTGTGCTGCAAATGAGTGTGAACTAAAACCAGCAAAGAAAAGGTGACGTCGTCGAGCCATAACCCAAGCGGAAAACGGTCACCATTGCGGATTTTCCACCACCGACGACCACCGCCGTTGAAAACATCCGAAGGAAAAACGCACCATAGGAACGGTGAAAAATTAATGGAATTCGTGTAGCGAATGAAGGGAAGCGGCTTACGAAGGACATTTTTCGTCGTAGGGGCTTTTGAGGACCGGCCCAGCAACCCAAAATAGCGTGACGTCGTCGTTTGCTCGTTGGTCCTTAAATTTTAATATGCTAATTTGGAAATTTTAAAATGTATCAACTAGCTGAATCAGATGGGGCTGTTTTTCACTTTTCATCGCCGCCACAGAAGGTGAAAAGGTTCACTTTCGAAGGAATCCGTGTGATGATGGGTTGGCTCCCTAATTTGTTTTCTGCGATGTTTGTTTTCCACATTCTCTATTTTCTTGATAAAGAAACGATAATTGGAGGATTTTGATAAACGCTCTGCTAGCGTTTCGACCAACGAATATCATCGATTTTAGCTTCTAGTTTATCACGTGTGCATTAGCGATGAATGGCTGTTTCCAAATTATTTCGTTCCCTTATCAGGATGGGTGACAGTCAGTCTTTCGATAAATAACAAACGATAATGTTCATGTTTGTGACTGGTAACGTAATTAGATAAAAATGACAATGATCTTTATCGAGGCAATCAGTCCTGGTAAATTGCGGCACTAGATGATCTGCTCGCCGGGAAGACTCATAAGGATATCCCTTTCGAACCAGCACAATTGTGCTGTTGAGCAATATCAGTTATGCGTATTTGTTTCAACTGTTTAGTCTTTGGTTTACCTGATGTAAATTGTTTGTAAATTGAGCCATTACATATACTTGCACGTGTGCATACAAACTTTTGTTTATGTTGTGTGTGAGATTTGCCACAACAAGTTAAACAAAAAGTGTGCAAAAATTGTAAAACATGAAAAAGTTTTATCCGCCGTAAATTTATAATTTTTTGATTTATCTAGGTGGACAAAGCTAGGAATCGAAAGTTAAAGAGTAGTTCTTGCAAATGTCAAAGAAAAAGTGTTGATATATTAAAAAATCGGAGAGTTCTGGAGAGCCAAATTTAGGCAATTTGTATGCAAATTTCACTTTTTTGCTCTCCGTCCCGAAAGGGATATGACCCTTTGAAATAATCTAAAAATTTTACAGAAAATTCTGGGAGAGATGGTTGTTAAATTTCCATTTTTTTGGAAAATTGTTTCCAATTTCATAAGTAACGCCTAAATAAATTCAGTTTGTTTTTTGTAAAGAAAATCTAAATAAAAACTTTAATATTTATGAACATCTATATATATATAAAAATGCAGTGGCATACGTGGGACCGCGCATAACTTGCAAACGGAAGGTCCGACTTTGATCGTCTCCAAGGAAGGTTTATGAGGCAAAAAACATTTGAAAATTGAGAGTTTTTGAAAATCGATCTTCCATACATTTTGTGAACGGGAACTTGGCTTGGATAGAAACTTGAAACGTCAAAAAACGCAGTAGGCAAGACAAAGTTTGCCGGGTACAGCTAGTTTTAACTTAAAAAGGTTTGTTTTTTTCTTATCTAGGCGTTAATTTTTTTTAATTTTTTTGGCTGATATAAAGGAATGTTCTGTGTATCTCAAAATGGTGTTTTGAGTGTTTAAAGCGCTTTCAACGCTTCTAGTGAGTTGATTTGCTCTTTTAAGGAAGCACGACACTAGACAACAGACTAGTATGCAACGTCCGTTTTCGTCTTAAAAAATCAAAAATCAAATAATCAAAAAAAAAAAATAAGAAATAGCAAAACAACTTAAATAGGACAGATTGGTGAAGTACTAGATTTGTAGTAATGAGCTGAATTTTAGTATGGTGAGAAGGTCAATTCTCCGTTTCTGCAATGAAATGGTGCAAAAAGCGTGGGTATTATGATTCCTTACCTAATTTGATGCTGTTTGAGCAAAACTTTGGGCAACAGTGTTGTTGTTTTCTCCATTTCTTGCAACATAAACAACATAGTTATCCGAAGTTTTGCTCAAACAGCATCAAATTAGGCAAGGAATCATAATACCCACGCTTTTTGCACCATTTCTTTGCAGAAACGGAGAATTGACCTTCTCACCATACAAAAATTCAGCTCATTACTACAAATCTAGTACTACACCGAACGTGCCCCATTCACAAAATTGAGAAATAAAAATAATCTTCCAATACTTATTGAAATCGATTTAAGATGATGGAAAATGATATTTAGATCAAAATACAAAATTTGGGTTAAAAGAATGTTTAAAAACAAAATTTTGGAAATTTTTATTTTTGTGAATTTTAACTTAAAGCTTCTTCACAGTTTTCTGGAAATCTTGAATTTTAATCTTGGGTCAACTCCTGGTTAAATTGCTTCATGTATATTAAATCAAATCCAATGTTAGTATGCTTCAAGTTCAGTAACGCCTGTGGAAAATTAGGAACTTTTTCTAAGATTTACGTTTGCAGCATGCACTATGAAGTTTTAAAGAACCCTTTGAACTTTCCAATATTCAATTTTCTATGGGGCAAATCATATTTTCTATGGTGCAGCTTGATAATACAATGTCTATTTTATAATTATTATTATTCATTTATTTTTAATTAAGAATTTAGAAAGAGAGAAGAGCCCGCTTGCGTGATTTACATTTAATGTCTATTTTGCATTTGTATATAGTGGTACTCATGAAGATATTTTATACACGAGGTAGGAAATGTCGATTATGAAACGTTTCTGGATCAACTGGAAATCCAATTCGCCACCCTCAGCATGATTTTGCTGATCACACGTGCGCTTACTATAATATCGGCTATATGGACTCAAAGACATTTCTTCTTAATTTATTCTCCAACAGAAAAAAAAAACAATAAACGCTGCCTGTTGTTGTGATTACAAGTCTTCTAATTTACATCTTCTTTCTGGCATCTCTAGGATTCCTCCAGGTTTACCTTTTGGGATTCCTCTAGAAATTTATTAGAATTTTTATGTTGTAGATTTCGTGCTTGGATTGCTTCAAAAACTTATGTCGGAATTCATCCAGGAAATAATCTATTGAAAACCTTCAACATATTCGAGGTGGGATTCCCCCAGAAATTCTTAATTCCTTCAAGACTTTTTGCTTCGTTTCTTGTGAGTATTTTTGTTGGTGTTTCTTCAAGCATTCCACCGAAAGTTCTTCGAGGAATTCGATTCATTCAGATGTTTCTCTTTATCATTTTTCTAGGCATTCCTCCTATGATTCCTTCCGAAAATTTTCTTGAGACTAGTTCAGGAACTTCTCCAAAATTATTACAGGTGGACTTTTTCCAAAAAATTCTACTTGAACTCCTACAGTGAAGTATACAGGGATTTCTCTAAGGATTTCTCCAATAATTCTTCTTAGTGATTCCTTCAAGAAATTCTGCTGGGATTTCTCCATATATATCTGCTTTGATAATCCAGGAACTTCTGCTGAAATTCCTCTAAGAATTTTTCTGGCAATTTCTATATGAACTCTTTTAGATATTTCCCTAAAAATGGTTCATGCATTCTTCCTATGATACTTCCAGGGATGCCTTCAGGAACTCCTGCTGAGATTTCTTCAGAAATTTTTACTGGTATTTCTGTAGGGCTTTATCCAGTAATTTCCACACGAGCTCCTCTAGTGATGTATTCAGATATTTCTGCAATAATTCCTACATGAATTACTCAGTGCATTAGTCCATGAATAAACCTATGGATGGCACAAATTTCCCAATTGGAGGAGAACGTACCCGTGGAACCAACCTACTGATGAATAAATCTATGATTTTCCTAGGATTTTTTCAAGAATTCCTCTAAGGATTCTTTTAGGGATTTTTCTCGGAATTTCTTAAAATGTTACTCTAAAATGTTGCCTTCAGTTATTAGTGACCCCACAATTTATGAATCGGCAAAAATGACCACAGTTTATGGATCACTCATTTGATCAACATGGTGATTCATAAATAGTGTACAAAATTAAGGTGATTCATCGGTGTGGGGTCACTGTAATTCCTCTTAAGGTTTCTCTTTGTGCAGCCCAGCTGAAGACGGTAAAATAAATAAATAGAAAAATAGAGATTTCACTAAGACTCCTCTATAAGATTTCCCAATTAAGCATCCTCTATGAAATTCCCGGGGGTTTCTCCAGAGATTTTTCCAGGGTTACCTCTTGGTATTCCTATACGAAAATCTCTCGGTTTTGCTTCTGGAATTCCATTAAATACCTTGTTTAAAATTTACCTGAAATTCATGCTAGAATTTATCAACCCATTTCTGCCATGATTCCTCCTTGAACTGCTCCATATATTTCCCCAGTACTTTCCTTCATGGTTTTCTCAAGAAGATTTCTGCAAAGATTGCAATTGGGATTCTTTCAATGATTATTCAGGAATACCTCCAGGGATGCCTCTAGGAATTTCTACGGAGATTGCAGTAAGGATTCTTTCATAAATTACTCAAGGAATTTATCCAGCGCTCTTGTAAAGGTTTTTGCAGAAACTACTTACGGGATTCCTTCAGGAATGCCTTGAAAGTTACATCCCGTAATTCCTCGACTAATTTCTTCGGGAATTCCCCCAAAAAATTCTTCAAATATTTCTCCAAAGATTTTCTAGAGATTAGGCTCTGGAAAATAAAGTGGAAATGCAGCGGAAACGTAGCTAATTCTGACAGTAGAAGAAGTCTACACACTCAATCCTGAATTGCCTGTTCAGCACTTTTTTGACGAAAATAGAACAGCAGAACTATTTCGGTAGCTTCGGTAATCGATTGTACTGAAGCCCAGTACACCAACTGTCAAAAACTGGTGCAAAAGGTAAACAATGCAGTATAGCTGTATACAGCTGTTCAATTTTCGTCCCAAATTACCGAACACGGTATTCCAAATTAAGTGTGTATACTTGTCAATCAGATGTTGATTCATTTTTTTATTCGTTGACAGCTTAAGTTATGATTGAGGATGCGCTAACCAGTTCCGCTTCTGCTAGGTCAACTTTCTTCTGTAGACCGCAACAGCTAAGCAGGGACAAGAAGAAGAAGAAGAAGAAGAAGAAGAAGAAGAAGAAGAAGACGAAAAAGAGAAGAAGAAGAAGAAAAAGATTAAATAGTTCTGCTGTTAAATGCAACAAAATCATTATGCCAAAGCACTGAATGTTAACTTTGAACCCACATATATAAATTCGATTTATCGATTTTTTACCACAAAAGGTTCGTTCATTTATTATGTAACCTAAAATGAGGCAATTTTAGACCCTTTTCCTCCTCCAAGCAATTATTTTTGTAAGGAAAATTTTGTATATAGAGTGTATTTACAGCGCTGGACCTTCCTTATTCTAATTCGTAATATTTGAACGAACCCAAAGTAGAACCTCCTCACCTATCCCCGTAATCCTTCACTCGCTGCTTGTCTCCAACGCGCTCAGAACAACTTTATATGAATAAAAAATGATTTTAAAATAAGTCCCGATTTTGTCAGGTACCCGATTTAGTCAGCCCAAAATGCTACCAGGGTCTGACAAAATTGGGTCTTCACTGTATTTATTAATTGTTATTATTTTTTTTTATTGTTGAGCATTTCAGTAAAATTTCAATTTTAATGTGAAAATTTTATGTTTTACCGATACATTTGCAATTAAATATGGAAACTGTTCCAATTACTTATGGGTAACTTTGCTCATTTTCATGAATTATATGTTCGTTCCATATAGCGCTTTTTGACTCACTATAGAGCGCTTGCAATTTGTGACGGTTGCAAAAACCTTTTGCCAATTTTTTTCCTCATGATCCTTTGTAAAACACTTTTGATCAGTGATCGATCCACTGTCAAAAACTGTGACAATCATGTGTGTTTGATTTTGATTATCATGCTACTAAAACATTCACGCATGACCAGAAGAAACATTCAAGAGTGATACTTTTTTGAATACGGCAAAACATTTAGTGGATAGGCAAATTTAGTGAACTAATGAATTCTTAGTGGTTCCGAAAGCTGCGTACGGGACATAAATTAAGGAATACTCACGCGATATAAATATTTTCGGATCTGGCTCAGTGAGTAAATGTCGAAACCCAAAATCGTTTTTTTTTTTAAGGTTTTTTATTATTTATTTTATTCATTTTTAGTTTTTTATCTGTATTAGCGAGATTTTTAGCGCTAGGCTAGTTCATCTCGGAACCCACGCTTTACTTCCCGTTCGTGAAAGCCAAATAAGGCCCAAAACTAGCTTTTCGGGTGCAATCACGCTTTGGCGCGCAAAAAGTGGCATCGCGTCAGCACTGATATGATAGCCAACACCTGTCATCACGCTTGTTTGCTATCACCCGTGGTAGGGGGTAGCCAAGGCAAACTACAAGGAAGCAAAGCTACTACGTTCAGTACACTTTCGCGCCACAGCGTGATTGCCTCCAAAAAGCTAGTTTTTAGGCCACATTTGGCTTTCCCGAATTTTAATATTTTTTGCTCAACTCCTACAGCATTGCACAGTGGTCCACGAACCAGATTTACGAGGAAAGATGCATTCAACGCCTTCAAATGAGTTTTAAGGCAAATATGGTCTTCTACAAAGTTGTCCCTAATAATAAGGCCCTCTTTAAAATGTGCATGAAAGTTAGGGTGGTCCACATTTTCAAAGAAATTGATAACCAAACTTTTTTATTTGCAAGAATAACTGTATACATTCTTCGGGATAATTAATCTATAATCTGTAACTTTTGAACCAAAAGAGATAACGACCATCTAAGCGCACGACGCGTCTTCAAATGCTTTACAAGTGTTTCTTGGGCGACTTTGATGAAAAATCGAATATAAAAAAATTAACGCCAGAAAACCGGTTTTTCTTGAACCACCCTAAGCTTATTCAGAAAAATACCTCTAGATCGGTCAATTTTAAAGCTACATAAAACATGTCTTCAGCAAACTTGCTCAAAATTGATGGATCTACAACCATCATGAAGAATGTATAAAGTTATTCTTGCAAATAAAAAAGTTTGGATATCAATTTCTTTGAAAATATGGACCACCCTAATTTTTAGGCCTTATTTTTAGGAACAACTTTGTAGAAGACCATATAATTCTAGAAAATCAAATGAAGGCGCTGAATGCATCTTTCCTCGTAAATCTGGTTCGTGGACCATTGTGCATTGGTGTCACAGAAGCAAATAACCAAAAAACATTGGAGAATATGATGCCGTTTTGAAAAATCCAACTTATTACGTATATTAGAGTGTTCCAGAACGAAATCTATCAAAAAATCAACTTTTTAAGGTTTTCCTGATTACAAATGTGATAATTACACATGTTTTCTTCAATTTTATTGGCACACGTTGTTCGGAGAAGTTGTAGCAAACAAGTATAGCTTTCAAGCCGAAAGAATTAAGTTTTGATAAGTTTTAGTGTAGTTATGATTTTATGAAGTTCAAAAATAATCGGAAAACACAAAATTGATTTGATGCACCTCTTAATTTTAATGGATTTGGCTGAAATTTTGACCAGTTACTTCTTTTATGCAATTCAGTATCATAATTTACATTTTATATAACTCATTTTGATATCATAATGGCCAATTTTTCCGAACTGGCTCATTATGCAACTGAAATGAGTTGCATAATGAAAAATAGTTGTATAATGTTCATAATGCAACTCATTTGAGTTGCATTATGAACATTATGCAACTCAAATGGGTTGCATTATGAAAAAATCATTGCATAAAATTTTGTATGGAACTCGTTGCAAAACTCAATTTTTTCAGCACTCTTCGTATTTATCCAACTCGGCAAGCCTCGTTGGATAAATGTACGACTCGTGCTGAAAAAATCAACTTTTTGCAACTCGTTACATAAATAACTATTAGGATGCCAATCAAAATATGAGGGTGGACTTGAGAATCAGAAAACATTTTTGAAAAGGTGGACAGGCCTAGTGACTAGCCTGTAATACAGCCTTACTGCAAGCAAAAAATCAACTGGATCGGATGCAAGAAAGCTGAGAAATGCAGTGGACGCAAAGTGGGTGGCAGCGTCTTATAGGAGACCTGACTGTACTTATGAGAGTGTTGCTAAGTTGGAGGTCATTTAAGAGTACCTTAACATTTCATCCCATATCCCAACTTACGGTGAAGATGGGCGTGGCCGGGAATGACGACATTCATGCTTTAAGCATTTTAGTTTCAGATTGGAGCACGATTCATTCCCCAGCTTACTTCCGAAAAGCAGTCTGCATATGATTATCAAAAGGAACATGAATGTCGTTAGTATCCAATCTACGAAGTTTATCGTAGCTATGCTAACGATGACTTCCGGGGTGTGAGGCTAATTAATTGCTCTTGTGTTATAGGTATTTCTTGAAATGGGTATTTCTTGTGGTTTCCGGAGGTGCTACAGGAGCACTACTGGGGGTTAAAGAGTTTTACGGACGTTTCCAAGAAGATTTTAGGGAAATTAAAGGGCGTTTCAGAGACGTTTTAAAGGGGTGCAGAGCGTTTCAGGGCGTTTTAGAATGTCTAAGAAACCCTCTTGAAATCCCTATTACGTCCTTAAAACCCGCTTAAACATCCTGTTATGCCTCCGAAAACCACCGGAAACCCCCTTAAACTTCTCTAACGCCCCTAAGACCTTTCGAAACTCCCTAAACGCCCCTGAAACCACCAGTAATGCCTTTGAAGACTGGTGAAAATTCTCTGAAACATCCTGCAATACCTCCGAAAACGTCCTGAAACCCCGAGAAGCCCCTGCTTGAAGTTCCAAACTCCAGAATTGATTCCGCGTTTCAAAAGTTTCTGCGGAAAATTTCTAAAAACCTAGAATGAATATAGTGAATAACAACCATAACTCATTTTAGAATAATAAGAAGGCTTGTACTAGAGAAGTGGGGATTTTTTTGAAATTATCGAACAGTTTAGGCCGAATGGTCTCCGATTTTAATGAAAATTCACCAGAGCTAGAGGTCATCGATATATGAACCTGATCATATATGGAATTCTAAAAAAATCGTAGCTGGCTTTTTTGTGAAAACACTAGATGAAATTTTCACAATTTCCGAAGACATCCCGAACTTTCTCAAAAACTATGCATCGTAGAGTGAACCTTTGTAAGTGAAATCGTTGCAATTAGAGAATGCCATTTTTTCGCCGCAAGATAGAGATGTTGCAACAAGCAAACGGCAGCTGTAGATGGCTTCCTATGACAATTAATTTCGGCAACATCTCTAAAACGGTAAAAGATTCCATTGTATGTGAACTTACCTAGAAAGATTTTGTTAAAAGATTTTGATAGATTACATACAGACGGAACATAATTCAGTATTTAATATATGTCCCTTTAACTCTCCTAGGGTGTTAGGATATTCACACCTAGAGGGCGTAATATATGCGTACATTGTCATTTTTCACAAAATTGGCCATAACGCAGGAAAGAATAAAAAGTGCATTCCAAAAATTTAAAAAAGCTTATGAAATTACTTTCTCAAAAATATTTTTTTCGAAAATTCAGGCATAGTTTTCCCGGCTTTTCTTTACGAACTTTCTCAACAGTGGAAAATTTTGTGGAAAACTTTCCAGTTCATTTATTTTTTTGGATTTCTGAGAAACTTTGCTTTCATTTACTAAAAAAAACTTTGTCTCTGTTTCTATGAGTTATGATTTTCAAAGTAAGTAGTGTCAGCGAAAACAAAAAAAAAATACACCTCAGTTTTCCGGAAAAATAGGCGACCCTGAATTTTTCTCAATTTTTTTTTTGTTCATGTATCCACAGCCCTGCCTGTGGAAAAGTTTCATGAAAATCTGAGACTTTTTGGCCCAATTTGTACGATGATAAAAAAATCCTCAGTATTAAAAAAACAAAAATCTTAACGAAATCTTTTTAAAACAGCGAAAAAACAAAAAAATTGGTTCAAATCACAGAATATTCGAAGTTTAGGATAAATATTGGAAAATTGCCATGAAGCAACACTTCTAAGTTCCATAAAACAAAAAAAGACGTTCCCATATTGGTTTCATTTTTGTGTTTTGGTTCAAGAACCCATGGCACACCTGCGAAATGTTCAAGGAAGCACTGCATTATACTGATCTACAGATAAAATGTGATGCATAATCTGTATAAAAATGCTGATTTTAAATTAAATTTCATTCTTTGTCAGATTAGCACTAAACTATTATAATAATTATTTTTGCCATTTCAGAACGATCTCAACCAGCCGAGAAATTCAAGCACCCGCAAAACGTTTAACGCCCCACTGCGCCCATTATTGGCACGGACGGAATGCACCGGAATAACTAACTGCAACAACGTTCAAAAACCAGCAATGCCAACGGAATAACAAATCCAGATTGAGTTTGAGTGGGGGGTAGCACCCGGCAGGAATCCAAACGCGTCTGGAGCATAACTCATATCTCGTTGAGCGGGGTCGGTCGGTCTACGCGCGTACCGACTTTGATATACACTACACTAGCACTAGGTACAACAATGTAGCAAACTCACCCTGGCGGGGAGCTGAGACATGCAGAAGCACTTCATAATTTCACCGATTTTATCACCCCCGTACCCCGGTGCGGTGGTACCCAGAGAGGTGTGCAATTGTGCAGCAATTATCTCGATTTTATTTATGAAGGAAGGGTTTCCAGCCGTACACGCAGAAGAGCAACGAGAAAAAAAAGCACACTAAAGAAATTAAAATAACGTACTTTTAATGGTTATGCCATGAAATCGAGAAATATTGGCGGTATTATCTTTCAGCCCGGACCGGCTGGCTTCCCATCAAGTAAAGGAATGTATGACACGGTTTCGTGGGAAGGGCTGTTTGGAAATGGGATGTAACTGCCTACCATCTTGATTTCAGCGCGGTTACGCCATAAATTTCGGTGGTATTATCGAGTGACACATGTGCTACCGCGTCTTTAACCTATGGATGTTTCAAGGATTCCATGCACGTTCCGTGGCGCTGAGATGGGCTCGAATTTCGTTCCGGATGCAAATGTAACCGTGTCGTTTCGATAAATATTTATAAAAAGAAGGTAGGTATCTGCTGGGAAGGGATCCTTTCGATTACGCGGTGTAATTCATTGGTAGCATATGCGGAAAGTTCCTATGCGTTGAGAAATCTTGAAGTAAACGGAAGAAGGGAAACGTTTCCAAACAAATCGAAGAAACAAGCCGTCAGGGGTGTACGGGGAGTGGATAGAATGGCAGATAGATGAACATAAATAACGGCGAAGCAGAAAAAAACTTTCTCCTTGCTTCTTTTGTCACGAGTCTATCCAATAAACGATGCCCATTTTTTTTTTGTTGCCTCAGGGAGAACAAAGACCGGTGAAATCTCGGGAAATATCCATTTGGTTGGGGTATTTGCTGCTTGATGGTTTTGAAGAGGGTAACGTTCCAATAAGAAAGATGAGATCGAGGATGGACGGTTGTAGAATGAAAAATGTGATGTAAAAAATCCCGCTTTATTTATCATTTTTGCAATCTCAAGGGATCTATTTTTGAAATAAGCTATAGTAAATTCGAGCTAAGGTTGTATCACAGGTTGACTGTTTTTAATTTTAACACCCTTAGGTAAATAAGTAGAGGCAATCATGTTTTTTTACATTATAGCTCTAAACAAGTTGAAATACTTTCTGCCTTAAAACTCGGTTTCACACCTAAATCAATCACCATTACCACCAGTTCCCGTCAGAAATTGTCCAATCGAAACATTTTCTGCAGCGCTCAATTCCCACGGCATTCCGCCAGCTCTATCGGAAGCAATTTTTCAGAAGCAATTTAATCAACGGAATAACTTATTTGGATTCCACCCGGGATGGAAGAAAACACATTGAGAAAATCGTTCAACCGTCACCAAAAAGCCATCACCAAGAGAATAGACACTTCAGCCAAATGTCCATCACTGCCAACAGCAGAAAACACCAAAGGCAGCATCGACTTTAATCTAATATTAAATTTAATATAGAAAAGAAATTCCATCGGCTCATCTCCTTCTGTTTTCCGTTATTCGATGTTGCTTCGTCTCCCCCCAGTTGGGCCGTATCGTCACGCCATACATAGCGACATATAGCTGAAAACCGAGGAAAAGATAACTTCCACCGCCCCAGGACCGACGGCATTTCGCTCTTCTGCCCCAGCCAGCCTTACATTGTCAATCGGTCACGTTCACCGCAAAACGAAAAAGCGAAGCGCAAAGCTTCTAAATATTAGTTTTTCAGATACTTTTCGGATAGATTCCACCACAGAGCGAACCCTGGCCAAATCGCTCGGATGCCTAGCGAGCGAGGACTGCGACGAGGGGGCGGCGTCGGAGAATAGAGCGGCGGCGCTGATATTAGGTTATGAAATTTCATTTCGAAACTTAAGCTCCCCAACGGGAGGGAGCCCAGTTCTACCAGCTCTACATGGAAAATATAATTGGAAAAGAAGAAAAACTTTTACCCACAGAAGACGGGGGGCGGCAGAGATAGAGGGCGACCCAAGATAGCTGATGCGTATAAACTTTTATATAAAAGTCCTCTGCCGCCACTCATCGCGTTGATATCCGTCCAATCCGCAGGAGTCCGGGCCTCAGTCGGTCGCCTCGCCGCTACTGCTGTTGCTGTTGGTTGTCCGTGTATCCGTGTGGATCTTTTATCCTCTCTAGAGCAAATAGCGACCAGGACCAGCTCGGTTCCAATTGTGGGCTGTGATATTCTTGAGTAAATTATACTATTATTTCCGAGTTTCATCATATGCATACTGATTTTTACAGGAACCCCTCCCAAAATTTTTCTTGGATTTTCTTTCATAGTTCCTATAGAAGTTTCTAATACTTTTTTTTTAGAACTCTTAATGAATTTCTTCAAGTATTTTCCCAGGAATTAATTTGGGAATTCCTCCAGAGATAACTTCTGAAAATGCTTTAGGGTTTTTTGGGAATCCCTACAGCAAATTTTTAAAAATTTCTTCGAGAAATGTCCAAAGTTTTCACCTGGAGTTTTTTAGATACTCTGTTCGGCAATCCTCCAGTTTGTTTTAGAAATTTCTTAAAAATACTTTGAAGAATTCTGTTAGTTATTTTTTGTGCAACTTCTGAAAGAACTTCTCAAAAAAAATCTTGAGAAATATCTGAGTCCTAAAGAATTCTCTCAAGTAATGCTTGCAGGAAACCTTGGCAGAATTTACAAAAGAACCTCTGTAGGATTTCTAAAAAAATATTAAAGGAATTGCTGAAAAACTCCATAGAAGAAATTTTAAGATACATGCTGAAATTCGTTTGAGATATACTTGAAGGTATTCCTAATCTAATCTATCTAATCTAATACAAACGCAGCCAGTACGAGAAAGCATCCTGGAAAGTAATCAGGTTAGATTAGGCCCAATTACTTTTCTTGTCAATATTGAGGCTTGCGGCATATCGAAGATGATGATGCAAGCGTCAAAGCGGCCAGGCCTACTGCGTTGTATTTGACGCGAAGATGATTCTTAGAATTGTCTCGAGTTTAAACGATTGTTTTCCTTCGAAGCAATTCTAGAATCTACAGGGGAGGAGGGATGCGTGGACATACCGTACCAAACGCTCCACATATGTATTGAATATGGTTAAAATATTATACGCATATGATAATAATGAATATTGGAAAGCTCTCACCCATATCGTTTGTTTGGTCCGAAGTTGATCATCCATACTTCTCGCAAGACCGCGAGACAGGACAAGCAAAGTATGGCCGTTCAGCATTCTTTCTTCCTTTGCAAATCAACTGGTTTTCCGAATGACTGCGACAACAGGACAATAACAGCACACGATAATATACTTGGTGAAACACAAGAACTACGAACGACGAGATCCGGCACTTTCGACTTCCAGTAATCTATTCTAATCACTTCAATACTTTTCAAAAAACACGCCCCCACCTGGCTCCGCACGCGAAACTAGTGCACATTGTGGATGGCGTAGTACCGGCACTACGCCGTGAGCGGAATCGCAAAAAAAGCATCAAATTTTGCTCCTCCTGAAGCGAAAAATTGTGCATCAAATTTATTTTTCAGAAGCGCACACCATTATTTTCACAGTAAAATCTTCAATTTGCACTTATCACAATAAAATATTCACTGGAATTGAAATTTTCAAAAGGTAGTGTCGGAACGCGAAAAATCATGACAAGCAGCGAAAACCCATGAACTGTACTACCTAAGTATTCCATCAAACTGAAGCATCTCAAATCAATGTTTGAGCTACTTCAGATGCCAAATATGAGCGAAAAGATGCTGAAAACAAGAGCCTGCTTGAAGGCATCCATAAGGAAAGGTTGAAACATACTGTTAACGTTATTCTAAAATAGAGCATGCTCGAGGCACGACAGTTCATCTATAATGAAAAAAGCAAAGCTGGGTTCACAAGGTAACCTAAACAGCAGTTACCCTACGAAAATGAACTTTTTGAAGTAGATCCACTTGGGCTTCATACGCTTTTTACGCTGAAAATTGATCTGAGGTTTCCTTGCCGTATCCACTACCCAAACTAGACAGGATAACGCACTTCACAATCACAGCACAAAAAGGAAACATCAACGACGAACCAAATTGTGGTCAATTGAAAAACGCCAATGGCGAAAACGCATTAAGCGAACCCATATAGGCAGTAATGTAAGCTAATTAACAATATTTGAATAACCCCGCCCTTATTTAGCCTCAAATTTGAGACTTAAGAAGGGCAACTGATTATCTCAGAGAAACGCAAGGTCCACTGCACCATTGCTCCGGTTAGCGCAGTAAGGGCGTAATACTGTGGAGGACGCCCTAATTCTCCACAGGCTCCGTTTGTGGTTAGGTTTTTATTAGACCCCCCTTACCATTCTTTCTTTGGCACGGTAAGCATAAAGCCGCATAACACCATGAATTAGGGGTCACCTGTTTAGTGGACTCTTACCACTGCATCAGGCGGTCCGTAGTGTTATTCTTAGCCAATTGAGACAACCGCTACCGACACTACACAGCTATTTAGGCTGATCGGGAAAAGAAGTCAACATTGATGGTCATGAGATATATTTGAAGGTATTCCCAAGAAAAATCCAAAAAGAATACAAGGAGGATTGTTTGGAAAAAAAAACGGAAAAAAATCAGAAGAAATCTCCAGTAGAGTCTCTGCAGTAATCTTGGGAAATATTTTTATTAATAAATCTCTATATAATATTTGAAGAAATCCCAAGAAAATTCGTAAAGGAATCGCACGAAAAATTTCTGAACATATTTTTGAAGAAATATCTAGAGAAAATCTCGAAGCAACCCTTGGTGGAATTCCCAAAAAAAAGTTTATTGAAAAACTTTAGAAAAAAATCTGGAAAAATCTTTAAATAAAGTTCTAGGGACGGTTTTCTGGAGCAACCTTAAGACGCAATTTTGGATTCCTGAAGAATTACTTGGAATAACGCGTAGATAAGCTTCAGTACAGATTCCCAGAAAAAAATACCTTATTTCTGAAGAAATTCCTTAACCTTTCAGGACGCGAGCCATCAGGCATCTGAAACTGCACCGCGCTCATGCTGTATACGACGAGCAAGGATTTTTGGTAGTGTTGTACTTTTCTCAACGGTGCGCGTCCTGAAGGGTTAAAGAATCCGTGGAGAAATTCTGTGGATCGTCATCAGAGCAAATGTCAGACAAAATTCCGAGATAATATAGTACAGCTTTGAACAGATCTTTTATTTTTTGCCTTTCTCGTACACTAAGTGTACTGGAAAGGCTATATGTTCACTCCAAAAATGACTTTTTGATAGGAGGCCCGGAGATTCGAGTCACATATACCAATCAACTCAGCTCGACGAATTGAGGTGATGTCTGTGTGTGTGTATGTGTGTGTGTATGTGTGTGTGTATGTGTGTGTGTATGTGTACAAACGAACTCACGTCACTTTTCGGCAGTAAATCTCAACCGATTTTAATGACCAACGGTTCATTCGACGCGGAATCTGATCCCATTGTTTGGTATTGAAAATGGTTCGGATCGGTCCAGCCGTTCCGGAATTATGGCCATTTAGGCGTTCCGGATCGGTATCCCAGGAAGGGGCTAGATATGAAAATGCAACAAACCCACGCATGCGACACATCAAACCACGGCATTTTCGATAATATGGTGAACGGTAAGCAAGAAAATAGTCTCAGACCATATCTGAACCGGTAATGTTCCGGAACCGGTTCCGAAGGTCCCACCAGAAGTGGCCAAATATAAAAGTGGATCAAACCCATACATGCGACTCATCAAATCGCAGATTTTTCAATAACCTGATGAACGGTTAACATGAAAATAGTCTCAGATCATATCTGAACCGGTAGTGTTCCTGAACCGGTTCCGGGCGTCCCGCCGGAAGTGGACAAATATAAAAATGAAACAAACCCATGCAAGCGACACGTCAAATCGCGCCTTTTGCGATAACCTGATGAACGGTTAGCAAGAAAATGGTCTCAGGTCACATAAGAAACTACCGGTGTTCCAAAACCGGTTCCGGAGGTCCCGCCGGAAGTGGCCAAATATAACAGTGAAGCAAACCCAGGCATGCGACACATCAAGTCGCGGCTTTTTCAATAACTTGATGAATGATAAGCAAGAAAATAGTCTCAGACAACCTAAGATTACCGGTAGTGTTCAGGAATCGGTTCCGTATGTCCCGCCAGATGTGACCAAATATGAAAGTGAACCGAACCCATGCATGCGATACTTTAAATCGCGGCTCCTTAGGCGACTTGATGAATGGTTAGTAAAAAATAGTTTTGGACCATATTTGAGACAACCGGTGGTGTTCCGGAACCGGTTCCGGGTTCCCTCCGGAAGAGACCAAATATTATTTTTTTTGTCTTTATTAACGAGATTTTTAACTCGAAGCTAGTTCATCTCGGGACCCTTCCTTTCCGAAGGAAGAACCTACATTTTGTGAATATGTCGGGAGTGGGATTCGATCCCAGGCCCTTGGCATGATAGTCTTGTGTTCTAACCATCAAACCAGGCCCGCTCCACCGCCAAATATTTAAGTGAACCAAACACATGCATGCGACACATCAAATCGCGGCTCCTTAGGTAACCTGATGAACGGTTAGCAAGAAAATAGTCTCAGACCACATAAGAAACTACCAGTAGTATTCCAAAACTAGCGTTGGGTGCTTCGTCGGAATTCAAAAGTGAGAAAAATTAAAACAAGCGATCAGGCTTGTCCGCACTCAGCGCATGAAAATTCTGCTCTTTTGATTTACACCACCAAAACCATCGTATCAATGCAATCTTCCTACTTTATCTGATAGAAGGATGTTGAAATATCCTAAATGTCATTTGGAACTGTCAAAAAATTGCACCGCAGTGCCACACTGTGCGCGCAAAGAAAATTTCACCCGGGTGAATTCACCCCAGTGATTTTCTCTTTGCACGCTCAGTGCGGCACTGCGGTGCGATTTTTTGACAGTTTGAAATGACATTTTGGATATTCAAACATCCTTCTATCAAGTAAGATAGAAAGATTACATAAATACAATGGTTTTGGTGGTGCAAATCAAAAGAGCAGAATTTTCATGCGCTCAGTGCGGACAAGCCTGCAAGCGATAGATATCTTGACAAAACTAAGACGATCTCATCCAATCACACCATTTCAGATTCCTGAGATGTAATAATGCAGAAGGATGGGTCAACGTTGTATGGGAAAATTAAAATTTAATCGTAATAACTCCGAACAAACTTTTTCAATTCTCTTTCGCGTCTAAAATGACTGCATAAAATTTTTGTGCGACTGGTTGCTCCCTCACGCACTGTAATGTGGTTGAAAGTTGAATGGGATTCAGTATGAAAAATTTCAGTTACTTGCATGTTTTTGTCAAATTTTACATGCATGATAATAAAATATAGCGTGTGTAGAAGTGTGTAGAAAATCCTTTGTCGAAAATCGTTAAGGTATCTGTGTTTGTGAAAAAGTTGTATCGTCTTGGTGTTGATCGGCCTCCAGCGATAGTGAAGGAGGTCAAGCTGTCAACTGAGAGGTCTGATATTTTCCAGCTCTGCCTATACGTTGAACATAACGTCGGAATATGTGTCATCAATAAGTTTAAAGTCAATTCAATGATGCAATGATGGCTCTGATAAAATTCTAAGTAAAGTATTCTCATGATTCAGGAACATTTCAGCTCACGTCAACGGAAACGTCATGAGTACATATTCGACGAGAAAGGCACTATCACCACTAGGTGGATCAATCCGGGTTTTTTTTATATTGGTTAGTAAGAAAATACAGTATAAGGAGACTGCAATTCCTGCAAACAAGCACGGATCAGAATGATATGCGAAGGATTTATGAAGCTGGCAACATTGCGCCTTGCAAGATTGTATCATTGCTCACCATGTGCAATGACCGGAATGGAATTTCCTTGAGAATAAATTTCACTATCAGAATAATTTAAAAATTTACTCAAATGCGGTCTCTGACAATACTGAAGAAATTTTGATTTTTTAACAGTTCATCGGATTCGCTTGGCAAATTCTTCAGAAATATCCGAAAACACTCATTAAATCCCCCAAACAAGAGTTCCACCAAATATCCGTTCAAGAAACAAACCTGTTGAACCGACTTTGTAACCTTTACGAGTTGTCCTATTTTTTGTGCCCTCACCCTTCAGGAATTCCTTCTCAGGAATTTACTCAAGAATTACCTCACAAATTTCCTCTAAAAGTTTCTCCACGGGATATTTAAAAAATCTATCAAAAATATCATCAAAAAAATTTGTCAGGGATCTCTTTAGTTTCCTACGGGGATTAATTTAGATATTTCACTCAATATTCCCCTCAATATTCAAAATATTATTTTAGAAAATCTTGCATAGATTGCTTCGAAAGTTCTTTGGAATATTCCTCCAGAAAATTATCGAAAAATTCATTTGACCCTTCAAGACGTGCGCCGCGCCGTTGCAAATAGTACAATACTACTGTACAACTCTACCAAAAAACCTCTCTCGTCGTTTAACATCAGAGACACATGCATCCTGAAACGTTAAAAACCCTACATCTTATATCATAAGACATTCATCCAAAAAACCTTAAAGTATTTCGTCAGAAATTTTACAGCGATTGATTAGAAAAAAAATATGAGAAAACACTTAGTTTCCTATAGAATTTTCTCGAACGTTTTCTTGAGATTACCCGAGAAATTAATTGAAGAAATTTTTAGAAACCTTCTCTTGATTCCTTTCGAGAATTGCCCCATAGATTCTTTTCAAAAAAATTCCAGGAAATCCTTTTCCATGGATTTTTTTTTTCAAGTTCTTCTATGGATTTTTTTTTTTTTCAAGTTCTTTAAA
The DNA here is from genome assembly GCF_035046485.1 of Aedes albopictus. Lineage (NCBI taxonomy): Eukaryota > Metazoa > Arthropoda > Insecta > Diptera > Culicidae > Aedes > Aedes albopictus. The sequence continues at coordinate 1,236,561 of NC_085136.1, read as the reverse complement.
ACATCTGCCAAGTATTGCAGTCGGTTTTCTCGATAGGGCGATGGAAGTGCTAGTGAAAAATCCGGGTTCAGAATCGCGCTACAATACTCGTTGGTCAGTCGGTTTTCTCGGTAGAGCCATGCAAGCGCGAGTGTGGAATGCGGAATCAGATTAGCTTGAGAATTTTCGAATGGCAGACAATTTTCAGGTAAGAGTGATGGGGGTGCGAGTGAAAAATCCGGGATCAGAATCGCGCTACAATATTCGTTGGTCAGTCGGTTTTCTCGATAGGGCGATGGAAGTGCGAGTGAAAAATCCGGGATCAGAATCGCGCTACAATAATCATAGATCAGTCGGTTTCCACGGTAGGGCGATGGAAACGCGAGCACGAAATCCGGGATCAGTGTTCATCGTGATCAAATAAATCATAATCGTGATGAAGACCGCGACGTGTATTTCCATATAACTAGTGGATCATATCACCTAACAGAGGTGGCTCCTAGATCCACACCTTACCCTACCCTACTGACCACCATTCCTTCCCGTGACAACTGTGGGGATGCTGTGGATTCCACGGTTTCTAGTAGCAACGGTTGTCGAACTAACATTCCTTCCCTTTCCTGATGACCGTAAGGACGTGGCCAGCGCCGTTATTGACTTTAAATAGCTGAACTCTCGAATTGTGCACATTGAGAATGGTTAGCTAGTCCCAAGCTTTCACATTCATTGGCTCTCTGTGCAACTTCGATTGTTCTGGTCAATCACGGAGTAGCAACTACGATGTGTACGGTTATCTTTGCTTTGCTTTGCTTTAAAACATCTGCCAAGTATTGTTTCAGAATTACCTATAGAATTTCCATTCCGAATCCAACAAAAATTCCTCAAAAAAAAAACCTTAGAAAAGCTGCTATGAGTTTCCTTAAAAATTCCTCCGTGGATATTTTAAGGTTTGCCGCTAAAATAAATCGATGGATTATTTTTGAAATCACTTCAGAAATTCAGTCTTAAAATCTATCAAGGTTTTTTTAGAAACTCACCCAGCGGTTTTTTTTGTAAGAAATCATCAGATTTTCTCCTAGAATTCTTTGTGATATATTTTGATGGGTTTCTTCTGAAATTCCCTCCGGAAATTCTTTAAAAATCCGTCTAGGAATTCATTTAAAGAATTATTTGAAAATTTCTTCAGCATATTCTACGAGGTCCCCTTAATTTTTTTTCAAAGATTCTTTTATTAAGTCTTCCAGAGGTTTCTTAAAAAATCCCAAATATTCCTTCAGAAATTCGGTCTGATATTTTTTCAAGAATGTGCACCAGGGATTTGTTCAGGAATTTTTCTAGGGAACACATTGAAAATTCGCACATGAATGTGAATTTCTTCAGGGATTAATCCAAGAAATGGTGCAGGAATTCCTCCAAAGATTCTTGCGTTATTGCTTTCAGTAATTCAGGTAAGAATTCCTCCAGAGATTTCTGCAGAAGTTCTTGCACGGATTCCTTCAGGATTTCTCTTAGATATTTCACCATGTATTTTCCCATTAATTTATCCGACATTTTCTCTTGAGATAACTCTAATAACACAGCGTAACAAAAATTAACTTTTGGTCTGTCTCATGAGCAAACTTATGTGTCTCTGACAGACTTTGGGCCGCTATCATATTTGATTAGGTAAAACGAAATATTTTACATGAGTCGTTAATTTAGATATTAATTGACCAATTAACCTTTTCATTGATTAAAAAAATATTTCCATGCTTAATAACTTGCAGTCAAAAAAGCCCAAAATCGCATATTTTGCCCTATAAATTGAGGTATAGCTCAAAATTGTGGCGTGTTGGAGCAAATCTGAGCCCGGATTCGGATTCAGCGGCCCAAAATCCTTCGGAGACACATAAGTTTGCTCTTGAGACAAAAAAAAATGTTGCGCTGTATAATTTCTTCACTGATTCATTAGGAAATTTATTCAAAAATATTCCCTAGGAATTCCTACGGGAGTTCCTTTAGAAATACCTCAAGAGGGACATATTCAGGCGCTTATCACCGCCTTTCTCCAGGTATTTCTAAAGGGTTTGTTTTTCCGAATTCGTCCAGAGATTTCTCAAGAAATGCCATGATTTTTATTGAATGATTTCTCCAACAACTTTTCTATGAGTTTCTCAATATTTTTTTCTCGAAATTCCACCAAACGATTCCCGAGAAGTTTCTCCAGGAAGTTTTTACGAAATTCCTTGAAGTATTTTCCTGGGGTATCGTAAGATATTCCTATAAAATTTTATTCAAAAGTACTTCCAAAGATTTCTTCAGAGGTTCTTTCAGAAATTCCTGCTTGGATTTCTTCCAAAATTCCTTTGAATAGATATTTTTATCTCTAGAGACTTCTTCCGAATTTTAGGGGTTTCATTAGTAATTTCAACAAGGGATTTCTTCGAAAGTTCTTCCGTGGAGTTATCAGAAATTCTTATAAAATTCATTACTTGAGAAATTCATCCCAAGGTTTCTCCAAAAAGTCTTTTTAAAAATTCTTCAGTTATTCCAACAGAAATTTCTACAAGCATTTTTTAGGAAATTGTTCATGCGGTTCCATCAGAAATATCTCCTGGGAAGTGTTCAGTGATTCCAGCAAATTGTTTGTTTTCAAATATTCCTCCAGGGATTTTTTAGAAGTTCTTTCGGAAATTACACAAAAATTCTGAAGAAATTTTTAAGAAATACTTGAAGGGAGAAATTTTTCGAGAAATCCCTACGAAACTCCTGAAGATACCTTTGAAATCTCCTGAAAGAAATTATTGAAAACTTCCTGGAGCTATCACTGGAGCGATTCTTGGATAAATGCCTAGGATTGTACCTTGTACAAAACCTGAAGAAAAAAAAACAAAAGATGTTCAGAAAAAAATAGAGATATCTGGAAGCACCCTGCGAGTAATTTCAAAGAGAAAACACTTAAAAAATTTCTGGAGGGATTCCTGGAAAAAATCATAGCGAATCAACAAGCGAACGCCAAGGGGGGTGTCCGAAGAAGTAACTTATACGAAATCGTATAAATCGTAAATGGAGGCATGCACGCATATGGCCTCCACTTTATCATCTTATGCAAAACCTTATACGAATACCGGTTGTCTGGGAAGGTATTGGTGGGATTCTTGAAGAAAACCGTTAATAAACTTCTGAGAGATCCCTGGAGAATATTCTGAATTAATCCTTGGAAGAACTCTGAAGGAATTCTCAAAAAAAATTGAATACGTAATGCTCATCTGAAGAAAACTGAAAAAAAAAATTTAAAAAAAAATGAATTAATCTTTGAAAAAATCCATGGAAGAGCTGGAGAACGCTCTGCAGGTATTCATTGAATAATTTATTGAAAATATCCAAAGCAAAGTAATGGATTCTGGAGTAATTTCTGCAGGAGTTGTCGAGAGACACTTCGGAAAAAAACATCATCTGAGAGAATGCGTGAAGGAAGCTCGGAGCAAATCTAAAGCAACGCCAGGAAGAACTTTTAGAGAAACCCATGAAAGAACTTCCAGAAGAATTGCCTAACCCTTCAGCACGCGCGCTGTTGTAAAAAGTACAACACTACCAAAAAATCTCGCTTTTCGTGTACAGCTTGAGCGCGATGCAGTTGTGGTTGCTTGACGGCGCGCGTCCTGAAAGATTAAGAATTTTCTAGAGGCATTTCCAAAGCAAGAAATCCAAAGATTCCAAGATCCCAAGAAAATCCTTGAAAGAATAAAATAACACCTGAAGGAACCACAGGAGAAAATAAGGCAAAAATGTCTGGGGAAGTTTTAAGAAAAAAGTATGAAATTGTTAAGGAAACCCCTGAAGAAATTTCTGAAAGTATCTCCGAATCTTTGGGAAAAATCTCCTAGAATTGCATCTTTTGAAGAAACGTTTGGAGGAAAAGGAATTCCTGGAAGAATTTCCTTATTTGCTGAAAAATAAAAAAAAAAAAGTTTTGGAAAAATTTTTTTTGAAAGGTTTGAAGAAATACATGAAAAAGTACTAGCATGAAGTGATGTAGCAATCCTGGGACAAATTTCCTATAGAATCCCTTGAGGAATCGCAGGAGAAAATGTGAAGGCAATTTCTAAGGAAACCCGTGGCCAGTATCAAGAAAAATCTTGTGAGGAATTTCAGAAATGTCAATGAAAAGTCCTGGAAGAATTCCTGAAAGAGTCTTTAGAAGAATCTTGAGAAAAATTTTCAGGAAAAAAAACAGACAGGGACAAAGATGCATTCTGAAAGGATACTTAGAGGAATCTTTAAAGGCATTATTACTAAAATCAGTCTAAGAAATCCTGCGAGAACCTTCATTCTGTGGACTTTCCAGAATATTTTAATAAATAAAGGAAGAGTCCCCAAAGCAATTTGTGCCGAGTCCCTGGAGGTACGGTGTAATTATACATTTTTCTACGAAAACTTCCAGAAACTCAACTATTTGGAAATTACTTTAGATGATTTAAAATGTCATTACATTACACATAAAATACACGCGAATCTATGAGTTTAAAAAAAATATGTATGAATTATGTATATTTTTTTCCAGAGGTCATATTCTCTTGAAGCCTCGCTAAAATTATCAGCAGGTGAATTACTTAGATTTTTTTTCTATTTTTTTTTATCATGTTTAGGTTTTTCGAATGTAACAATAGTTCCCGAACAAAATCACGTTGAGCCGATCCTGTCGACCTCGTGATTTTTATTCTCATCGAGTGGGTGGGTGGATGGCTTAAATTTGGGACAACCATCGGTCCGTCCGTCCGTGTGTCCTTCGTCCCCTGAAGAATATATGGATAGATTAAATTTTCGCTACACGCACTCCTCGGATTGATCCCAAGAGGGTCGCAGAGCCTCCGTTCCGTAGAACGAAACGCGGTGGAGTGGGAGAGAAAAACGTTCTCCTGGTAGACGAAGCTTCTTTGTGCCGCCGATGTTTATTCTTTCGACCGAGAATGGCCATTCAAACATGTTTTAACATTATTAATTTTGCGCTAGGATCTCGTCCTTTCCCGATGGATTTCAAAATGTGAGACACGGGCGGGTTGTACGAAAGGGACTGACTTGCCTACGAGTGAGTTGCGAATGTTGGCGTACTGAGTTTGCCAATACTCAGTGCAGGAATTTTGAACTAGAAGTCAGAGTGTGGCAAGATACACAAACACAAAAAGGGATGGTTTCGGAAGGCGGATGAGAGAAAATATCATCGTTATTGCCACCAATATTAGCAGGGTATTATTATATTGCTAATCTTTGACGCCGGATCTCACCCAGTGGAGAATCTTTACCGGAGACGTCTATATCGGTACCGAGAAAGACCTACTCACGAATACATTCCATCAATTCTGTACAATTGCTAGAGAGGTGACGAGAAGTACAGTACCACTCGAATGGCATGTCTGGCAAACATTCCATTCCATTTCAGCGCAAACAGACGACCCGATTAAACAATTCATGTTCAGTTTTCGGCATCACCCCACCCTGGGGTAAACTGAACACGGTCGATCAGCGATTATACAACTGAACACGACTCAGATAATCGCATCTAGGAGATAATGTTGAATGACGATGATGGTTGAATCCGTGGCGGTGGCTGCTTCGGTGCAAAATGCAGCAGGTGGGACGTGACTTGTTTGGGTAACTGATGGCACATAGATGGCGGCCACCGTGGCGACACCTGCAGCAACATGACAGGAATGGAATGCAAAAACGATTGAATTGATTACTACGGGGGAAAGGTGTTTTGATTTATTGCCGATGACATCCATAATAATGCGTTGAACGACACATTCTTAAACAATGGGGATTCGATTAGCTTAGGATAAAACGAACGCAAGTTGTTAAGGTCACATTACACATGGACAATTGTTTGTCATAACAAGCTAACATCGATACAAGGTTGACGTAATTCGCATTGTGTTAAGCAAACATGTTTGGTCAAATATTTGTCATATGAAATGGGTCCTTTAGGATTTGCAAACGATTGACTGTAACGGGTGGTCCCTGTCTGAAGAAGCATTAGAAATTCATACCAGCAAACTGGCTTATTCTACTGTGCATCGGACGTTATATCACGAGCAATGCTCGACGCGTAGCAAGCATAGGGTGTACGAGAAGCTCAATATGACTACACACTCCCGATCAAAAGTTTGGGGTCACCCCCTCAAAAACATGTCATTTTTTAGGCCCATATCTCCGCCAAATTGCGTCGGATTTCAAAACCCTAGATCTCATTCAAAAGATAATAAGTCAAAGAAACTTTGAACATGGTTTAAAAGAAACTTTTTCACAAAATTTTGCATGTAAACTTGACCCAAAGTTGCCAAATTTTCTAAAAAAAAATGAATAAAAACTTACGGCAGGGTCGCTGGAAATTGGGTCGACCAAATTTTAAGACGAGAGCGGTAATATAACCCATTTTCTATTAGCTTTCAATTGCTTTTAACAGAACTTAGCTAAAAAATCTAGAAAAAAAGCTATTAAGTAAATTAACTCTTCATGTCATCAGCCAAAAGTTTGGGGTCACTTTAGTAAAACATGGAAAAGTGATTTGGTGATATCTTCGTCATCTATTAGGGGCTGTCCATAAACCACGTGGTCATGAGGGGGGGGGGGGGGGGGTTTGGCCAATGACCATTTTGTATGAAAAAATACGTATCTGTCAAAGGATGCAAATTCTTAGTGGAATTCAAAGGAACCGTACTTAACCCGATTTTCTTTTATTTACAGATATTCCCCTAACAAGCCCAGGTTAATCATCATCATTTTGTATGGACAAATAAATTTTTTTGTATGGACTAATGACCACGCCGGGGGGAGAGGGGGGTTGAAAAATCCCAAAAAAATGACCACGTGGTTTATGGACAGCCCCTTATAGTTCAATTGCTGAAAGTGCTAATAGTACTATTAGTACGGAGTCGTGGGTTCAAATCCCACCAGAACGCGATTTTTCCCACAATTTCAGTTCTAAATCTGCCTATCAATCAACATTCTTAAAGTTTTTCCAAAATGCGTGCTCATTTCTAGCAAAAAAACAAAAACACAAAAATAACCAACAGCACGTCAATCTTTGTTTTGAGCAGGATGAAATTGGCAGTAGCCTGCAGAACAGATGGAACAGTTTCCCTTGAACCAATTCGATTGTTCATATTAAAAATGCAGTGGCATACGTGAGACCACCCATAACTCGCGAACGGAAAATCCAACTCGGAATGTCTTTGATTTGTTCTGGTTGATTGATTTGTCTTTAATTAAGAGACTTTCAGCTCTTGGCAACTGATTTGTTCTGTTTGTTTTCATCAAAGGAAGGTTTCTGAGGCAAAATTTAGAGAAATTGATTATTTTTGAAAATCAATTTTACATACATTTTGAAAAGGAACTTTTCAAAAAAAAATGGGAAATTGGACTCCAGGAACTAACAAATTTTCTATGACTTTGTCAGGAGTTGCTCTCGAGGGATCTGGGACACCATTATTGTATAAATAAACGGAAAAAATAGTTAAAAAATATTTTTTGCGTATCTAGGATTTTTTTTTTCCAACGGATTGCCAACTTCAGTGGCTTTCCAGCTACTATAACCGATAATACTGATTTGCAAAATTTTGGAACACAGCTTTTTAGGTGAATAATGTAATTGACCCAATGCTATATTTTTGAGAACTAATAACTCAGTGAGTTTTAGAAATTAATCTTTGAACACAACATTAATAGTGGCAGTCTCTTTGTTTTGATAATTGAACACTACTGCGTGAACAAAAAATGTTTTTACAGAGTAATTGTGAATATGCTTTTTAAAAACTGCCAAATGTTCAAAAAGTACCTAAAATACAATAAATTTGATTTTCCGGGAAAAACATTCTTTAGGAAATTCCTCAGAGAATTTTTCCGACAATTTATCTGAAAATTTGTTTACAATCCCTTGGAAACTCATTTCAATAACTTCGGCAACTCCTTTAGATCCTCTTCAGATTTTTTTTTAATTTCTTCGGTAACACTTTTGGAACTTTTTACAAGAATCGCAGAAAAATTTCATCTGTAATTACATACAGGCAAAATTATCACTTTTCAAAAAATGTTCAACTAGCTGTAACTTTTCGAAAAGTGCATCAAACATTGTTTTTTACTGTAAGTTTATCAACTAGTTGTGTATCAGTGGTCTAAATTTGAGAAAGATCGGACCATTGTCCACAAAGTTATAAAAATTCTTGAAAAAGGTAAAATTATTAGAATGACAACTTTTAGCTATTATATCTCCGGATTTAATGAACCGATTGCAATGAAATTTTGACCATTCATGACTTATATAATGAACTCAGCAAAACATTTGACTTAACTTGAAATTTTTAGCAAGAGAAAAATTTATAGCGATTTTAATATGTAGTCCATTACTTTTTCAATTTGTTGGCGGCTATGTTGTTACTTTCCTTCAGAACACATTTATATATAAGTCAGTCAGAGGAAAATTAAATGAACTAAAATTTGCATCTTGAATTTTGAAACGATGTTGATTTTTGGATAATTTTACGTTTTATTAGAAAAATAATCTAATCGTCATAATTTTCTTCCGTGTGAAGAATTTTAGGTAAAGTCAACGGTTTTTCATAGCTCATTATAGAAGGCATAAATCGTTAAAATTTCATTGCATTCGGTTCATTGAATCCGGAGATATAGAAGTGCAAAGTTGGCTATCGTATAATTTTACCTTTTTCCAAGAATCTATATAACTTCGTGGAAAATGACCCGATTTTTCCCAAATTTAGATCACTGATACACAACTAGTTGATGAACTTACAGTAAAAATTTGAGAATATTTGAAGCTTTTTTCGAAAATTTACAGCTAGTTGAACATTTTTTGAAAAGTGAAAATTTTGCCTGTCCCGATAATTTAGCCTATCCCCTGTAGAAACTTCTTCAGCAATCCTTTAAGGAGCTTAAGTAGCATATTTCTCAAGCGTTTTACTTTTAATTCTGTCAGCAAAACCTTTGGTATCTTATTCAATTCCTCTGTTAATTTCTTTGGGACGGTAACGTGTTTTGTAATTCATTCTCCAGGGAAATTCCCGCAAATTTCTTTGGCAATGTCTTCGGAAACTACTTCTATATTTATTTCGAGATTTTCTTCGGCACTTTTTCGTATTTTTAACCCTTTGATACCCAATTTTTTTATTTTGATCTAAATATCTTTTTTTGTCATCTGAAATCGATTTAAACATGTAAATAAGCTTCAAAAGACACGAAAAAACATTTTGAGATAAACACAATAGTCCTAAAAATGCTCAAACTATACCCCGTCTAAAGGCGGAGTTGGGTATAAGAGGGTCAATCTTTGTCATTCAATTCAATTCGACAATTTATTTAAGGAATCTCTCGGCAATCCCTTTGAAAACTCCTTCGACAATTCCTATGAAAGTTATAAGTCAAATTATTCGAGATTTCTTCAGTAATCAATAAAGGAATTCCTGCAACAGTTTTGTTTCGGAATGATTCCGAAATTCCGATGAAACATACTCCGAAAATTGCTTCAAAAATTTCACCAGGAAATATTTTTTTAAGACTGCTTTGGCCATTAGTTTGGTAAGTTTTTCTGTAATACTTTTGGAAATTCTCCGGAAAAATTTCTTATAGATTTCCTTTGGAAAAAAAAATGTCGGCAATTCTTCTGAGCTTTTCTGTAAAATTCGCGCGAAAGTTTTTTTTTTCATTCTTTCTGAAATTCCTTTGATGACTTTTCCAACAATTCATTCAAGTATTTCATTGGCATGGTGTTTAGGAAACAGTTCCTTAGGAAACTCCTCACGTAACTATTTGGGAATTGCTTCAGAAACTCCTTCTACTTCGTTAAAAAAGTATTTGAAAATTTCTTTGTAAATATCTGCGAACATTTTAAAAATTTTTTTTTTTCGGCAACTCCTACGAAATATTTTTCGGCATTTTTTGGGATAGGATTTTGCTAATTGCTTTGAAAATCTTATATAGGTCTTCAGAAATTCCTTTGGCAACCGTTTGGAAACTCCATTGGAAGCTTAGTGGACAGCAAAGGGGTGTAAGTGACAATAACCTAATTTCGAGTAAATCAGGTTTAAAGTTTTTCACCAATTGGGTTTTTAAATTAGGGTATTGCGCCACTTGGGCGGTGGCTTCTATATTCGTCTGTTTTCCACTATAACTTGATGATTTTCTATTTTTAAACAAAAGAGCACCTTTTTCTGAGCCGCTATGATTTTTTTCAGATTTTTAGAACTTTATTTTGGTATCTAAAATCAATTTCAAAGAGATTTTTTGAAATCACCTTTTGACAGCTGGGCAACTGCTTGACAGCTCCGCTCAGTACGAAATGCGACGAGGGGTGATTCGACAAATCGCTCCCATACAAATTTCAAATTGATTTTTAAATAGGTTCCCGGGCACCAAAATTGATGAAAATTTGGATTTCGGCTCAGTTTGGCATGCAGATTCAGAATATGGAATTATCTCAACACCACTAATTTAAAAGAAGCCAATTTTTAATCCCATACAAAATGTATGGAGTTTCGAAATCGATTCAATTTTCTACAAATCATTGAAATTTTTCAAACCATCTTAAAAATAATCATAAAAAAGTTCCTGATTGCTAAAAATCTGAAGAATTTTTTTATACGCTCAGCTCAAAATCGACAAAATGGTCACTTGCACCCCTTTGGTTCTGGGCCCCTCAATTGTTATAGAAAATAATATGATTTTTTTTTCGGAAATTTGTCTGACAGTTTTTCGAGAATTTCTTCGAGAATTCGATTAAACAATTTCGTTTTTACATTTCGTCGGACTTTTTTTGGAAATCGCAACTTCTTTGCCAATTCTTTCAGTTCAAATGGGAATTTCTGCATTTACAAATAGATTCTCTGAAAAAAATACCAAAGGAATTATCTAAAAAAAAATATCCAATGGAATGCCCAAAGAAATTCACAAATAAAGTGCAGGAAGAACTTCCAAAGAATATGTCCAAGCAATTGTGGATAGAGTCCCGAGAGAAACTGTCAATGAGGCATTTTTACATTCATGGTCTAAATTATTTCCAGATAAATGGCCGAAAGTTTTTTAATGAAGATCCCAAAAGTGTTTTCCTATCAAATTGCCGAAAGACTTTCCATAGGAAGTGCTGAACACCCAAGTAATTCATAAAGCCAAAAGAATTCGCAAGAAAAAATCCGAATGTATTTCAAAAAGAAATGTCTACAAGATTTATAAACAAATTGCCCAAGCAAAGTCAAAACTCCATAACACATCTGCCATATTGAATTTTAAGTCGCCATCTTTGATATTCTGGTAGTCCTTTTTGAACTCCGAACATTTTCCATAACATTCAAAATATAGGCATAATAGAGCCCAAAACTCCTTAAAACAGCCACCATATTGAATTGTGGGCCACCATCTTGAATAATCTGGTCGCCATTTGTGGACTCCGAACATATTCTCCATTTAAAAACTGCTTACAACAACCGCCATGTTGATATGGACTCCAGACATCTTCTTCATACCAAATTTACCCATACTGCATGGATTTTAAGCTTAAAACTCCTTACAACAGTCTCTATTTTAATAGTGGGCAGCCATCTTAGATTTTAGGTTGCCATCTTGAATTTTCAGCTGACATCGTGGATTTTCTGGTCTCCATTGATGATTCCCGTACAAAATTAAGTGTAAAATTAGCATAAGATAAAATACACAGTAAAAAAATAAAGAAACGTAAAAAAATCGTCAAACATGCTAAACGTTACAAAAATGCGCACAATTTGATGATGGGGTTTGGTTCATTTGTATATATGACGAGTTCCTGTTAGTGCTTGTCCGGATCCTTTAAATTGTCATTATTCCGGAATGCTTTGATCGATCCGGACCATTTTCAATACAAAACAATGCAGTAAAATTCCGGTTCAATTAGAGCTAAAATCTGAAAAATCGGCTAATGGGAATTAACATAAAAGTTACTTACCTTATCGGTCAGGCTAAGGCCGGGGTGGCTTCTGCTGTACATAGTAGCCGCCTCCATTCCACTCGGTCCATGGATGTTTGCCTCCAGTTCCGCACTCTGCGTAGGGTCCGCAGATCGTCCTCCACTTGGTCGACCCACCTAGCTCGCTGCGCTCCACGTATTCTTGTACCGGTCGGATGACTCTCGAGAACCATTTTAGTCGGGTTGCTATCCGACATCCTGATGACGTGACCCGCCCACCGTAGCCTCCCGATTTTCGCGGTATGGACGATGGTTGGTTCTCCCAGCAGCTGATGCAGTTCGTGGTTCATTCGCCTTCTCCAAGTCCCGTCTTCCATCTGCACTCCGCCGTAGATGGTACGCAACACCTTCCGTTCGAAAACTCCAAGGGCGCGTTGGTCCTCTGCACGTAGGGTCCATGTTTCGTGCCCATAGAGGACGACCGGTCTAATCAACGTTTTGTAGATGGTTAACTTCGTGTTACGGCGAACTTTATTCGATCGTAGAGTTCTGCGGAGTCCAAAGTAGGCACGATTTCCTGCCACAATGCGCCTCTGAATTTCTCTGCTGGTGTCGTTGTCGTCGGTCACCAGTGAGCCCAAGTACACGAATTCTTCAACCGCCTCGATTTCATCACCGTCGATATGAATTCGGGGTGGCAGGCGCGGTGATTCCTCCCTGGAGCCCTTTGCCATCATGTACTTTGTCTTCGACACATTAATGACTAATCCGATTCGCCTGGCTTCACTCTTTAGTCGGATGTACGTTTCCGCCATCGTCTCAAATTTACGAGCAATAATATCAATATCATCGGCGAAACCAAGCAGCTGAACGGACCTCGTGAAAATCGTCCCACTCGTGTTTATCCCCGCTCTTCTTATTACACGCTCCAAAGCAATGTTGAACAGCAAGCACGAAAGACCATCACCTTGCCGTAACCCTCTGCGAGATTCGAAGGGACTCGAGAGTGTCCCTGATACTCGAACTACGCACATCACTCGATCCATCGTCGCCTTGATCAACCGTATCAGTTTATCCGGGAATCCGTATTCGTGCATAATTTGCCATAGCTGTTCTCGATCGATTGCATCATACGCCGATTTGAAATCGATGAACAAGTGATGTGTGGGCACGTTGTATTCGCGGCATTTCTGCAACACCTGGCGGATGGCGAACATCTGGTCCGTTGTAGCGCGTTCACCCATAAATCCAGCCTGATATTGCCCCACGAACTCTCTTGTAATTAACATAAAAGTGAGTGTTTTTTTTTCGCACAGACATACATACATACATACATACATACACACATACAAACATTTTCTCAATTCGTCGAACTGAGTTGATTAGTATATGCGTTTTGATCCTCCAAGCCTTTTTACGAAAAATCGAGTAAACATATAACCTTTGGTGTTCGAGAAAGGCAATATAGAGTACTTATTGGTCCTCTCTCTCCTCTCCTCTTCTTGGCGTATCGTCCTCATTGGGACAAAGCCTGCTCCTCAGCTTAGTGTTCTATGAGCACTTCCACAGTTATTAACTGAGAGCTTTCTCTGCCAATGACCATTTTGCATGCGAAAAACGTGTGGCAGGCACGAAGATACTCTATGCCAAAGGAAGTCAAGGAAATTTCCTTTACGAAAAGATCCTGGACCGACCGGGAATCGAACCCGTCACCCTCAGCATGGTCATGCTGAATACCCGTGCGTTTACCGCCTCGGCTATATGGGCCCTAGTACTTATTGGTGTGGCACCTGAATCCATTCCCAAAGCTCGCGACAATATATCCAACAAATGGAAATTCACACACAGAATTCAAAGTACAGCCCTGGAATCTGCATTAGAAACTTGCCAAAAATCTACTTTTTTTTTTAAATACACAGCCAATAAATTGCTGAGGAAGCAACGAACTTCTCAGTCATTTTCTCCGAGAATCAGTTTTGCTACATAGGATTTTTTGCATTGCTAGGCTAGAACTGCATCAATACAAAAGTAAAATATTGAACCCTTTATATGTTAAATAAAAGTTTTAGCTATATGTACTGAGAAATTAACATTCGAAATTCAAAAGGCTGTATCGTACACCCTATCAAAGAAAAGGAAGGATAGGAGGGAATGTATAATGGATGTATCGCACTGGATCGTGATACTTAACGCAGTCAATTTATTTTCGCCCGATACACTGGAAGTGTGTTCATTGTAATGTTGTGTACAAAACTATGTTGTTGTGATTAGTATCAAAAACAATTCCGCTTCGCCGGCTCACTTAACGGTGTTGTAGTTGTCTGAATGTTTATTGATCTTATCGCAAACACTAACATGAAGGGGAGGTCTTATGATGATGAACATTAGATTATCATTAACACTATCTTACCTCGACGGGAAGAAAAATATATGTGGGAGCATCCATAAATTACGCTGCATTTTTTAGACAACTTTAATACTCTGTAGACTATCTTCTCATGCATAATACAGGATTTGTCACAATATCAGACACCCCTCTACTCTAAAATGAAACGATATTTATGGATGCTCTCTTTTCATAATAAAATTATAAGTGTATGTATTTTGAGGTTTGACAAGGTACAATTGTGATCAGTTCGATGATTTTTTAGGAGGAGTTGATATCTCTCTCTTCTCTACGAATTACGTTCCAATAAAGGCAGATCCAGTATATATCCCTTTCGTGACGGACCATAAAAGAATGATTATCTCAAATATTCTCTTATAAACTTAACGTCCTCTAGAATAAAACTTTCTTTACTTCGGCTACTTTATCCACCTATGCATTTTTTGGGGTCAAATTAGGACCAGCACAATTGTGCTGGTCCGTCCTCAAGCCGGTCGATGTTCTCTTAGTAATTGCTAAAAATGGCCTACTTTTAGGCGTTTTATGGCACAAAAGATTTATTGTAATTATTAAATCACTGCAAAATGTTAGTTTGTAGAAATTTAGACGTAAAATTTCGAATCTAGGAACACGAGATCAGCTTGACAGGGTATTCAAATCATAGAAGTAAACAAGAAGAAGATAATAAGAACAGCAAATCCCTGTTCCAATCTAATTCATGATTTCGATATTATGGAGTAATATTATTCACCCAAGTATTCAAAGTTCTTTAAGAAACTCGTACAAGCTGATATCGTGTTCCTTGAAATGAAATTATACGTCCAAGTTTTCACAAACTATCACTTTGTAGTGATTTAATAATTAGAATCAATCTTCTATACCATAAAACGCCTAAGAATAGGCAATTTCCGATGGAACTTGGACCGCCTTGGGGACGGAACAGCACAATTGTGCTGGTCCCACTTTGACCACCCAGAAATCTTGAGCTTTTCAACAAAGCACCACTTTTTCTTCGCCGTTTTGCAGAACTACTCTTTTTCTAACTATTTTTATCTCTACATAGCTGGATTAAACAAATATTTATAAAAATACGACAGATAAAACTTTTTCAACTTCTAGGGTGATTGTTTACTTTTTGTTTAACTTATTGTGGCGTTTTTCATAAACAATTCCAACCAAAGCTGAGGCTCAGAAATACAAGTCAGAGTAATAACCCGATCATAAAAAATATTTACATCACATATTTTAAGGAAAAAACAATTGAAAAAAATGCGAAAAACCAATGCCGAAAAACAGCACGATTGTGCTGGTTCGTCACGAAAGGGATATAAAAATAAGGTTTTGATGTAAATGTATGCAGCTCAGATAAAATTAACACACCGTTAGATCTGGACAACTATTTGTCATAACAGGCTAACATTGAACTGAAATTTTCATGTTTCGCCTTATGTTGTGTAAATGTTCAGCCAAACAAAATACTAGTAATATGTAAGAAAACCTTTCTTCTAATTTGAGTCAATACAATAAATCAACATATCAAGCAACCGGAACAAACATCTTCCCAAATTTCTCCATCTGGTGTGAATCGAACGAAACTATCACTAGTTTGCACTCAAACCCTCTAACATCGAAGACTCGAATCAACGCCTTTCTCGCCCGCACCAAGTGTTATATTGGCACGTTTCTCCATTCTACACTCTTCACCCTTCACCAAACATCCAGAAATAAGCATAGAACATATCCACCCGTGACTGTATTCGTGCAGCCATCCCAAAACGGAAAGCCGCGTACCGAGCCGAAAATCAGCCATTTCACCGCAGAGCCTACCATCCAGCCGGCGTGGAGAGCGAGCGATTGGTCGGTCCTCTTCTGCTGCCATCACCGCAGTCAGTGCGCCCGGGTAATGCTTTGCTCATGTCTTTTCTACACTTCGTTCGATCCCATCATGGAAAAGGCGTACACAAACGAGATGGGCACGACTACCAGTGCAGACGGGCCCGGTCCATTCGTCCGTAGGTAGCCGGAACCGGTTCCGCGTTCTACACTGTGTATACACACTGTAGGTACATTGCTGGAGCCGTCGGAAAAAGTCCGCATCAATTATCCGGACTTCGGTTGGAGTGGTGTACGTGCGTTTTCTATTTTCGTACGGGGGCCAGATTTGGGAGCCTTGCTGGGGCCATGCGCACTGTGCGGTGCTGATATCGATTTGCCGGGAGGTCTCGGCAAATATTTGGCCGCTGGCGTTCGCTTAAAATTCTCTTATTTAAGCACTTTTTCCAAGTTGTAATTTGCATAAAAATTGGCTTTCAGAACATAAAAAGATGGAGCCAATTTTTGTCAGAGCAGAAGCGTAATGTTCTTAATTAGACGAAGAGCTTTCGAGAAAAATGCTGATCAATTATTGTTGACGAAAATTATGCTGTTTGAACTCTTGCACAAAGAATAAGACTCTAGATCAGACTCTTTTCGCGACAGTTCTGAACATGAACCCTTATGTGGCCAACAGGGTACCCGGGTACCTTTTTGAAGTTTATTTGTCGAAAAATATATGTTTTCTTCATAGTAGAGATCTGAAACTCGGTGACATCTCATAAAATGGGGACATGTAGTTACCAAGTGGAAAAAAAGTCTGAGTTGGCGAGGGGGAGCGCGGGGAGGGGCCTTTGAATTTTTTTACCCTTAAACAGGCCGACAAGGGTACCCGGGTACCCGCAAATTGAAATGCGCATAATTCTGTTAATTTTCAACCGATTTTAAATTTCTTGGCACCAATCGATTCAGTAACTCATGTATTTACGGATTGTGAACGAAATTGACCATTTGGACCCGCACGGTTCCCGGGAAATCCGGATTTCTAGGGATATGTCCTGAAACAAGATAGTACCAGGGGATTTCAGCACACTTCCTACAATATGAACATGTATTTATTCGGGAATCACTCAGAATATTATTTCTAGCCACCTCACGGTTATCCGTTGGGTTTCCTATAAAGTGGCCCATTTGAGACAGACTCCCCGTGGGATTCCATGGGTTCCCGTGGTTCACCATGGAACCGTAAATGGCCATTTCTTGATTTCGGCAGAACCCCAGCAATATGGGTATCAAACTTCATGAAATTGCCTACGGATTGCATTTTTGAATACTTGAGGACTATCTGGTAATTTTACCTTGGAGTGGCCATTCCGGAACAGATTCCCCTGGGGAAGCGGATGTGGTCATTTAGTGATTTCGGTAGAACCCCAGCAATATGGGTATCAATCTTCATGAAATTGCCTACGGATTGCATTTTTGACTACTTGAGGACTATTTGGTAATACGGAAAGCACTTTTGTCAATTTGAGGACTGGCCGGTGATGTTAGGATTGGGGTGGCCATTCTGGAACAGGTTCCCCCGGGGGCATTTCAGCAGAACCTTAGCAATATAGGCACCAGACATTATCAAATTACCTACGGAAAGTTTATTTTTACTTTTTGAGATCCCAAGTAACAATTTCATTGCTGATTGGTTTTGTTTGATTTTTATTAGGGTTTTATTACAGCAATAATTAAAACTCGCAGTTTTATGACTGCTTTTATGAAAACCATTGATAAAATGTTTTATAGTATACTTGAAGGTATCCATAAAGACAGATTTTAAGAGTAAACAAAACTTTCCGATTTGGAAACCTTCTGGCAATCATTATTACCACAATAAAACTGTTAAAACTCTCAACAGATGGCGATCATTTCGATTAGTGATGACATCTGTTGGTGGAAAAGCAGAACTACGACATTTCTAGGTTTATTGCGGTCATCATAAAAGTAAACTTGCTTTCGTTTTTTTTTTTGCTGATTATGGTTGTCGCCATATTGAAGAATTAGCTAACGTGAATGGAAAATAGTTAATTTTGCTCAAATTAGCAATGAATTGATAGTTTGTCACCATGTCCATAACATGCTTACATAAATAAACTCTTTCTGCTGAGTTTTCTTGTGATTCGAGATAGTTTTACTTAATAAACAAGTTGATTTATTTCATTCCAAGATGATAATATTCACTATTTTTGAAGCGCATTAATTTTATGATTCTGCCACCCCAATATTCACGGTAAAATTGAATGCGCATAAGCCTACCAACACAATAACAACTAAAATATTACTTTGAAATGACCGCTTCTACTTACGAATGATGTATCGTCCTGAACTTTACGCGCCATCGAAGAAGCTTCTCTGCATCGTGAGCTGTCATAGTTTTTGTTGAAAAAAAACAACAACAATCGAGAATGGGAAATGTTTCTACTAGGTTTTAAAATGGTTTTATTGCTACTCTTAATGCGGTTTGCAAAACCTCTCCGAGAGTGGTCCACTTAGCCGGAAGATGCTCTTAAAGAGGTTATCAAGAGGTTTTGATATATAAATCAGTTTTATTGCGAGTTTTATAAAATTGGTCATGGAGATCTCTTGTAGAACCGAACAAAACTTAAAATGTTACTTGGGATTGGTTGAGGTTGGACTGGCCATTCCGGAACAGGTTCCTCAGGGGAACGGATGTGGCCATTTAATTATTTTTGCGGAACGCCAGCAATATGGATATGAAACTTCATGAAATTAGCTATTGAAAGCATTTTTGACTATTGGATGACTTTCTTTTGATTTTACCTTAGAATGGCCATTTCATAACAGGTTCCCCGAGTTAGCGAAAGTGGTCATTTAGTGATTTAGGTAGAACCTCGGCAATATCGGTATCAAACTACATGAAATTACCTAGTGAATGCATTTTTGACTTTTTTAGTACCATCTGGTGTTGTTGGGATTAGGGTGGCCTCTCTGGAACAGGTTCCCTCAGTGAACGGATGTAGCCATTTACTGATTTCAGCAGAAGCCCTGAAATATGGGCGCCAGACTTCATCAAATTGCTAACGGAAAGCATGTTTGACTATTTGATGACTCTCTTGGGATTTTACCTTAGAATGACCATTTCATAACAGGTTTCCCGGAAGAGCAACAATGAACCAGAACCTACGTTTCATGAAGTATTGGTATCAATCTTCATGATACATACTACCTACGGAAAGCAATCATCATAAATACCTGTTTCAGAATAACCACCTTAGATACCCTATCGCTAGATAGTATCAAAACAGTCAAAAGAGCTCTCCGAAGGTTATTTCAAGTAGTATGATACATACTAATACTGAAAGGGTTCTGCCAATCTGTATGTGACCACATCTTCTTCTTTGAGGAACCTGTTCCAAAATGGCCATCTCAGAGTAACCTTATCGGATAGTCCTCAAATAGTCAGACATGGATTCCATTTGTAATTTCATGAAGTTTGACACCAATATTGCTGGCGTTCTACCAAATTCAAAACATGGTCACACCTGCTCCCCACGGAAACTTCCTCTGAATGGCCACCCTACGGTAAGATCACCGGATTTCCTCAAAAAGTGAGGAATGTTCTCCGATGGATGTTTGATGCCGAAATTGATGGGGTTCCGCCAATATCTGAATTTTACCACATCTGCTGCCAATATCTGAATTTTACCACATCTGCTCCCTTGGCGAACATATTTTAGAATGACAATACCAATCTCTACATCACCGGAAGGTCTTCAAAAAGTCGAAAATGCTTTTCGTAGGTAATTTCATGAAGTTTTATACCCATATTGCTGGGGTTCTACCGAAACCACTAAATAGCCTCATTTGCTTCAACGAGGAACCTGTCTCGGAACGGCCACTCCAAGGTAAAATCACCGGATAGTCCTCATGAAGTTTGATACCCATATTGCTGGGGTTCTACCGAAATCACTAAATGGTCACATTCGTTCCTCCGGTGAACCTGTCCTGGAATGGCCACTCCAAGGTAGAATCACAGGAGAATCATCGAATAGTCACAAATGCTTTCCGTAGGTAATTTCATGAAGCTTGACCCCATATTGCTGGGGTTCAACCGAAATCACTAAAGGTCACATCCGCTTCCCCTGGGAAATCTGTTCCGGAATGGTCACTCCAAAGTAAAATTACCGGATAGTCCTCAAGTAGTCCAAAATGCAATCCGTAGGCAATATCATGAAGTTTGATACCCATATTGCTAGGGTTCTACCGAAATCACTAAATGGTCACATCCGCTTCCCCTAGGGAACCTGTTCCGGAATGGCCACTCCAATGTAGAATCACCGGATAGTCCTCAAGTAGTCAAAAATGCAATCCGTAGGCAATTTCATGAAGTTTGATACCCATATTGCTGGGGTTCTACCGAAATCACTAAATGGCCACATCCGCTTCCCCAGGGGAATCTGTTCCGGAATGGTCACTCCAAGGTAAAATTACCGGATAATCCTCAAGTATTCAAAAATGCAATCCGTAGGAAATTTCATGAAGTTTGATACCCATATTGCTGGGGTTCTACCGAAATCACTAAATGGCCACATCCGCTTCCCCAGGGGAATCTGTTCCGGAATGGTCACTCCAAGGTAAAATTACCGGATAATCCTCAAGTATTCAAAAATGAAATCCGTAGGAAATTTCATGAAGTTTGATACCCATATTGCTGGGGTTCTACCGAAATCAAGAAATGGCCACATCCGCTTCCCCAGGGGAATCTGTTCCGGAATGGCCACTCCAAGGTAAAATTACCGGATAATCCTCAAGTAGTCAAAAATGAAATCCGTAGGAAATTTCATGAAGTTTGATACCCATATTGCTGGGGTTTTACCGAAATCAAGAAATGGCCACATCCGCTTCCCCAGGGGAATCTGTTCCGGAATGGTCACTCCAAGGTAAAATTACCGGATAATCCTCAAGTAGTCAAAAATGCAATCCGTAAGAAATTTAATGAAGTTTGATACCCATATTGCTGAGGTTCTACCGAAATCACTAAATGATCACATCCGCTTCCCCTGGGGAACCTGTTCCGGAATGGCCACTCCAATGTAAAATCACCGGATAGTCCTCAAGTAGTCAAAAATGCAATCCGTAGGTGATATCATGAAGTTTTATACCCATATTGCTGGGGTTCTACCGAAATCACTAAATGGCCACATCCGCTTCCACAGGGGAATCTGCTCCGGAATGGCCACCCCAAGGTAAAATTACCGGATAGTCCTCAAGTAGTCAAAAATGCAATCCGTAGGCAATTTCATGAAGTTTGATACCCATATTGCTGGGGCTCTACCGAAATCACTAAATGACCACATCTGCTTCCCCCGGGGAATCTGTTCCGGAATGGCCACTCCAAGGTAAAATTACCGGATAGTCCTCAAGTAGTCAAAAATGCAATCCGTAAGAAATTTCATGAAGTTTGATACCCATATTGCTGAGGTTCTACCGAAATCACTAAATGGCCACATCCGCTTCCCCAGGGGAATCTGTTCCGGAATGGTCACTCCAATGTAAAATTACCGGATAATCTTCAAGTATTCAAAAATGCAATCCGTATGAAATTTCATGAAGTTTGATACCCATATTGCTGGGATTCTACCGAAATCACTAAATGACCACATCCGCTTCCCCAGGGGAATCTGTTCCGGAATGGTCACTCCAAGGTAAAATTACCGGATAATCCTCAAGTAGTCAAAAATGCAATCCGTTAGAAATTTCATGAAGTTTGATACCCATATTGCTGGGATTCTACCGAAATCACTAAATGACCACATCCGCTTCCCCAGGGGAATCTGTTCCGGAATGGCCACTTCAAGGTAAAATTACCGGATAATCCTCAAGTAGTCCAAAATGCAATCCGTAGGAAATTTCATGAAGTTTGATACCCATATTGCTGGGGTTCTACCAAAATCACTAAATGGCCACATCCGCTTCCACAGGGGAATCTGCTCCGGAATGGCCACCCCAAGGTAAAATTACCGGATAGTCCTCAAGTAGTCAAAAATGCAATCCGTAGGCAATTTCATGAAGTTTGATACCCATATTGCTGGGATTCTACCGAAATCACTAAATGACCACATCCGCTTCCCCAGGGGAATCTGTTCCGGAATGGTCACTCCAAGGTAAAATTACCGGATAATCCTCAAGTAGTCAAAAATGCAATCCGTAAGAAATTTCATGAAGTTTGATACCCATATTGCTGAGGTTCTACCGAAATCACTAAATGGCCACATCCGCTTCCCCTGGAGAATCTGTTCCGGAATGGTCACTCCAATGTAAAATTACCGGATAATCTTCAAGTATTCAAAAATGCAATCCGTATGAAATTTCATGAAGTTTGATACCCATATTGCTGGGATTCTACCGAAATCACTAAATGACCACATCCGCTTCCCCAGGGGAATCTGTTCCGGAATGGTCACTCCAAGGTAAAATTACCGGATAATCCTCAAGTAGTCAAAAATGCAATCCGTAAGAAATTTCATGAAGTTTGATACCCATATTGCTGAGGTTCTACCGAAATCACTAAATGGCCACATCCGCTTCCCCTGGAGAATCTGTTCCGGAATGGTCACTCCAATGTAAAATTACCGGATAATCTTCAAGTATTCAAAAATGAAATCCGTATGAAATTTCATGAAGTTTGATACCCATATTGCTGGGGCTCTACCGAAATCACTAAATGACCACATCTGCTTCCCCCGGGGAATCTGTTCCGGAATGGCCACTCCAAGGTAAAATTACCGGATAGTCCTCAAGTAGTCAAAAATGCAATCCGTAGGCAATTTCATGAAGTTTGATACCCATATTGCTGGGGTTCTGCCGAAATCAAGAAATGGCCATTTACGGTTCCATGCTGAACCACGGGATCCCATGGAATCCCACGGGGAGTCTGTCTCAAATGGGCCACTTTATAGGAAACCCAACGGATAACCGTGAGGTGGCTAGAAATAATATTCTGAGTGATTTCCGAATAAATACGTGTACATATTGTAGGAAGTGTGCTGAAATCCCCTGGTACTATCTTGTTTCAGGACATATCCCTAGAAATCCGGATTTCCCGGGAACCATACGGGTCCAAATGGTCTATTTCGTTCACTATCCGTAAATACATGTGTTACTGATTCGATTGGTGCCAAGAAACTCAAAATCGGTTGGAAGTTAACGAAATTATGCGCGTTCCAATTTGTGGGTACCCGGGTACCCTTGTCGGCCTGTTTAGGGTGTTTTTTTTGTCGGACACACAACGGTTAACTGACTCAAATTTCAAAATTCTAATCAAATACTTGTTTTTGTTTCTAAATACAATGTTAGTAATTATGGTAAGTCTTGTCATTATCTTGTAAGTTTAACAGAGTAGCGTAATTATGATTTTAAGACTGATTCCTAACAAACCAGTGACTAATTTTGTCGTTCACTGGCACAAATTGTAAAACTCCTCGCGCAATTCTTCCATACCCAGGTAAACACCCATGAGCCCCAATTGTCCGAACGCCCCTTCGTTCGCCTTATTGCGACTCTAATGCAATCCGACAGCTGTCACATAAAGTGTCGATTATAACTGCTCAACTTGAATTAACATCATTTGACTCGACAAAACGACCAATATACTGTAGGGATGGCGGAGGGGGTCAGCCAGTTACCAAAGGGAGCCAGTCGAAATCAACGCTTGAAACGAACGTACGATGGGGGGGGGGGTCACCACGATGTCCATGGGGCAGTGCGGGGGAGCATGTCGTAAAACCAGGAATGTTTTTAATGTTTTCAATCGATTGAACTGACCAGCGAAAAAAAAATATATGAGTATAAAAGTTCAACTTTCAAGGCAAAGGGGCGCTTATCCGGATCCAACGCGAGCTTATCTCTCACATGAAGCCCGGTTTCAAATGTGTGTGCGTGTGTTGGTGTGGGTCTTCGAGTGCGTAGGGGGGCAGTATAATGAATATATGGTAAAGAAGTCATAATTTACGATTATCATTTTACGACTTTTTTCAAAGCCATATCAGGCTGAGGTGGATTGGTTCTGAGTACCAACCGGCTATCAGTTTCAAGTAGGTAAAGTTGGTACAATGTGAGTCACGACGTCGAAAGAATTACGTACGAAGGAAAAGAAAACCGGCTCCAATCAAGACTTTCCATTTAGTTATTGCTACAGTTTTAAATTGTTTTGCGTTATCGGCAAATTATAATATAAATGTGGCTTTCATGATGCCGACTAATGGTTTTGATGTGCAATTGAAATGAGGGTTTTAATTTAAAAAAAAGTATATTAAAATGCTCGTTACATTGAAACGCATGGCCTTGCGAAAGATATTGCATTAACCGATTCAATCCCATGTTATGAATATATGCTTTTTTGAAATGTTGTCTATCTAGGTCCGGAGCTTTTAACATGGCCAAAATTTACACCAAAAAAAAACATCTTTGAGAAATAAATAAAATAAAGTGGACGTTTCATAACGATATTGAACACTTGCTCAGATTTTTTGAGACAGAAATTCATGAGGGCTTTTTTATAATCATTGGATAAATTCCTAGAAAAAATGTTACAATCATAATGAAATTCTTTTAGATTTTTCAGAAGACTCTGCAATGATTCTGCAATGAAATCGCCGATCGTATATAGTATTAGATTTTCAATAAATTCTGTGATATACTGACCAAATTCAAATTGCAACTCCTGGCTGATTATTTTACCGAATTTTTGACCAACTTTGTTATGGTATATTAAGAACGAGTTCTTATGTACATTTCCAGAAAAAATGATCACTTCAGGAAAATTAAGTCAGTTGTTATCTCTGTGAGAATGCCGAAAGTGGCACGGCAATATTCTTTCAAAAATTTTAAAAAATGTTTTAATCAAATTAAGGATGATTTATTTACAAAGTTCAGGAAGAACCGAGACCAAACAGAGGTATTTACAGAAATATGCTAAATTCTTGGAATTTAAATTGAAACAGGAATTATTGTCAAAATTCCTAAAAGTATTTTAACCGTCACGTACCAGACTCCCGACATCTCATTTTCAAAATGCTAGCATTCCGTCAATTTCCATCCAATTTTTTTGAAGTCGTCCTCAATCGTCCTCACTGATGTGGCCACTCCGGAACACTTGGAACAGGTTTCGCGGAAGCCTCTCAAACAAAATAACACACGAAAAAAATACTTTCAGTCATTTGGAACAAGAAAACTGTAAATGATTAATGAACAATTAAATCTGGTTTATTAAAAATAAATTTGAAATTTCAAATATATAGTTTTCTGTTCCCAAGTAAAGCGCTCAAGTAGAATTCCTCCTTTTTCCGCAAGTATTTTTGACAACTGAAGTATTACTTTTCCTTACGGAATAATAGACAGAACAATGGACAATTTTCCGCAAAGAAAAGTGACAGCTTCATTTGAATCGCATGGGAGATATTACCGATGTTACACTTTGCTTGTCGCCTGCGAACTGCTCAAGTAATTTTGTAGTGGAATCATTACATACTTGACCATTACTTGTTCTATCTTTTTGTTCAGTAGTTACAAATTGAAAATTAGCCTTAGAAATTTATCTCTGTATTGGCAGGGGCTGCATAAATTAAAACGGACATAAAAAATAGGTTATTTGTGCATAGCTTAAGTCAGGGCTTTAATAAGCGAATGTAGTTCGCCAGAACAGATCTTGCTCCTGGAAATTTGAGATGGGGCCAGGCCAAGGGGATTTCCAGGAAGTTCTAAGTGTCTTCAGGGGTGTTTCATTAGGTTGTTTTAGGCGATTTCAGGAGCATTTTAAAGAGGTTGTACAAACTGAACATAGATCAGTGAACAAGGCTTACATCAGACAACAGACAATAAACATAAACACCCAGTGGGCCAGTGAAAAATTTTCCGTTTGACCAAAAGTTTTCCTCGACTAAAGAGGGAATCGAACGTACACTCCGCGGCTAACGACTGACGCCCTATCCGCATGGTCACGAAGCCCACCAGCTCACCAGATTATGAGCATCCATCCAGAGCTCTATCGCTCTACGGAAGAAAACCGAAGTAAAAGATCATTATCCGGAGTGACTGCCATATACGATATTTTTATGGCTGCGCTGCCATGAATCTCTGGGCCTGCCTCTGCTGCGATGTCTGCTGGTTTCCAGTCTAATGCTTGCATGCAGATTCATTTCGCGTCCCTAATCAAAATATTTCTCAGAAGATCTGTAAGAAAATTCCAGAAAACAATAGACGAATCATGGGCATGGAAAATACCGGGAGGAAATCCTAAAGAGTCTCTACATTAGTTTTTTTAGAAATCTCTGAATAAAAAACCCTGAATGAAATAATGCAACAATCTCTGGAGGAATTCCTGCAGGAATATCTGGAGAAAAACCATCATGAAAACATTTCAGTATGAATTTCCAATGGAATTCATGGAGTACCAGGATAAAAACTAACCATAGGGTGTTTGTGCGAAGACCATTCCTGCACCATACAGTGTACCAGCTACAATAAAGTGTATTGTAATGAAATGGTTTGCTAAAAGCTTTGCACATTGTAGCTACTATACATTTATATTCGATCTTTATGTAACAATATATTTTTGTTTTTCTTACGTTTGAACCATTCACTTTTCCGAAACATTATTTTCCCGTGCGTTTTCAATTATTTATTCAGTTTTAGATTTTTCCGTGCTTTGTTTTGTTGATGTTTGTGACTTTTGTGATGCAAAGGAAGGGAAAGAGAAAAAAGTGAATAAGTTGAAACATCAATTTAAAGACAATAAAATGTTTAAATAAGTGGTAGACTAGGTGTCCTAAGGACTGCAGATCCAAGAGATATGGCGGGCTAGGTATGAAGAGTACAATGAGCGGAAAACGAATGTAGGTCAACTCGGAAAGATGCAGGTCAGATTACCGTAAAAAAGTGGATGAGTTCAACACTATTCTTTCTGTATTTGCATTTAGGGGAGTTTTCTCCCCTTCTCTCATGTGAACTTGCCTTCGGCCACAACCGCATCAAATGCGATTGACGAAATTTATCTTTGACATAGAGCATATGGACATATGGACTGGACTGGACACTAAAACGACTTCTAATAGAGGTTCGTCTGCGGATTCGCTTACATTATATTATTACATTATATTACATTATATTTGAATCGAACTTGACAGTTCTCTCATGAGTTGTTATGTATTTCAAACTTTAGTCAAGCTGGAGCCTCAATATTGCAATAATGGTTAAGCACGCTGTAATGATACTTATGTACCTCGTCACCATCTTCATGCAACTACATTAGTGGTCTAATAACACTTAGCGCGCTCGGCATAGTTCCATCATGCCGCTCAAAGTGTTGCCACAAATAATGCTTAGTTTGCAAAACCCGGTTATCTGGCTGGTGGGGCATGGGAGCCTAAGCTTCAACTGTTAATGCAATCAAAGACTTAGACGTGATAACCATTCCACAACCATTTGATTAGATGTATAGCCAGTAGTGAAATTACAATTTAAAACAATATATTTACGGAATATTTTTTTGTTTGAAAGCATACATGTACCATACAATGTACGGTATATTGTAACCCAGGTATCAATATTTAGAACAATTCATTTACAATAAAATGTATGGTTTTGCAAAAATATATGTATGAAGAAAAATATTTTTTGTATTGTTACAATACTTAACAACCTGTATAATATATTGTAAAACTCTTATTGACAATTCACTGTATGGTGTCTACATTACATCTTATTGTTTTTGTATTTTAATTTTTACAGTGGTGTCTATTGTAAAAATATGATTCTAAATAGTACTGTTACAATACAATGTTTGGTTTTTCTACTGCATTTTTTATTCGAGTAATTCAGGCAGGAATTCTATTAGCAGTTCCTGAAGGAATGCCTGAGAGAATGCCTGTAAAACATTGTGGAGAACAATTGGAAGTTTTTCGGAGGAATTCTAAAAGAAGAATTTTGAAGAAATCCCTATAAAAGTTTCTTACTCTCTGGAGGATTTTCTAACACAAAATCCCTAGAAGGTTTTATGAAGAAATTCCAGAAGGAATCCATGAAAACATATTTCAAAAGAAACATTTTGAAAAAAAATTAAATGAATAAAAGGGACGACTTTCTAAAACAACACTTGGCGGTGAGAGGAACCAGGAATTGTAGCGGTCACGAGGTTGTAAGCAGCACATCCAAGACGCAGTCAGGTTTGCGTTTTAGTGCAGCTTTTAACTGCAAATAACTATTTATTAATACACTTATAACCTGTGAATAATTCATCATTCTTACACATTCAGTGTTTCTACATAATATCACAATCTTCTCCTCTCGCACAACAAGATATGTTTGTTCTAAGAACGATACATATCAGATTGCGTGCTCCTTACACTGTAAATAGTTCACATTCAGTTAGATTAAGAGTTCAATAGTATTTTATAATTGCATGAATCACTATCTCCATACTGTAGGTAGAATATCAAATTCAATAGATTTAGGTAGAGCAACAAATTCAATAGCATTAAGACACATTAGATCATAAGGTTTTTATAACTTCTTCATATTCTCATTAGTTCTTTTCTTCAACTAACCACTGACAATCGTATGCAGATGACAGCTCCAATCATTGCTCAATTTACTCTGCAACACGCAGTACAGTCAGTGCTGTCAGCGGCAACATCAAATTTATGATCTTTTGAGAAATGAATAAGGAAACTAATGAAAAAATGTCTATAGGAATTCTAGCAGAAATTTATGGTGCAAGCTCTAATAAACATGGAACAATTTCGGAAGGAATGAATGAAAGATTTTTCAAGCGACATGAGAGATTTCTATAGAAGACTTTCTGAAGTAAACTTTGATCAAATTTGTAAAATATTTTATAGATGATTTTCAAAAAAAAAATCTGGAAAAAAATCTGAAGCAATTCTCAAAGGCATTTATGAAGGAACTTCTGAAGGGATTTCTAAAAACAATCTCTTCAAGAATTTCTATAGGAATCCATGGAAGATCCTTAATCTACATCTACAACCCTTGAAAATATTTTTTGCAGGAAGGAATCTCTAAAAGAATTTCTACAGAAAGCTTAGGAAAATTTCTTAAGAAATTCATCAAAAAATTTCTAGGATAAACCCAGGAAAAAAGTCGAATAAGTATTGCAAAATAGAAGTATCAACCCCTAGAAGAACTTTTGAAGAAAATTGTCTCTAAAAGATTTTTTGAAATATATCTTAGGAAGTTTGTTAAGGAATTTGAATAATTTCCTGGAAGCCTCCTTGGAGAAATTTCTAAAAGAACCCTTAAAAAAATTCCAAAATAAATCCCCAGAAGAATTTTTGATTTTATAGTCTAAGAATACCTGAAAAAACTTCAGGAAAAAATTTCTGGACAAATTCGTTGACAATTTGAAAGAATTTTTGAAAGATTTTGAGAAAACCCTAGTAAGAAATTCCGAAGAAATACCTGGTGAAATTTATGAAGGATTCCTAGAAAATTTAATTTGTTTTATCAACTCCACTTTTATGTTTTGTTAACATTATAAAATATTTGAATGTCCTATTCGTTCTCGGAAGTAAACTCAAGACATTCCTCAGTGAGGATGTACAGGAATTATCAAAAGTAAACTGTCACTAAAATTTCGAAAGCATACGGATTTGGTTTTGCTCAATAAAAAAAAATCTAAAATAGTTTCTCTAAATAAAATAGGAGATACATTTTCAGGTGCTATTATTATAAATATTCAACATATTCTAGAAAAATCTGTTTTTTTTTTTGTTTGAGAAATCGGAAGAACGTTAAACAACATATGATCAATCTTAGATACTATAAACAGTGAAATCTTGATAGCGTTCAAGAAAACTCTGAGGCTGGCGCTCTTGGCCGGGGACCAACACAGTTAGCACGCTACGGCTCTGGGATTACCTTCTGGTGTTCCTCCAGGGGTTCCTGTATTCCTCTAGAAACTTCTTTTAAATATATCTAGGAATTCATTCCTAGAGTGCTCCAGGATTTACCTCAGCTATTTATCTGGGATTTATTCAGGAATTCCTTCCGTGGTTTCTCCAGAAATGTATTGCAGCATTCATCTAGGAGTTTCATCGCTGATTCCTTAGGGAGCTCTATCTAAGATTTTCTTGGTGTTCCTTCAGTAATCCTTTGATATTCTTTCTGAGACCTTTCTGAGACCTTCGAAATTTCTCCGGGAGTTCCGGAAAGCCGATGAAAATTTTATTGGCTTTTCTCGGTGAAATTAATACTACTCAAAGAAGGAGGGAGTAACGAAAGTAATGAAAGAAACGGTGGATAGAATCGCAAGTGTCCAACGAGAGAAATTGAATAGAAGTTGAAAATTAACAGAGGGCCATAATTGAATAACACAATCACAAGTTCCGGAAACCTTCCAGGAATTCCATTCGAGATTCTCCTAATAGTTTCTTTCGCAATGTCTTCAGAGTTTTATTCTAGTATTTTCAGAAGAAATTTCTCAAAAAAAAGGAATCCCGAAAAGAACTTTAGGAGGAAAACCAGAAGGCTCCTGTCTGTAGGAAGTCATTGCAAAACTGCTGAAGGAGAAGAAATTGTTTGTGGTATTCCTCAAGGAACTACCGTAGGAACTTCATGAGAAACTCCTAGAATAATTTGAAAATACATTCCATAACGAAACACGAGGAATTCCTTAAAATACTCCTGGAAAAATTCCCTAAGAAACTTCTGGGAGATTCCCATTAGGGATATCTGGAAGAATTAGGAATCAACTTATGGGGTTTCCCAAAAACATTTGCAAAAAAGGTGTTATGAAAGATATCCCGGTTTCTAGAGAAATCCCAAAGGGAGGTTTCAGAGGAATCTCGAAAAAAATTCCTAGAGGAATCCAGGAAGGAGTTCCTTCAGAAATCCTGGAAGGAGATCCTGACAGAATCCCCACGCGCGAGGCACTGGAGATGGGGGCCTAAATTCACTATTGTTACGTGCATACGAATCCCGGAAAAAGATCCTGGAAGCATTTCCCGAAGGAACCCTCGAAGCAGCTGCTGAAGTAATCTTGGAAAAGGTTCTTGAAAGAAATGCCGGAAATAATTCAGGAAAGAATGCCTGGAGGAATACCGTAGAAATTTCTTGGAGAAAAACAGTAAGAAGGTCTTGAAGAATTCCTGTAAGGATTTCTTTATTGAATCTCCGAAAGAACTCCTGAAACGAAAAAACTCAAAAGGAGCTCCTGGAGGAACCTCACATGGAATTCCTAGAGAAGTCCTGGTGCAATCTCAGAAGGAATGCCTGAAGGAATTTTGAAAGAAGTTTCTTAGGGAATCCTGGAAGGAAGTTCTGAAGCAATCCCGAAGGAAAACTGCTGGAGGAATACCGGGTGAATTTTCTCGAAGATCCCAGAAGAAACCTCCACAAGGAACTACGGAAGGAATCTGTCAAAGAAAACACCTGGAGGAATTGTAAAAGAATTTTCTGGAGGTATTCCAGAAGAAATGTTTTAAGAAATCCCGGAAGGAATCTTTGGATGAATCTCGGGAGGAATCCCAAATGGAATAAACAGAAATTTTTGATGAATTTCCTGGAAGAATTCCAGAGTGATCTTCTGAAGGAATATCTAATAAACCCCCGAAAGTATCTTATAATGACACACAGGCCCGTGCACAGAAGTGGCGCAAAGGGAGGTTTTTTTTTCACTTTCGGCAAATGGCGGAGGGACGCCTAGTGTACGAAACGCCGGTAAGGAAGGGGGGTTTGTGCACGGGCTTGATGGCACATAGGACCCATATATCCGATGTGGTAAGGGCACTGGTATTCAGCAAGTCCATTCTGGGGGTGACGGGTTCGATTCCCGGTCGGTACAGGAGATTTTCTGAATGGAAAATTCCTTGACTTTTTTGATGATGATTATAAAAGTGTACCCACCATCGGTACGAGGATTACCTATGACTGCAGAATCATTCCGGAAGGGAACGACCTACCTGATGGTTTGTTGTTGCAAAGTGAATTAAAATCGCTTAATTCCTTCGATAGTCACCAAACCGTTGCTATCTCATGAAGGAAATTTGGCTACTCCACGAACTTTAGTCCGGTTCATATAAACTTCCTTACGCTGTACCGGTTTACTGAAAATCAAAATGAAGTGTTCAATGTTCCTCAAGTTTCAAAAAAATGAAAAACAAGGAACAATTTACTTGACATTGAATTACACTTCATATGCACATTGATTTAAAAGGCATGAAAGTCCTATTACTTCGATTTTCTTATACACAAGGAGCAAACAAACAAGCTTCTATCGTGCATCTAATGTAATCAACATTTCACTTAAATTTCATCTAGTAGTGAACTTTCTGGCTAACATACTCATTCGATACTACCCACACGTTTCAGCAATACAAACCCAACTTAGCGTATCTCATCACATCTCCAAGGTACTCATCACCCACACCTGCCATAGAATATGGCACCAAACCCAATTTGCTGCGCACAATTTTGCCTCATACTTCTCCGAGCAAAGTGGAAACTGCGAACAAAAATCCAAACCCAAAAAAACTTTCATCTATTTAATGGAGCAAAATGAGGTAAATATGATATGAGTAGAAAGGAAAAATCCATCTCAAAATGTATCAAAAATTCAACTCACGTCAACATTTCATAACATCACTTCGTCCGTTTTTTTTTTGTTGGTGAAAATGAGAAAAAACTTCCATCATCCCTTCGTTGTGAATTTTTTAGATCGTCTAAAAGGGACTATTTTGGGTGGATGGGCTTCGTGCCGGAGCATATATCAGTACATCCAGACGTGTTATCATACTTCATTATTGAAAATTGCGGTGCAAAGTTTGCTTACAAATTTGTCATCCATTTTTTCGACCACACATCCTCTTAGCATTAATAACAACGCTAGATTTTTACGTTCGATCGAACATTTCTGGATGTTTCCACCGGACAACTTTCTCGAAACGCTGGTTATTAGTCTGCTAACTTTGTAGCCCCCAACACGTGCGTTCGTTCAAGCATGCCAACATATAAATCAAGCCAGCAAATAGAACCTCCAGCAACGTCAGCAGCAGTGAGCCCTGGGGATTTCCATTCCCCCTTCCTCCACCCAGCAATCTAATTCCACCATCCCCCCTCGCAGCAGAGCTAGTTCCCGGCTGATAGCACTTTGATGTTGCCATTTTCATTTCTCGCATCTCGCCCACATTGCTCCACCGGGGGAAAAACTCCATCATCAGCAGCAGCACCAGCACCAGCAGCAAAAGCATTCCGGGGAAAAACTTTCCGACTCTCCTCCGACTATGGTAAATATTTGAAAAGACGCATGCTCAAATATTTATACCCATTTTTTTCCTTCACCGAGAAACTTTTCCCCGGCTGTCATCAGAAAAACTTTTTCTCACATTTAGCCTCCCCGGGCACCGACCGACGACGCCCGTTGGTCCCCTCCCAGCTTGTTCCGATTTCGATAGCAATTTTGCCTCTCGACGAAGAAGCACTTCAGCCCAAAGTGCCTTTCACGTCAGAATCCACACCCGCAGCACGAAGACGTAGAAAAAATATTACGCCCCAACCTGAGCCGAAATGAAAATGCGAACACAAACAGCCATTTGTGCCTCTAATTATAGGAAGGTAGCAAGAGGCAAAAGGAGGAATCATCATCCTGACGCAACTGTGCCATGCCATGCCGGCCGGGTGGAGAAGATATCCTACCGACATCGACCATTGCATTGCTGGCTGGGAATGGGGTGGGGGTTGTTCTGCGAAAGCGATAAGGGTTGAAAATGGAAATTACAACCAACCCCTAGGCCTCAGTTTGTGCCTATTTCTGATGCGGGAGATGGCATTACAGAGCAAAAGGTATAATTTGAATTTGTTTGCTTATTTATCGAATAAGGAAATCATGGGGTAGGGGGAGTTGAGGAGTGAGGAGTGAGGCACGAAACAACACATTTTAGTTATCTTTTCTTGTTACGATTCTAAGCTGATCAGTATTAACCTCTGGCATACTACTATAAGATTTTCTAGAAAGATTAAAGCAAGAATTTCCCTAAGATGATCCAGTATCCCTAATAATGCATTCCTGTCCATGTCTTTATTTAAAAATTTCTCTAGGGTTTTCTTCTGGGATTATTGCTGAAACTTTCCAGGAATTTTCCATGGTTTAAGAGTTTCTCAAAAAATTCTCAAAATAATCATCAAGAAACTAGTCCACGAGTTTATTCAGAAATTCATCCTCCTGGGATTCCTTTAGCGATTATTTAGAAAATACCTTGAAGGATTGCTACGTAAATTCATGCATGTATTCTTTCATGTCTTTCTTCACACATTTATATAGAAATTTCCCCCAAGAAATTCATCTAGAAATTTCTCGAGATGATTGCCAAGGCGTTCCTCCAAAGCATTCTTCAAAATATGCAATTGGCTTCTTTAGCGGTGTTGAGATAATTCCATATTCTGAATCTGCATTCCAAACTTAGACGAAATCCAAATTTTCGTTAATTTTGGTGCCCAGGAACCTATTTGAAAATCGATTTAAAGTTTGTATGGGAGCAATTTGTCGAATCAGCCCTCGTCGCTTTTTGTGCTGGGTGGAGCTGTCAGGCAGTTGCCCAGCTCTCAAAAGGTGATTTCAAAAAAATCTTTTTGTAATGGGGCACGTTCGGTGTAGTACTAGAATTGAAGTAATGAGCTGAATTTTTGTATGGTGAGAAGGTCAATTCTCTGTTTCTGCAAAGAAATGGTTCAAAAAGCGTGGGTATTGTGATTCTTTGTCTAATTTAATGCTGTTTGAGCAAAACTTTGGATAACTATGTTGTTTATGTTGCAAGAAATGGAGAAAACAACAACACGGTTACTCAAAGTTTTGCTCAAACAGTATTAAATTAGGCAAGGAATCATAATACCCACGCTTTTTGAACCATTTCATTGCAGAAACGGAGAATTGGCCTTCTCACCATACTAAAATTGAGCTCATTACTACAAATCTAGTACTTCACCAATCTGTCCTATTGAATTTAGGTATCAAAATAAAATAAAATAAAATAAAAAAAAATAAAATAAAATTAAATTAAAAAAAAAAAATAAAATAAAAATCTGGAAAAAAAATCATAGTGGCTTAGAAAAAGGGGCTCTTTTGTATAAAATAAAAAAATCAATACATTATTCTAGATTTAAAAACCCAATTCCAGGAAAAAAAAAGTTGACAGAGATTCAGAGATTATTTCAGAGATTCATTCAAACATTCTCTAGGGGATTCTTTCCGAAATGCAGAACATTTTTCTAGGAATTCTTTGGAGAATTATTATTGTAATTTCTCCAGAGGTCTCATTCCCTCAGGCATTGATTTTGAATTTTCTTTAGAAAATTTTCAAAAGATTCCGAAATTTCCACCAGGGGTTTCTCCAGAAGTTCCTCCAGGTATTCAGCCAGGGAATGCGTAGAGTATATTCAGTCCTTACTTCAGGGATACTTTCATATTTTTCCCGGTGGTGCTTCAGGATTTTCTTCCAAGATTTTTTCAACCATTCATGCATAAATTACTCCAGAATCTGCTTGGCATTTTTCAAAAATTTCTTCAAGAAATCCTTCTATGAATATCAGCAGAGGGTACTCCTATTATTCCAGGTATCCTTTCAAATATAATTTTTCTTTAAAAATTTATCCAAAAATTCTCTGAAACCAAATATTCTACGTTTTTTTTGTTTCTGCAGCATTTTCTTCAGAAATTTCTCCTTCAGGATTTTTTTCTGGGAGATTTTTATGTTGCTATCTCTGAATTTTTTTTGAAAGAAATCATTGTATGAATTTCTTCAGAGAAATCTTCTGGAGTTTTTCTAAGGATTCTGTTATGACTAAAACTAACTTCACTTGCCGGATAGTATAACCCACGGTTCACTCGCGGAATAGTTGCGTCTTTCGGACTTAGGTTTAAAACACGTCAACTTTGCACTTAACTGCGGTATATTAATTAAACTAAACAACGATAATCGACAACGGGATAGCGGACTGTATTATTTTATTACTGGCGACGCGCCCGACGTACGGGAGATAACTAAATTAATCTTTCTGTGCTGCTGTTCAACAGCGCGATCGGTGGCATTCAAAAGCCGAGGATCGGGGACTACCTGCACAACCCATCGGTCTGCGGTTAGGTATGCGGTTAGGTGCAAGCAAGCGAAACTGATCTGGTGGTACTCATGTTCAAACTGGTTCGATCGATGAGTCTAATATCAGCCTATCTACATCTAATATATACTGTACGTAACAGATTCCTTTAGAAATTTGACGCATTTATACAAGAATTGCACCAGTACCTTGGTTGGATGTCTCTGTAGACATTTTGGCTGTCAATTTTAGGAAAATTCTTCGAAAATTTCCTCACGGATATCTGCAGAAATCCTTCCAGAAATTCTCCAGAAATTTCTCCTCGAAACTGCGTTTAGTGTTCCTCAAGAAGCTTTCCATGTTCTCATGTCTCAAACATTTTTGCTTAACAAGAGATGAACAAACAGCTCTCGTGCATATTTTCACTCTAGAAACTGTTATTCAACTACTTCTGTTTCTTGGGAAGAGATATCTTTAGGAGTTTCTTCAGGTACTTTTGTCCAGGAATCGATCCAGAACAATTTCAAGAATACTTTCTAGGAACCTCCAAAGTTATAACATGGAGTTTTTTAAGAAGGGATTCCTTCAGACAACCATCCAGGGATTTTTTTAGAATTCCTTCAGAAACTTTTTCAAAAACTTTTCTAGGAATTTTTGTGCAATATCTGGAAAAACTTCTGAAAAACAAACTCTGGAGGAGTATTTGAAACAATTCCAACATAAATCTTCGAAGAAACCCCAGGAAATATTTCTGACAGAGCAACAGCCAACAGGAGCAATTTCTAAAAAAAAGCGAGTGGTATTTTCTGTATGTGTCCCAGAAAGTAATTCTCATGGAATTCTTAGAAGAACCCTTAGAGGTTTTTCCGTGTAAATTTTTTAGGACTTTTATAAAGAAACATCTGAATTTCTGTAAAACTCTATGAAAGAACTGTTGAAGAACTCCCACACAGAAATTCCTGAAGAAACCCCTCAAACTCTGAAGAAGTTTCTGAAGATATTTTTGAAAGAATCCTTGACGAGATATCACAAAAAATTCAAACGGGAATTTCCGAAAGAATCTCTGAAGGATTTTTTTGAAGAAATCTTCAGTAAAAATTTTGTAAAATCTCAGGAAGTACTGAGGAATGAATCTCTAGAGGAATATCTGAAAAAAATCCTGGGAAATTTTTGGAGAAACCCCAGCAGGAAGTTTTGAAAAAGAGGAAAACTTGGAGAAATTCTCGGAACAGCCTTAGGTTGGATTCCTAAAAAAATCCTTAAGAAATTCTTCAATAAAATTCCTAACGGAGTAGGTATGTGAAAGATTTTCAAAAAAAAATCGTGAAGTAATTTCTGAAGGATTTCCGAACTTTTAATTTTCTGGAAGAGCATTTGTGGATATATTTCTGAAGAACTTCCTGTAAGAATCCATCCAACACGAAGTCGCATATGATGTAGAATAGGATGCTAAAGTGCAAGCCATATACGCACATGTTTCCATTTAACCGCGTGTAAAGTATACACATATCGCCTCCACTTTAGCATCTACATCATATGCAATCGTGTGTTGGTTTAGAATACCTGAAAAACGCTTGGATAAGCTTCGGTAACCATCCCTTGAAAATATCTTAAGATATTTCTAAAAAAAACTTGTAGATATACCTAGGAAACTTTTCTGAATTATTTCCTCAAAGAATCCACAGAAAAATTCTAAGAGTTAACCTAAAAATAAAATGCCGGAGAAACTTCTGGGGAACCACATGGAAAAATATAAATATCTAGAGGAAATCCTAAAGTAGCCTCTGTATGAACTCTTAGAAGAATCTCTGGAGAAATGCTTGCAGGATTTTCCGGATGAATCTATGTAGAAGTTCTTGGACACCTTGTGGTAGGAAGTTTCAATGGAATTCTTTCTAAAATTTCAGAACAAATGTCTGGTGGACTGATGGAAAAGAAATATCGGTATGGATGTTTAATTTGAACGAATTTCTGGAAGATTTTTCGAAGAAACCACTAGATGAGTTTATGAAACAATCTTTGAAATAAATTCTGAATTCTTTTAGAAATTTGTGATGTAATCCTTGAAGAATCCTTCGAAGGGTTTCTCAAACGAATCCCTAAGAGAATTTCTGAAATAATCCCTGGCAGAGTTTCAGGAGGAGAAGTAATTCCTGGCAGAATTTCCTTCAGGAATTCCTCAAGGAGTCGGCGGAAGATTTTCTTGAGAAATTTGAGAAGGAATTCTAAGCTTTTGATTTTCTACAGGATTCGCTGAAAGCATTTCTGAAGAATCCGAGCATGAATTCTTCGTTCGATTCTCGTACAAATTTGAAAAGAATTTATGGAAGAATTTCTGATGAAACCCATGGAAGCTTTTCTAAAGGAGTTCTGGGAGAAACTTTCGGAGGATTCGCTAGAGGTTATTTCTCTAGAGCAATTTCTGACGAAATACATGGCAGATTTTCTGAACAATCGTCCGAAAGGATCTATTGTGGAAGGTTTTTATTTAAAGATTTCCATGGAAATCCATGGAGCAATGGCGGAAGGAATCCAAGAGAGGTTTTTAAAATAAATCCTAGCAAGATTTTCTAAAATAACCTTTGGAGAAATTTCGGAAAAATAGCAGGTGAAATATCTGAATTAATCCCTGTAAGAAATTCTTAGAATTCCTGGAGAAAATTTTCGTATGAAGATTTTTCTAAGACCCTTACAGTTGTTTCCGAGAAATTGGAGGGGTTATCCTTGGGCGCTCATACTAACAGGGAGTTATTTTTTATCCTAAGAGCTAGTTACTCGATGACTAACATAGAGTAATCTCGATAACAATGCTGCTATGCTGCGAAAGAAACAAAACAAACAGTGATTTTTTTTTTTGTTAAGAATGAAATGGAAATAGGATCACCCCACTGATCAGTAGAAACAGTCTTTCTAGTTTCTTACTCTTCTCAACATATACTTACGACACCCCCTGAATTTCCAGAGGGTTTCAGAGAGTTTCAACGGTGTTTCGAAATACTTATAGAGGCATGTGGTAAATGTGTTGGTTTTGCCGTCCAGACAATACGGCGAAGTAAACTTTTACCTGACGCAACTTCTGTCAAGCCATGGATGCTTTAGAAGTAGCTTGCATCAATTCGAACATGCAGTGTCCTCACTTTTCCCAATCTGACCTGACACCGAGAAGATTCCGGAGTATGTGGCGTTCGTTTGGCAGCATGTAGCGATGCTAGTATTTTAGTATTTTAGAATTCTGGGGGATTTCAAAGAGCTTCAGGTAGGTTTTCTAGGAGGTCCACAGTTCGAAAAATTAGTGTACATTTACAGCGAATATAATGCACATAATTGGAGCGTGCGATATGCTGTATGTTTACGTGAAATCCTAACATTACATCTATTGTAAATATTTGACGTGTAAATTTCATAGCAGAATGTGCACTCCTTGCGTCCCTCTCCATTCATTTTGTTTCGGTAGGGAAGGTGGGGAAAGCCTCATTTTCATTTATCGCAAATTAATAACGAATCACTAGCGCATCGAACGAAATCATTTTTATTCTATATTCTTAATGATATATTTGATGATAATAGCATCTGTATGTTTAAAGAGGCACAGCATCTGGAGCTTTTCAATGCAGTAAAACTTCGTCGGTGCACCATGGTAAAACGCTGTAAAACGCAGCGCAGCTTTACGCTTGACCGCTGAATCCCGCCGCGGCAGCGGTTGGCTGCTTATTCACATTTTCTTAATTTCTGATGAATCTGTAAACGAAAACACTTGTGCTGCAGATATATCGTCTTCAAACTAACTTTATATCACCTACCTTCAACTTTCAAATGAATTCTTCAGCAAAAAACTGCGCCATCGATCACTTTTCTTGGCAATATTTTCGTTGCGCACGGAGGACAGCCATCTTTGTTTTAGTTTGATCCGACTGTTCCGCTCCTGTCATCTTTGCACTATATGCATGTAAAGTTCGTGCCATGTTCATGTAATGATAAAATGAACCAACAATTTTACCTTTTAATGCACAAAAAACTTCTGCTATGTCGTAACGTTGACATAAATACAACTAATAATTAGAAGCTTTTCCGTGAGACATTCATCTGTGTTAAATATGATAGAAAGTTACATTTTGAATTTGATTTACATTACCAATATTTACGGTGATTTATTGAATACATGACCAGTAAAATTCCGATTTTTTATCTGTGTCTCAGGGTGATACAAGGTGTTATCAAAGGCAGTCTTATAGAGATCACAGTCATTTGAACTTTTTCGTCGATATTCGGCCTCCTTTGTCTCCAACATTCGCCACACAAGCAATCAAACTACTGTACGAAACAAAAATGTCAAACGAATGCACATCACCATGATAGCGTCTTCGGGAGACGGTTCGGTTTTTGTTATTCCTGTCTTCTTCCATAATGAGAGTTGTGTTGGCCAAATATGTAACGTATTCAATGCAACATGCAAGAATAAACTAATACTAACATTCATAATCGAAATCGGCTGTAAATCTATGCGAAAAGTTTGAATTAGACAAATGTCATCGAATCAGACGATATTGATTTGACGCTTTCTTATGTTTATTGAACTTCGTTCCACCGCTCGTGTTGTGTGTAAGAGGTAACGGTAACACACGAATGTAACAAAGCAAGCTGACACCCGACTGCGGCAACGAAATGAAGGTAGTGAAAAGTGTCGAATGTTTACAAGACTGATCAAAGGCATTCCAGGGATCCTCAAGGAGTTTCAGAGACGACTCAGGGGGTTTCAAAAAAGGTTGCAGAAGTTTTCATGTATTTCATTTTCAGAAGCGTCTCGTGGATCTTAGGGAGTTCCAAAGAGTTTCAGGTGTGTTTCAGGGGTATTTCAAGGGATTTCAAAATGGTTATAAGAGATGTTTTGGGCCGTTTCTAGGAGATTCAGAGGTGCTTCAAGGTTTTTCAGGGGTGTTTCAGGGGCTCTCTGGGGAATCCGAGGGGTTTTCAACGCGTTTCAAAAGGTTTTCAGTGGATGTTTCAAGATGTTTAACCTTTGGGGCCGGAGGGGTCCTATATGACTCCGGCAATGAAACCGCGCAGAGTTAACGTGTTGCAGACCAGTGAGGTTGCAATAGAAGCGGCAAAACAATCAGGTTTCAAAAGGTTAATGGAAGTTTCAGGGACGTTTCATGGACTTTCTGGGAAGTTTCAGGGGATTTCAATTGTAATCCTGGAATAAAAATTATTCAACAACACGTGAACATGATTGAACTTTTTGTTTCAGAATACTCCCTACTAGCTGGATACATCCCTTGTACCTCGAAGTCATTTCCCTTTCGAAACATTACTGCCAACGAAGCACAAACACGGCGAAAGGAGCCAATTTCCGACACAACCCACCCCCTCCTCATCCTGTTCCCATTCAGCATTAAGGGAAAGTCCCGTCCTGTGTCCCTTCGTTTCGCTGACATTCACTTGTTTCGATGTTTTCAAAATATAATATTGATTAAAATTTGAATATTTTCTACATAACGGGCGGCACGTTTCGGAGGTACACTGCCGCGCTTCTACTGCTGGCTGCGACATCAACAAGGGCCTTTCTCGAGCCTCATCGCGAGAAGCACAACTTTTCCCATTGCTGCTGACAGCCAGCGCGCGTTGTTCTGACTGTTGTTTTCGACGTCGTCGTTGTTCTTGTTGTTAGATAGAGAGAGAGCCACAAAGCAGCGGCTAATGGCGTAAATTAAAAATTCAAGCACATTATGCCGCACTCCACCGACGACAGCTGAGAACACGATCGGCCGCCCTAATGAAAGTTGACTGGGTGTGTCGTTTCTGCTCGGAAAACTTTGTGATACAATGTTTCATAATTCATCAATTTTCTTTTTTTTAGTGAGGGTGCGCAAAAAGTCGGAGCAGAGACATTTCTGCTTCCGGTTTCTGGCAAGTTCGCATAACGTGGCTTTAACTTTGTGCCGAAAAGATCACAGAGTTTCTTGTTTTCTTGTCAGCCTATCATGAAGTCATAAAAACAGTACATTTTTACGATCTACTTAATTAGTATCAACGCTTGGCTGGGAAAACCATGACACACACACACAAACCAAACGAGAAAATCCCCAGTTGTAATCGGATTTTCCGACCCCTCGGACTTCGTTTCAGCTCAACACTGAAGGCACTGGAACTGGAAAGGCTTGGAACGATCGTAAAATTATTTTTACTATCCTAATTCATCGATGACATCGGCAAAATGTAAACGCGTAAACAAGCGTCCGCTTGTCTGAGCGGGCGAAAACTTCTCCGACGAGGAAAATCGATTTTCATTGCTTCAGGAGGACTGAAAGACTGAAAGAGCGTGTCCAGTCGAGTAAATTCCGGTCACGTTTAGAATCAAGCAAAAGTCTCATCAATCCAATTAACAAGTGTAGAACGTGATTGAAATTCCGAAGTAGCAAACGTTGTGCGTGTACGCATGAACGCAAGTACGCAGTAGGCTTTGATAAATTGATATTCTCAGAACGAACGATGAGTTAAAATTTTCGACGGATCAATATTTCAAAGCCAACTAGATGGAAGAGCACCCGGTAATTACCGTCAAACTACAACGCTTCGAAATGGCTGTAAAGTGGTTGAATTAATTTTCCAACAATTTCCCCTGGTTAGCGCTTCACGCTGCCTTGTAACGTTGCCTTCGGTGAAGGGTGATTTCTGTTGGGAGCGGTTTTATAATTTAATTTAATTTAATTTCTCAAGCTAGACGGCATTTTGGGCTGATTAGATTTCCACCATGTGCCACCACAGTCGACAGCGCGAACAGTGGGTTTCTTACGGAATCCAATGCTACCTATCTCTGGCGAACGAATTCTGATTGATAAGCAAAGGGAATCGTGTTACTGTTCCGCCGGTGATGAAATACTCTTCTTAATTAAGGTTTCTCAAATGGAACAGACATCTAATTATGACTTTTAATTAAAATCCTTCGCTCCATGGAACAAATGAAGGTATGTTTGTGTGGAGTTTTCTAGCATAAGAAACGTGGGCACCCCATCAATATTTATGACAACTTATCTGCTTAACCTCGTTTGACAGTACAAATTTGGTGAAGTTTATTCAACTCTCCTCCAAGAGCTCACACCCGACGTAAAGTATTTATTTACAAAAAAGCCGTAAAATTTTTAACAGCCTGCCACAAAAATCAGTTATTATTGCCACCATAAAAACCACAAGTTCGACACAGTAGGCCTTACAGCGAATGTGCGAGGGAAGCGATTGAATCATGGTTGGTTCCGCTTCTCAGCCCAGACAGCTGATTGATGGACGGATAAGCCCAGCAACGACAACGGAACGGCAGCAGACTGTCAGGCGCAGACTGCATCCCAGACGGTATCACGTATGCACTGGAATTCCGCCGTCGCCGACTACGACTGGGGTTGCTGGATTGCTCGCTCAGACAGACCCACCCAGAACAAAGTCGACTGCTGATGGGTAATTTTTATGGGCAATTTTAGACGTACTCCGGCCTACTAGGTTTATGGGGTAAGAGGCAATGGAGTGTTCTTCCGAGTCGGCTGCAATGACGTTGGCACATGCAACTGCTTGCCGTCTGGTGGCCTTGATGTCTACCTCTTTTACCGGAAAGGTTACACTCACCGGCCGGCTTTATGACCTTCGGCGGGCTTGTCTTAGAAAGTTGTAAAAAGTTTAATAGTTTTATAATGTATTTATTATGCCTTATACTACTCGGCAAGCATTGTTTGTTTTTCCCTGAAGCGTCGTAAATTGGCCAATATTGTTTGCACATTTTGTTGCAAAATGTGTCGGTCGGTAGTGATGATGGACTTTTTTTTTGCGAAAATAACGGGAGCTTGACGATCTCGGTTTTGGCAATCAGTAGCTTCGTAAACAAACCATAAATAAGCCGCAACGAGGCATTCAGTTCTCTGTTGCTACACCGAAAATAACACGAAGTAAACTACGTTGATGCCATGTTTACTTTCGCTTTTTGCACAGTCTTTAATGTATAATTTGAGATAATCATTTCGGCGAAATAAATACCGAAAGTTGCGAATTAATATATACTGCTAACTGTTGCTGATGCTTATAGAAAACTCAGACTCATTTGGCTGGTTCCCCGTCGTTCAAAAGCTAATTAATTTACGACATTTCCAAATTGTCTTCTCACCGAAAGAGGAAATGTCATATAATCAAATTAATTCTCAATTCCCACAGTACATAAAAACATTTATTTACGATGACAAAAACAGCTCCACACAACCAGCTCAATTTTCTTCATTTCAAACGATTAATTTCCTTAATTCTTTTCTGCTATCTACTTCCCC
This sequence comes from Aedes albopictus, assembly GCF_035046485.1. Lineage (NCBI taxonomy): Eukaryota > Metazoa > Arthropoda > Insecta > Diptera > Culicidae > Aedes > Aedes albopictus. The sequence goes on along the minus strand of NC_085136.1, from coordinate 1,192,049 downwards.
AGTCTTGCCCCATTCATTCGGTTGGGATCTCGTGATCAAAATTAGGAGATTACGGCCAAACCACTCTCGAGAGGCTTTACCCCAAATCCCCCGCACAGCATCAGAAATAAATTATTCCGGTTTCCGAGTGGCCTGTCTCGAAATGAGAAAATATCGATCCGGTCACCGCATAATGACTGCCAGATAAAAGGAAAATTGTGTAATCTAGCACCCGTCGTAAATTTCAATAAAAAAGGAAGCAAAGGTATTGTTCTTCGCTTCATCGAATCCGAAGGGCGGCCACTATGAAGCCAAATTTGAAACCAAATTGGGGAAAAACTTCCTCATACGCCCGACCCGGTTCTTTTGTTCGCCTTCAATAATGGCACGAAAATGGCACCACCTTGCGAGAGATGATGGAAAAACTTACGTAATATGCACGGGACGTGCCACGAAATGCCGAGGTATTTTCCGGATCATTACGCTAGCCGTACCGAAAGAAGGCAGAAATGCGAAAAAATAAATTACACTTTCGGGTGTAATTTATTTTCCATGTAGGAAGCAAGATAGGCGGCCGCTTTTTTCCCTTCTGAGGCATCCAAAATAAGTAACTTTTAGCTTTGAGATGAACGCAAGATCTTATTTACAGATTGCCATGGTTGTTTCCTCCACTGCTGCTGGTACTCGAAGCTTACAAATACATTCACACGCAACTCAAAGCGATATATTTATTAACAACATCGTACAGAACAAACCACCATCGCATAATCAGCACTACCACGAAAATGGAATCAAAACGAGCAGCTTGTGAAGCGACTCGCGCAACCAACACATCCCTAAAGAAAATATGATAACACCACATTGACACCCCTCGCGACAGCGTACGATACAATACGTGCTATATACACAATATGGCCTAACCATCGGAGAGAGTATTTGTACCATTGCCCGCCATTCGAGGCATCATTATCATAAAGCTATGGTTACCGGTGGGAAAACTCACGCAGCGCATGCTCTGACCATCACCGTTATGGATCCCAACCCAAGCAATTCAGAGCTATAGTCTGTATTGTAATGGTCCATGTCGCTACACTATACGCACTGTATCGCGACGACGGGCACGTGCGCACCAACACTCCGAAACACATCCGGAAAAATCGATAACGCTTTTCACCTTTTTCCCCAGAAATAATTTGATAAGGCCACGGCGAAATTGCTTTGATTTCCACGATATGCCGGAATCAAATCGAATTGAAAACCCTCCCAATTTGATGCATTTAAATGCCGTGTTTAGTCAAAATTGCTCACCTTCCGTCTTCGTCATCGCCGTGGCACCCCACCAATAGCTTATCAATATTTATGGCGAATTGCGTGGTAGTTCGTATGTAGGGAGTGGAACCAGAATGGAGCAATTTGGGCAGAGCACAGCGTGCTGCTGCCTAGAAAATCTGAATCCAAAATTAAGATATCCCACTGTGGCGTCCATGGTGAATTATTATCATTTGGGCGCACCGGTTTTCGACCGTATTCTCATCAGCTAAGACATGGCTTGAGATCATCTCCATTGCAAATTTCCGGGTTGGAATGTGATCCGAAACGGGAGAAGTCGTAGAGGAAGAAAATTTTGCGTAAATCTTGAGTTGGTTTTTGGGGTATTCATAGGATGAAAGAGCAACTAATCGGTGGGGGACATTTTATATTACCAAAACTGTTTCAGCCCAATTAGAGAAACTAGTTTGACGATTGTGAATTCATTTCAAAAATAAATGACGTTAGAAAGCAAAACATTCGTGCATAACTATTAGAATGGATGGATTATGGATTTATCTCGGAAGTTTTGCTTGACAAATAATCCTGTTATAAAGTGAATTTCCATCATGATTCCAAAACGTTCGGATACGGTGGAACAGTTTATAATTATAGATAACATGTTCAATAAAGTCAGAATGAACGTCACACATTATCAGCAAGCCATCTTCATTTATCTTGATTATTTGAATCTGTAAAAATCAATTCCTTAAAATTAGCTCGGCAACTGGCAACACTGCATAATATCAAGCATCGCTCAACACGGTATTGAGCTAAGATGTCGAATTCTGAACATTTCAAGACTATGTGGAAGTACAGGTACAATGTTGGTGCCATTTATAAAATCAAAAACCTTTGGCATTATTTTACAACACATAGTTCTATTATTAGCTGACAACACTGCAGATTCAAATAAAGTTGAATATCTCAGATCTGGTGTGAGACAAGCAATTCGAATGTTCGACAATGTTATAGTGCACCTCAAGCGCAAAGCATTGTTTAACATTGTGATACGACATTTATTGCTGGCAACACTGATCACGCAGATTCAAACAAAGCTCAGTATCTCAGATCCGGTGTGAAATAGACAATTTTAAAATTTAACAATGTTATAGTGCACTCAAATGCGATACATTGTTCAACATTGGGACACAAACATTGCATTTGCATTTTTTCGTTTTAAGGCGAAACTGGATCCATTTCCTCACTTTTTGGTTTTTGATTTTTTTTTATAAAATAACGAAGCAATATTTTCAAAATCGGTTTTCGTACACTTATAGAGTGGATCAAGGTATCTCCTGATTTTTTTTTTCGTGGTGGAAAATGTTTTTCGTTTTTGCAGAAACCATTTTTAAACAAAATTTCAAAAAAAAAATGGCTCATGCAAAAATGGAAATTTTTTTCACCCCTAAAAAATTCAGAAGATACCTTGATCCGAGCCTTGATCCATACTCTACATGTGCACGAAAACCGATTTTGAAAATATTGCTTAGTTGTTTAATAAAAAATCAAAAACCAAAAAATGAGGAAATGCTTCCAATTTCGCCTTAACTGATTCATGCGTTATTGTCAAATCTAGGTTTGGGGCCGTTCATATACCACGTGGACAGAAAATTCATGGTTTTTGCCCCCTCCCCCCTCCCCGTGGACAAGCGTGGACTTTTCATTGACCCCTACCCCCCTCCCCAATTGTCCACGTGGACATAAGAAAAAAGTTTTTTTTTTTATATTTAAAAAAAAAAATAGAAAAAGTGAGTTTCAAAAGTTTTTGTTTTAAATATTGTTTTTTTTTCGTAAACCATGTCTTAAATATAATTGAAAACTTTATAAAGTACAAATATTCTATAGCTTTACATAGAATACAAACAAGTAGCACAAAATAGGTACCTACAAGTTTTCAACACTGTTTTTAATTCAGCTTAATGTTTGTGAGAGTGTGGGTTCGATTCTTGCTCCGGTTGGTGAAAAATTTCCGTCAAACGGAAATTCTTCATTGGGTGTTTTTCGCCTAATGTTAGTGATTGTTCAATGTTTAGTCTGTACAGCCTCTGGTTGAAGACGGTGTTCTTAGAATGTTTATTCAATCTATGATTGTCTGATTGTATTGTTGAGATAAGGTAATTTTAAATCTTAGATTTTTGTTGAGATAAGATTATATTTCTTAGATTTTTACAAAAACCAAGATTTACAGCAACTAAATTGTATTGGTGAGGCTTAGACATTAATATCCATTAGAAACATCTTAAATTTTAAAGGCCCCTACAAAAAAAAGTTTTTGAGATAAGCCTGCAAATCCCTACATGTATTTTGAAACGTTGAAGTAGTTTAAAAATGATATGTAACTTACAAAAATTCATACAGAACTTCAATGAAAATTTTCTGACTGAAACACCAACATTTGCATGGTCTACACTCCATTTTGAATCTCCAGTATATTCCTCGATGAAGAAAACTAAGTAATTAGAAATTCTGATAGTTTAAAACAAATTAGTCTGTGAATCAGTACCATGATTTTTTCCCTTGGAAAAATAACTTACAACTAAAAGACAATGTATAATAAAATAAAATGTATAAAAGAACTGTTGAAGAGAATCTCATCAATAATGCGACATAATTTATTTCGTTTGTTGATTCTTGTTTCCTAATTTATATGTTAATGTTGTCCACGTGGACATTTGACGAACCCCCACCCCCCTCTCCGTGGACAAGCGTGGACTTTTCGCTAACCCCCTCCCCCCTCCAAGCTGTCCACGTGGTATATGGACGGCCCCTTTTTTTTCGAGGAAGTGACTAGGGGGTGCCAGTTTCCATGGCTTCCAGTTTGTTTGTTTGTTTGTTTTTTTCTTTTTTTTTTTTTTTTTTTGAAGGAAACACCGATCCACCCTCAATCGCTCATTATAATGATATACTGCGTTGCGGGAAGGACTAACCCGCAAATTTAAACGCAATCTTAAACAGGTGTGCTCGACTACGTCAAATAGTTTTGGTATCATCCACGTTTTATTCTTGGGGTAATTTTTGAGCTATTTGTAGAAGACACCAAAACGCATGTATATTTCCTATTGTGATTAAATCTACGTGGTGAAATGCGCTTAAAAAACAGTTTTTTTTGGAAAATTTGAAACGTTGTAAGTAAAAAATTTTTAAAGTTTTCACATGGTGGTGGAAGTGGTAAAAAAATTTTCACCATTTCCACCACCATGTGAAAACTTTAAAAAATTATTACTTTTAGTTAATTCTTTACCAAATTACGTATAATAAACACAATTTATGTTTTCAGTTTGAACTTTACATGCACCGCAACAACTCCTTTTTATTTTATGAAAACAATAATGTGTATTTAAAAACAGCTTTCGAGAACACATGTTCTTCTGAATTTACCAAAAATTACATAATAAATTTCGAATAGAATGCTGCATGAAGCTGAAATTTTGGCTTTTGTAGAACCAATTTTCATTAGTCAAATTGTCAGCTTCGTACAGCATTAAAAGAAAAGGCAATCACACCGTCTTCGGCCAGCGGCCGCACAGACTGAACATAACTAACATTAGACAACAGATAACACATATAACACCCAGTGGCCCAGTGGAGAATTTTCCGGTTGATGAAAAGTTTTCCCCAACTGGAGCAGGAATCGAACCCACACTCCGAGGCTTACGAGACACCTAAACGACACAATTGTTTGAGGCCACATTCACGTTTTAGGAAGTGCCGAAACTCTACTCTGGATAATTGAGTGCGGCCTGTACGTATAATACAAGAGAATCGTATTTTTGGTAAAATACATACTTTATTGCAAAACTTACTAGTAATATTACCGGAAAAATATATTGAAGTTGTCTTCCAATTTCTTTGTCGAGATTCATTTTGGAAATCTCTCAATAATTGGCAAATTTCCTCGATAATATGTTTGAAATTTATTACAAAAGTCCTTGCGGCACATCCTTTGAAAATTACATAGCATTACTTTTAAAAATTTAACGGCAATTCCTTTAGAATTTTATTTGTTTTTTTTTCAATTCCATTTTACTCATCAAATAACACTATCGGGAAATCCTTTGGATTTTTTTGGTATATAGTTCATTTCATGAGAATTTTAAAGACAATTTCTTCGAGATTTCTTCAGTAATTATTCATGGAACTCCTACAGCAAATTCTTTCAGGATATCTTTGGCATTTCCAAAGTATCTTGTTTCGAAAAATCTTTAGAAATTTCATCAGCAACTTGTTTGGAAATTTCTCAGAAAAACATTTTGGAGACCTTTACGATTATTACTTTGGCAACTTCCGCTGTAATTCCTTTGGAAATTTTCTTGGCCAAATTTCTCAGAGGTTTCTATTGGAAGTTTCATAGAAAAATAATCCTCGGTAATTCATTTAGATTTTTTTGGAAAATTCTTCAAAATTTGAAATATTTTATAAAATTTCTTCAGAAATTCGTTTTGATTATTTCTCCAACAATTTTTGTAAGAATTTATTTGGCAAGGTCTTTGATAATTCCTTAAGCAACTCCTTAAGCAATTCTCTTGGGGATTTTATCCGAAACTCGGAAACTCCTTAGGAATATATTTTGGCAGTTTATTTTGGGATTGGATGAAAAACTGACACGATTCTTTAGGAATTCCTTTGGAAACTTCTAAGGTAATTTTATTAGAATTTCAAACTTCAAATTTTCCTTTGAGAATTCCTTTGAGGATTCGTTCTGCAAATGGATGCATCAATTTCATTTACACAATTATTCTATTCTTTTGAAAATCGCAATTCCCTTGTTAATTCTGTGATCAAGCCCAATTGAAAATTTCCCAAGGAATTGTCTGGGAATTTCCAAAGGAATGTTCAAAGAAGTTCACAACGAAATAACCGAAAAAATTCTCAAACAATATGCCGAGATAGTTGCGAATGAATTTCTAGAATACTTGTCTTAGAAATTTCCAAATTAATGGCCTAAAGTGCCAGTGGGATTTCCGAGAAAGCTTTCCATGAAATTTTTGAAGAAGATGTGAAAGAAATCACTGAAGCATTTTTCATGGAAATTGCCGAGGAAACTTTCAATGTAAATGCTGATCAGCGAAGAAATTCACAAAGAGGATCGCCGAAGAATTTATCGTTGAAATAGCGAAAGGAATTACCAAATGATTCCCAAAGCTACAATAAAATTGTCATCATTGTGATGCTTATTTACAGAATATAAGTCTGTTGATTGTTCTAACCAATGCAAAACTCCAAAATGTAAAACAAATAATCAATTAATATCGGGCAGAATTTATAAATTGTATCGGAATTATCGTATGAAGTTTTCAATTTTAGGTTACTGCTATAAGATTGAAGAATTCGTCAAGAAGAAGTCGGAAGAAGTTTTCTCGTACAAAATACAATGTTCCTTATGAAAATGTATTACTGTATACCGGATGGAGGATGGAATGCATTGAATACATTTTCATTATAAACATTTTTGTTTTGAAAGAGAAAACTATTTTCGAAATTTTGATAATAACGACGATATCAACGACAAATTCTTCAACCGTAACAAAAATTTCTGAGGGATTCTTCTCGAATTACCCCAGGACATTCCCTCTGGAATTCCAATCACAATTTCTCCCGTTATTCATCCTTGAGATCATCTCTGCATTTTTTAGATTTCTTCTAGAGTTTTCCTAAAATTTAACCCGAGAATTTTATTCTTGGATTTCCACTTCCTTCTGGCGACATTTCCAAAAAAAGCTCAGGTATTTTAACGATCTTTTTCTTAAAATTTTAGTCGAAATACGTTCGGAAATTCCGAAATTTCAATCAGAATTTCACTTGGACTCATTCAGAAACTTCGTCCAGACTTTCTCTAAAGTACCTTATTCTAATACCTCTCAGCATTCCTCAGGAAAAACCCCAAGAGAAATGACGGTACTTAGAAATCACAGGAGAAATCCTTTGATTTTCTCCAAAGCATTCCCGAAGTAATTTCAAGAGAAATGCTGGTAGAAACTCTGTTTGAGTTGTCGAAACGAAAATCGGGTAAAATCCGGAATAAAATGTAAGCGAGTAACTTTTGGGAAAATCAGCAAAATCTCAGGAAGGCTTCGAAGTGGAATTCTAGAAGTAATTACAGGAAGAACTCCGGGTGATTTTTTTCTCTATTTTTTTGTGAATTTGAACTAGCTATTAGGAAGAAAATACTGGTTTATTCCAGGAAAAAAACTGCACCACGCTCGCGCTGTATACGACGAGCGAGGTTTTTTGGTAGTGTTGTATTTTTTTGCAACCGCGCACGTCTTTAAGGGTTAGGTTTTTTTGAAGTAAAACTTTTGCCTGAATTTTTAAATTCATGGCCACATTTTTATTGAAAAAAAAATAAAAATTCCAAGTTTGCAATAGTTTTTTTGTGGTTTACGAATAAAATATTGGAGAAAATTACCACAATAATTCTTGATGACTTACTCATAGAAATGCATGTACGTAATTAAACTTGGAATTTTTTGTTTAATTCCTAAGGAGTTCCAGAATAATTTCCACAAAATTTTAAAGCATTTCTATGCGAATTTTCTAAGGCACGTATTCTTCTAATAGTTCTGGAATTAATCAAACTATTGCAGGAATCAATGTGAGAAAATAGTAGGGTAAAAGCACTAGACTTCGCCCGTCCATACAAATTTCATTTTTTATGTATGAAGAGGGGAAGATTAGTGCAGAATTTTAAGGGGGAGGGGGGAGTCTAGTGTTTTTACCCTATAAATTTGCTTTAAGCGGTTTCATCTAAAATATTTGCGAAAATTTCGTTTTATTTCACAGTACACCGAGTGAAGTGGTGCACAAATACGAGTGCCGTTCACTGCGGAAAAGTAACTCGTGGGCTGTGTACATCGGGCTTTGAATTTAAAAATTTCTACAATGATTTTTCATAGATTTTTAGTTCCTGTCCCCACAATATTAACCTTGTTTTCGCACAGGAATCCATGAATAAGTTCTTAAAACTCAATGAAGAATAATGAACTGAACTTCTCCAATTGGTCTTCTAAGCGTTCGTTGAATGATTTCTTATTCAACCTGTACAAAGTTTTTCAGATAATCCATCCAAGGAATGACAAAGAGTTCGTGTTGAAATCCTTCTGAAGAAAGCCATCAAAGGTTAACTAGAAAAAAATCAGAATTTATTCTATATAAAAAAATATAAAAAAATTAAAGTATACAAAAGTCTTGAAAGATAAATCAATTACAAAAAAACAAGATATTATAACAAAAAATACCAAAGTTTAAATGTAATCATTGACAATACTCTAATGGGCCGAATATGTCCATTGTGTGATATGTTTTACCAACATTCTAACATAAATAAGAATCTGTCCATCTCCATGAACCACTGTTTCAAACATATCTGGGTATTGATGGCTTTTTAGCCTTTCGTTGTGGTTTTTAATGAAAGTACATTCTTCTATTGAATCGGTTTGGAAAAAATATCTCATCAATGGAACTAATTAATAATAAAATAAGTTTGTTTGAAAATGTTGTTTGGTACCACAGTTTATAGCAAAATAAAAAAAAAATCATGTTCAATTTTCAATTTGAGATACAATCTTGAATCTTGAAACTTTGGAAACTTTTTTCAAAAGATGGCGACAGTGTTTTTCCTTTAGAGAGTAGCAAAAGAACATGCGCAATTTTAGCCACAGAAGCAATATTATTTCCTTCCTTAAGGTGAAGATATGACGAAGCCACACCTCGAAATTTCAAGAGCACAAATCTGAAGAACCGAATGTCGGTATGCGCTGAAAAGTTGATTGTTTGGTCAGCCGCTGGTGGTGACCAATCGATCAACTTTTCAGCGCAAACCGACATTCGGTTCTTAAGATTTGTGCTTTTGAAATTTCGAGGAGTGGCTTCGTCATATCTTCACCTTAAGGTTCATTACCACCAATTGGTACCTGATCACATATTTTCGTAATTTGAATGTTACTTTACTGAAGAAAAACTTTACTTTGAAAAACAGCAAGTTCACTTGCCAATCTAAGCACTTGAAACCACTTTCTTTCTGCAAAGTCATGCTAACTCTTGAACATCGATCCACCGCGGTTTCCATATTGGGCCACTAGGGAAATAGTCGCCGTCGCCGCACTCTTGACAAACAGAACAATTCCATTTTCTCGAGAGTCATGAAAGCCGGAAGAAAAAGAACGCACCCCCGGAAAATGGGAAAATGAGGAAAACTTTTCCGTATCTTCCAAGGTCCTCCGAAGACGACGACGACGACGACGACGATGGGACGCACGCCCAAGGAAAGGTAGGGAAGTTACAATTTAGATGATAATGCGAGTAAACAACAATCTGCCTCGGAACGGACTGAGTTTAGCCGGTGTCGGTGCGGTAGGAACGGGAAACCGTGACGCTGATATCGAGCAAATGTAGAGCGTTGGTTGCGAACCAAGCTGACAATTTCTTCTTTCCCCGAGCAGTAGCAGTGGTTTGAGATTGACTGTGGGTAGGAGTGGGATGGGTTTTGGTGGGTTTTCTGTCTTTGTTTATCATGTGGGGATACGGAGGAAGTACTGGGTTGGTAGTTCTGTGTGCTCTTTGAGGCGGAGTATTTTTTTTGCTTTGCATCGATCTACAATTCTTCCACGCACAATGGTAAAAAGGAGATGGGGAAAGTATGTCTCTTTCTTTCGGTAAGGAATTTGCAGCGAATCAAGCGCCATCCCACCACAAGATATGGAATCGTTTCGAAATTGTTTAAATAAGTTCGAGCTACCGCGACTTATTCTAAGCAAAGTTGATGTTGGTTCGAGTGTCTGCTGTGGGAAAGCACGGTAGTTTATGTGCAACTTTCGACGATCTGTTCGAAAATTTGGAGGTTACTTCAGGGTAAGCGAAGCATTTCAAAAAACCAAGCTTGAATAAGATTACCACGAAATAAAAAAATATGGGAATATTTTTCAAGATAGTAAGAGATATTCAATGACTTTATCACTATTATTATTTGTTTACAATTCCTCAATATTGCTCCCCGATGCTAAACCTAGCATATCTAATCATATAGATAACAAATCTTGAAATTATATCTTCAAACACACTTGTCTCTTCGAACGATTTAGTACAATCAATAGGGCCAACTATTTAGCAGAATTCAGCAAATAGGGTTTCTGTTACATACAAAGTTCAAAAACTTCTAGTAACAAAACCTAAAGCCGTTTAAAAGGTTTGCAAGCAACATCTACAACAAAAGAGAAAATTAATCAATAAGAAAAGTAATGTAGACATTCTCAAATAAATCTGTTGGAACAAACTTCAAAAAAAAAAAAAAATACGAGAGACAAACCAGCCAAGGGCTGAAAGTTTTTATAATAGAGCTAAATCAATCAATCAATTAAAAAATAGAGTCACTATTACAAATTATTTAAGAGCAATTCAGTTCTAATTCCTTCAAAACAGAATGTACAAAATCTGGGTTCGATAGATGAAGAAAAACGTACCGAAGAATACGAATGATATTCCAGAAGATTAATCACATAAATCCAAGTATGATGACTAACGATTTTTCTAATCAATTCTATAGTTAAGACAATACAAAGAACAGCTGTTCCATCCAATAGTCAACATAATTTACTGAATAACTCTTTGAACCCAAAAACTACTTGTATATTTTTGCATATTTTTGCATAAGAAACAATAGTGTACCCATCTGCGTTGGTGTAATAATCATTAGGTAAAATTTCGCACAAACATTCACGCCTTGTTCAATATTTCCACAATCACAATACTCCCCACTGTCTTCCAGTCCGCCATTTCGGCCATTTTTGTAAGCCATCTTTGTTTTTATATCAAACCCCTTCCCGATCATATCACTATTCGCGATGAACTTGTCACCTATTCTGCATTTCACCGTGAATTTCGCACCACTTCTCGTCAATTCCCGCACATTTTCCTCGAATACCTACCAGATGGAGCCGTTATCGGCTCGTGTTTTGACAGAGCCGCTGTCAAATCGAACCCACGTCACACAATCAACAGATGGATCGCCCTCAACCCGTCAACAAATCGGTGAATGCCGTGTTGTTTGACTCGTCCATAATTAACATCATTAACCAGCAACTATCATTGTCAGAGCAGTACACCGCGGAAACCCATCTAGGAAAATCGGAAAACCAGAGCGTGATCTCACATTCATTACCTTCTGCCCTAATTTGTGACCGTGGAGTGAACACGTGTGCCTTGCAAGACGACGAACACCGAGCGGTGGAGGTGTAGCCAACTATGCTTGCTGCTGGTTCAGGCTGATAAATTTTCATTCACAGATTATGATAAGTTGATGCAAACATTCCGAGGCGGGGTAATTGCAGTGTGTCTCGGTTCCAGAGCATTCCCGAATTCAGAAATTCAAATGAACGCAAATGATTTTCGCGCAACGTATTTGAACTGAGCGGGAACCAGATTTGTTTCTTCTTTGCGTTGCTAATGAAGGTAATTGTGGCCCAGTTTGAACTGCCTTGTCCGGGGACGGATGGGTGATTTGTACAGACGTCCAAGCTATACTGGTTGCCGGTGCTGGTTTCTCTGATGCAATTCAATTTACATTTCAAAATTGGTGGAAAGAAAATGGATGTATAAGTCGCATGGGTAGAGAAGAAAAAAAGGGTTAGAAGGTTTTTTTACAAAGCCGTAATTAGGGACACCAAGGACAAACAGGTCTGCTCAAGGATGGGGAAGGGATAATTGCTGCTCTAAATCGAGGATAACGAAAGGATTATAACAGAACAAGTCATAAGCTATACAATCAAATTTTTTTTTTTTTTTTGTCAAAAAAGCGATTTCGCTTTTTTGTAACCTTTTGCTTCCCATCATAAAAATTCAAAACGCACGTAGCATCTTTTCGGCTCAAATACTGTAAGAGAAGTTACTCCCTTCAGTATGAGAACTTTTCTCAACCGGTTCACATGACTACAAAGTAATATGCAAATTCTCATCGTTTGCGGTGCACAGTAGCAAAGGCGTTTGCCGCCTGAAAGTTCATATCAATTTATTATTATTGCGCTTGTTGCAGTAAATTAAGGAATCGTTGACAGGTTATGCCACTACACGAATCGCATAAGTAATTGAATAATTCGATTAGATGCGGCGAACACGGATAATAGCGCACCGACTGATCTTCAATGGTAGTTCTGCTAATTCTGAACTCTTCTTTTGAAATACATCGCAATTTTCAGTAAACCTTCAGCGTTGTGGAAGGGGCCAGAACGCTCAGCTCATTCGACTTAAAAACAACCCCATCAGCTAATTGCAATCCCCTCTTCTGTCCGGATTCATCAATTATGAATTAATCCTATTTAATAAATATCTGGTTCAGAGAGCTGCACTCTTCGGCTCGGCACCGAATGATGCCCACAGCTCCTCCGAAAACCGTCCAGAAATGGGAAAAGTTGCTGCAAAAGGAAAGCACTAGGATGCCAAAAATCATGCACAAGGGATCAGTGAACGAAACATGCGGTAAGGTCGGCATCAGCACCACAGTCTAATGGACGACAGCTTCAGCCATCAGAAACCAGATGAGAAAAAGAACGAGTGAACGAAAAAACAGTGCGAGGGATTGCTCGCAAATAGCATTTTAATAAATGCGTCCGACGACGACGACGAGATGATGCGTTGTCATCGTCGCTCGCTGTTGTTGGCGGGATTCGCCAGCCGCAGGGCCGGATCTAAGGGGGGGCCGGGGGGGCCCGGGCCCCGGGCCCCCACATTTTAGGGGCCCCCACAAAAACCATTTTTGGTTGCTAACATTAGCTTTATTTTTCATATTGCTCAAGTACTGTTCGAAAATAAGGAAAAACATTTTTGGTCATCTCTCCGAGGGGCCTCCACATCCGCTCGGGCCCCGGGCCCCCACAATCCTTAATCCGGGCCTGGCCAGCCGCATGGTTCGGTATGACTGGGGTTAGACAAGGAGGAGGGGAATAGCTGAACGAGGAACAACTCGAACAGACGGTGAGCAATGATGGTTGATGTGTATAAGCTTTCGAGTGACTTTTACGGAACCGATTCGAGAAAATTTTATTAAGAGAAATTTATCCGGTTATGACCAATCAAGAATGATTGATTTTTTTTTAATAAAATGAGTTTTCTATCATTACTTTAAAAACCAAAAAGATAATATCTTAGGTAAGCGTATAAGAACGAGCATAGAGAATGTACGTATGCGATTAGAGAAATATTAGTTTAAAATATCAATAATAGACCAAAAAGAGAGAACATTTAGGTATTAACAAATTTTGGGACCATTCAGTCTTCACAAGAAAATTCCCCAAGTGATTTTAGAAAGAATTGCAATTGAGAATTCCAATGATCCTGATAGTTCTTCGGAATACCGAATTAAGCCGTGATCAGACTCAATAATAGAATGCTAAATATCAGTTTTGGGTAATTTTTTTATCTTGCACCTAAATAATGTTTTGATCGATTTCTTGGGAAAGCTCCCGTAAGAAAATTCGAAATTTCCTTGCAGAAGTTCTGTCTGAATTCTAGACAATAATTCTGCCCTTGACAGTTTTTGATTCATAATAGGAACTCAGAAAACCAATCTACACGTATAATAAAGTATATGACCGTGTTATACGTACTTGAATATGGGAAAGTTGTATAGTAGAAGATGCCGTTAACGTTAATTATGCATACGAAAATACGTACATTGTTAGGACAATATTGACGTCAAATATATTTAGCTTTATTCAATATGCGGTGAACACAGTTATGATGAAATGCAGCATCTTATGCGACTTGATTGTGTTGAAAAATAACAATTCTTGTCATCTTAGTGTCAAATTGATGACCTATGGATTGACGAACCGCAATTTAAAACACAGCTTTTGCTCTCGGAGCTGATCTTGAGTTGATTTTGAGTAACTCTGAGCAACTCAGTTTGCGCAGCACAGTAGTGTTAGCAGCAATATTTTGTGCAAATTAGAGACGATCGAAAATCAACCAACATCTGGACCATTTCCACAAATTTGGTCATAACTCAACGGAGAAAAACCACTTTTTAAAATTTTACAGAAAATAGCCTATGTAATTCCCTTTTAAAAATATTTTTTCAGAATTCTTCCGGACTTCGGAATAGTAGTTTACGCAACAAGGTGCAGAATGACGATTTTTACAGCACGAGTCGTACATTTATCCAACAAGGCTTGCCGAGTTGGATAATTACGACGAGTGCTGTAAAAATCGAGTTCTGCACCGAGTTGCGTACAACGTTTTTTGCAAGTTCATAAATGACCGCTCGAACAAAATTTTTCGTCAAACTGCATACTGATGCTCACAGCCATGTTTAAGAAAATCTGATTATAGCAGGTTATACTGTGCAGTTGTCACATTTTTTCAAAACTGCATCCAGAAAGCATCATGAAGTTGAGCAAAACTGAAAACAGTGCTGTAATGGTTCATTACGCAACGCAAATCAGTGCTGTAATGAACCATTACAGCACTGTTAATTTGGTGTAGGAAAGTAGGCCTTTTCCTGTCACATTTGCATGAGGTAAAACAGCCTTTTACGATGAGAAATTGCAAAAATAGTTTTTCTGACATTTCCAACCGATTTTCCTCAACAGTGGATAATTTTGTGGAAAACAATTTTCATTTTGTATTTTTTTTTTCAATTACTGAGGAAATTTGCTTATGATTTCACAATAAAAAACATTATGTCTACGATGCTTCGTTCTTGAGTTGTGATTTTTCAAAGTAGGTGGTGTCTGTGGAAAATGCTGGTTTTCCACTGGAGTTTTCCGGAAAATTAGACCTGATTTTTTTCAATTTTGGTTTTGTTCATATAAGTATGAAACCTACCTGTGAAAAAAAATCATTGAATTCTGAGAACCTTGGTACCAATTGGTAAGATAATTTAAAAAATCCCCATAAGTGAAAATAAACATTGAGAAAAATTAAAAAAAGGTACTCATTGAGACAGGTGGTAAATTTTTGAACAAAAGATGTCTAGATGGACTAGAATTCACAGACTTTCAATCCATCAAAGATTGACGGGTCGAGTATTTGGTATACGTCTGACTACTTGGATCAGCGGAAAATGTTTGAGCAAATGGGAGCAACTTTGGACTCACAGTAGCTCGAGCAACGCTGCCTCCCCTCTTTCACCAAGTACTACTATCATATTATCTATCATGAAGCATGCTGAAAATGTATCAAGATATCATCAGTGTTTGTTGAAATGCACTTGCGTTGTGTGGGTTTGGCAGACTATCTGGAGTTTAAAACGATGAAGAGTAATTCATACAACCAGTTCCTGGCAAATGCAACCCATTGTGGATTTTTTTTTTTTAATTTTTTATATTTATGAATTTTAACTTAATGCTAATTCTTCACACATTGTGGAAAATTTAATGAAGGTAGCTTTTTAGCAATGCAGCCTCAGTCCAACAGCAGCTCCTTCATTGGTATCACATATTCAATCCCATTATGGCAATAAAAACGAAGTTTGCTTATGCGAGTATGTATATATACTTAGACAGGTTTCTTCTCACATTTATGCGATTTTATTCATAAATCAATGCGAGTTAAACTGACATAGTAAAGCAAAGTACCAAGTGAAGTATGTGTAATCATCACAGTACGTTATTATGCGAATTTATAAGACACTTCACGAGAACATTACAATACCGTTTATTGCGATGCAATCATGATTTATATTCTTACACGACATTACCTTCCCTATGCGATTCCTAGTTATCTGAAAAATCTGAATATATACCAAAAGTTGTGAAAAATTATCTGTAAAGTAAAAATTCACCAATGAAGAAGCATAAAAAAGTCACATGAGATCAACCATTGCTTTCCTTAAACCCTTTGACTCCCTGAGAATCCATTTTATCCTTTCTTAGCCTTTCATGAAGACATCTTTTGCCTCTCCATTACACGCCTTGAGATCCATATAAAACGTTGTGATATTCCACTTTTACCTTGTTTCCATTTAGAGTGTCTGGTTTCTCATGATCCGGTCCTCCCTGAGACTAACTGTTGATTCCCTCGAGTCCTACTGAAACGAAATTATCATTTTCCCTAAATTCCCCAGAAATCTACAAGTGCCTCTTTTTAATTCGCACTCAAACAATTCTCTTAAACTTCGTAGGACTGCCTTTTGCTCTTCCATGGAACTTTGTAAAAGCATCTCTTGCTCGCACTTTAACATCAAACCTCGAGTTTTTACCCGTTCTGGTCTCTATTGAAACCACCTTTATCCTAAACTGTCCTGAGATCATCTTTGGCCTCTTCTTATATTCTCTTCTTCTGTTCTTTAACTCCATATATCCCAATCTCGAGACCCCCAGAAAATTTGCCTCGTCTTAAAGACCACCGTTGTCCTTCCTGAGTCCCTTTAGAATTCATTTGTAGCCTTCTACAAAGCTCCTGAAGCCCTTTTCATCATTTTTTTCTGGGTATATGTCTTGGAAGTTTTTCTTTTGTCTGTATTAACGATATTTTTAGCCCTAGGCTAGTTCATCTCGCTTTGGAAGTTGAAATTATGTTTCATGATTGATGAGGGATCAGCATTGAAAATCTCCATCAGGGTCTCCAGTTAGCCTAGTGGTTAAGGCTATGGATGGCTAATCAGGAGACGGGGTTTCGATTCTCATTCCGGTCGGGAAAATTTTCTAGACTCCCTGGGCATAGTGGGCATTCATGCAATGGCAGGCAAACAAAGCTCTGTAACTATGGAAGCGCTAAGAAAACACTAAGTTAAAGAGAAACAGGCTAAGTTCCAATGCGAGCGTAGAGCCAGAAAGAAAATAAAGAAAATAAAGAATAAAAAAGAAGAAGAAAATGAAAAAGAAGAAAAAAAAGTTGAATAAACTTTGGAGATGCTAATCGAATCCAGCTGAAATTTCTCCTAGTGCTCTTCCAAGGGTTTCCTCAAATAATCCTACAAAGATTCCTCCAGGAATACTTCAAATGATCAAAGAGGAGATCATCCAATAATTTCTTCAGGTACTGCTCAGTACCTCCAAGAATTCGTAAAAAGATTCCTGCTAGTATCATTCCTAAAAGTGTATTCCCTAAAAATTCCAATTATTTACCAGATAATTCTTCAGGTAATTACTCGAGAGATTCTTCATACAGTTCCTTCGGATACTCCTCTAGGTAATCCTCCAAGAGTATTAAAAAAAGCTTAAAGAATTCCATTAAGATTTCTCATGGAATTGCCTTGAATTGCTTTAAACATTTCTTCAAGTGCCCGTTCAACTACTTCTCCACAGATTTCTTTAGGTGTTCTCATAAAGATTACTTCAGGTATTCCTTTATATATGCCACCAAACGTTCCTCAAAAAGTCTCCAAAGAAATTTCGATCAGGATAGCTCAAAGAAATCTTCCAGATCCAGAAAATACTATGAACATTATTTTAGAGAGTCTTTCAAGGATTTCTCTAGAGTCCCCAAAGCTTTGGTTGGATATATTTCAAAGCAATCTTCCAGTGTTTCTTTCAAGTGTTCATTAAGAGATTTTTATGTGTGCAAAAAAGAACGCCAGATACTCTTTCAGAAATATCTGCAGGAATGAACTTACAAATTATATTGAAAACTTTTTTATACTCTTCATGTATTCCTCCAGAGATTCTTGCAGGAGTTTCTCAATAAATCTCTTCTGGCAGGCCCGTGCACAGAGAAAGCGGAAAAGGAGGGTTTCTCTTAATTTAGACAAAAGGCGGAGGGGCGCTTAGTATATGGAGCATCCTTAATGGGAGGGTTTAAACCCCCAAAACCCCTCCCTTGTGCCCGGGCTTGTCTTCTGGTATTCCTACTTGCTTAGGGAATCATTAGAGGAACTCCTTCAGGCTCCTTCAATTGCATAGTTTCTTAAAGAGATTTACTCAAAAGAGTGCTCCTTCTCTTCATTATAATTTCTCTTCTGATATTACTTCCTTTAGATATCAATCGCTGCAGAAACTCCTTTAATAATTTTCTCTAGGTAAACCTTCAGGCTTCCTCCAGGAATTTCTCAAGGGTTTTTCATAAGAAATCCTCATGATGTATAACTTTCTGTGGGATTTTCCAGGAGGGGGAGGGGGTTGTACGGGTATTCCTGAGGAGAATCCTCCAGGAAATGCTATGAATTTTAATAACTCGTTAAGAAACTTCTCCAGGATTATAATATAAAAAATATCTAAGCATTCCTCCACAGATTTTTGCAGGAATTCCATTGCAAAATGTTTCGAAAGTTCTCATATATCTGAAAGCAACGATTCTTCAAGATATTCCTCTGTGCATTCCCTAATGAGATCCGCCATGGATTCATGTAGGTATTAATCCAGAGAATGCTCTATAGGAACTAGAAGAATTCTTTGAGGAGTCTGTGGAAAAATTCTAAAGAAATTTACTGGGGAAATTCGTGAAAATAATTCTGGAGGAGTTCATGGAGGAATCCTTGGAATAACTTCTTGAGGAGTCTCTGGAAGAATACCCGAACGAATTCTTGAAAAAAAATTCAGGAGGAATACTTGAAAGCATTCTTGGAGTAAAGTTTGGAAGAATTCTTAAAGAAATCTTTGGGAAAAATCTCGATGGAATGCTTGGAAGAACTTCTGTCGCAATGCGTGGAAATGTTCCTGAAGTAACTCTTGAAAGAATTTCTGGAGAAACCCTCGAAAGAACTCTTTCAGGCCCCTTTGGAAGAATGACAGGAGAAATTCTTGGAAACTTCATGAAGGAATCTTTTGAATAATTCATTGAGGAGTCTTCGGAAGAATTGTTGGAGGAATATTTGAAAGAATTTCAAAGAATTTCAATTTCAATTTCTTGGAAGATAATAATATTTGCTGGACAAATCTTTGAGAGAATTCTTTATAGATCCATAAGAAAAAATACTGAAGGAATCTTTGGAAAAATCGTGGAGGCATCCATAAAATAATTGCTTCAGGAGAATCCACAGAAAAATTTTCGGACGAGTCGTTGGACGAATTTCTGGAGGAATACTTGTAAGAATTTCTGCAGTAATCCTTGGAAGTATTCCTGGAAGATTTTCAGGAGAAATTTTTGAAAGAATACTTGGAGGAATCTTTGACAAAATTGCTGGATAAATTCTTGAGAAAATTTATCCAGGAACTCATGTAGATATTCATATAGAAGTTTTCGAGGGATTTTTTTAGAAGTTTTATCAGCTATTTATTCAGGCATGCATCAAGCTATGCTGCATGGATTTTTTTATTCAATTCCACGAAGGTCGAGTATAAATCTCGCTAAATACAAGCTGCTCTTGCTTGTAGTTAGAAGAAACAATCGCTAGCGTGTTCAGAGGTTGTAATCTAAGCCGAAAGAAAAATGGAATTGTATAAAAGGTTCTCATGGTGCTGGCTTGGAATCAGTTCAGCATTCTATTTCGCAGAATTTCAACCTCTTCTGTGTCTTGTTTAGTTGGATAAAATGCCGGTGTAGCAAATACGGAGTTGATGGTTCAAATCCCACGAGATAATGTTTTTTTTTTTTATCAAATTCATCTCTCAGTTTATCAACTAATTAACATTCTGTGTCTTCTAAGTACAAGTATTCCAAGTAAATACTGCAGGAATTTCCCCAGAAAATCTTATCCCTAGTCCTAATCCTAAGCCCCATGGGGATTATTATGATCCTAGACAGGCGGGTTCAGCGTGAATTACGTCAGCGGAATTAGCTCAGCTAATGCACGAAAAAGGTTAAAGATATTCTTCTATAGTGTTTTAAATATTCCTTCATAGTTTTCTACAGATACCTCCACGGATTCATTCAAATATGCCTTCAGAGTGTCTTCTGCGTTTTCCAAAAGAACTCTTCAAGATTTTTTGAGGTTATCGTCTAAATAGTCAACCAGCAATTCCTATGAGCCCTTATCTATGTAAACAGTAATTCCTTCGAGAATTCCTCAAGGAACTCATACAGGAATTCATTTATGTAGTCCAAGAGATGTAAGATTGTAGGAATTCCAGTAGGTACTCTTCCAGGTGTTGTCCGGCGTCTTGTTGTGGGGGAATGAATCAAAAATCAAATACTTGTTCTAAAAAAAAAAATTCTAATAAACTCTCAGTGTGATGTGAACACTCAATTACAATACTCCATTCGACTGTAACTATAAATTCAAAACAGTTCACTACGCAGATCAATCGACGACCGAATTCGTTACAAGGTTACCACGATGTGTATAGACGAAACCACGATGACTAACGGTTTATCTATTCGATGCATGCCACCATGTTGAACAAGTTATTATTAGATATTCATTCTAACCCGAGCAAGACGTTGTACACAGCATTCTGATTTCATCCATACCTCGCTCCATTGATTTCCCATTCAGAGCCAGTCATGCAAAAACGTTTGGATAATCGAAAACCAGCCTCAGCACCAGTGGCGTAGCAAGGGGGGGGGGGGGCGGGGGTGCGGTCCGCACCGGGCCCCCGAATTCAGGGGGCCTCCAAATCAGGGCAGGTCTAGTGTTATAAACCATCCCTGATTTGGGGGCCCTCTGAATTCGGGGGCCCAGTTTGAATAAAGTTCTGTGATTAGAGAAAGATTCCTATAAGTATAAGTTCAACACTTGCCGATCTGCTGATAGTTATGCAGGGGCCTCTTCGTGATGATCAAGAGATTTTGGAATGGGGAACATAGATGGCTATTTTGAAGTTCTATTATTAACAATTAAAAATGTATACACTTTATTTGTGTAGTTTTGTTTATATTAGTTTGATGACTACTCTTTGCACCTGCAGGAGCCCCAAAATACAATAAAAAATGTGTTCAAAATCAAAATTGAATTTTACGATATTAGTACCGATATGGAAGTAAAATTCATGAGCATTATGAAAACATCCTTGATATCCTAACCACAGAACCAAACAAAGCTCTTGATTTAGCTTAAGATAGCAGCTGAAATTCAGGGGCCCCATTCATCAAAATTAAGAACTAAACGCATTCAACGTCCTTGAAGGCTTTCTGTGGGAATTCCTTCGGGCAAGAATATCTTTTTACGATTTATCAGGCAGTTACTTCAAAGACTTCTACAAAAATTCCTCTAAGATTTACTTCAGAACATTTTTTAGGGATTACTTAAAAAAATTCTAAGCATTGGTTTACGAATACTTACAATGATTCCTTCAGGAATCCCTTTGAGATTTTTTTTGTACGAATTTCTTCAAGCAGTCGTTCAGAAATACCTCTTCGGAAACGATCATAAAGTCATTGAAGGATTATGTCATAATGCCCTTCAAGAAATCCTTTAGATGGACCATAAGAAATCTGTCCAAGTATGATTTTAGAGATTTCTTCAAGAAGGAATCTTGCAGGAGTTCCTCACTGAAAATATCATTTATGATTTTTTGAGATCATGATTGGAGCCATACCATACCATACCATACCATACCTGAATGGATCCTTTAGAGATTTTCTAAAGAAATTTGAATGAATTCCCGAAGGAATCCTTGTAGAAATGTCTGTAGCATTTTTTGTAGAAATTTCTAAAAAAATCCTTGAAAAATCGCTTGGATGAATTCTAAGATGTGTTAGGAAAGAATCATTGGGTTGATTTTGGAGGTATATTTGATGATGTTCTGGAAGTATTTTTACAGAATTAGTACCTAAAGAATTCCAAATTCTTTGGTGCAAATAAAAAAAAAACAGTCTTCAAAATAATTCCTACATATTTCCTTGAAGGAATTTCTGCAGGGGGAGGAAAGGAGTAAATTTGTGCAGCAATACTTTGGGGATGGATGTGTTCATCTTTGTAGGGTTATCTGAAGAAAAACTGAAAAATCCATGAACGAATCTTTATTCGTAACTTGAAAAAAATCCTTGGAGAAAAGATTTAATCTTTACTGGAATTTCTTGAAAGATTATTGAACGAATTTTGAAAGAGGACTTGAAAACATTGCCTAAGGAATCTTTGGATGATTTCCTACAGCAATTATTAGAGAAATTTCTGAGGAAATCTCTGCAGGTATGACTAAAGAAATGCTTGAAAAAATTCTTAAGAAATCCTTGAAAGGACTTCAAAATCATATGAGGCACTGCAAAATGAACCCTTGAAGAAGTTTATAAAAAAATTCTTGAAGGAATTCCTAAAGTATTCCTCTGAAAAAATGCTGAAGAAAACATGTAGGGTAGCTTCAAAAGAATCGTTAGTGGATATATTTAAGAAACTCTTTATGGAGTTCTTGGAATTACATAATACTGAAGAAATTTCTTCAGAAATGAAGGAGGAATTTCCTAAGTAATCGCTGTAGCAACTTTCGCAGGAAATCTTGGAGGAATTTGTAAAGAAGTCCTTGAAGTATTTCCCAGAAGAATCGTAAAAGATGTCCCAGAAAGAGTTCTTGGAGCTCCGCACTTGAAAAAAAAAATGCTTGATGAAATCGTTAGAAAGTTTCCTTAGAAGTTTCGTGAAGGAAATCCGAAACTGGTGTTATCGCTAAAGAAACCCTCTAAGCAAGGTTGCGACCATTCATTTGCAAAGATTTACATTTATTTGCTATTATCTCAGTTCAGACGCATGCTATCGAAAAACAATGTATGGATGAATTTAACCTTGTAATTTTATCTGAAAGTTTGCCGAATAACATTGGGATCGCAAACGTATACCAAAGTCGTGAGCGAGCTTTGAAGGCAACTCTCCACGCGGTGAATGTAATTCCTATAAAATTATTCTTTGCAAATGTTTTTGAAAACTATTTCGGCACTTCCATCGAAATCTTCGATAACTCTTTTGGAAATTTCTCGGCGATAATATTCGAAGTTGAATTAGATTATTATTTGTGAAAATATCTTTAACATCACTTTTTTAAACTCTTTGGCCAGCTGCTTTATAAATTTATCACGGGATTTTATCAATTTCTTTGAAAGTTCCTCCGGCAGTCCCTTTGCAAATATACCTCACAATTACATTTGTAATACTTTCAATTGTTCAATGTTGAAATTCATTCGATAGGCACTTTGAAATTTAATTAGTCGATTCGTTTGTAAATTTAAGTGACAACTTTTAAAAGCTTGTTTGTTATTACTTTTCTACGAGATACACTTTTGCAAATTAAAAAAAAATCAAAGAATTTACAACGGAACGACCGAGAAAAATCTCAAAAGAATTACTAATAAAATTTCCAAAAAATTAAGATGATTACCAGAAGAGATCACAAACAATTTCCTAAAAATGTATGAAGAAATTCCATTAGAATTTCTTGGGGGAATTTCTGTGAGAATTGAAAGAATTCTTATATTTTTTTATTTGAGTTTCTTAAGTATTCATTGGAGGAATTCATAAATCCTTGAATAGGCTTATTAGAGGAATTTCTAAAAATAAACTAGCAAAACACTCAATGCCTCCTCTGGAGGATTTCCTACAGAATTTCTTGGAGGAATTTGTGAAAGAATCTCCGGAAAACTCTTGCAGGAGTAATTGAATTAATACAAGAAGAAATCCTTGCATGAAAGGATCCCAAAAGATTTCTTGTACAAAATTATTTGTTAAATACCTGGGAAAATCAGTATAAGAATGAATGAATGAAATCAATTAAAGAAATTTTAAGAGAATACTAACTTGAATAAAATCTGAAGTAATCTTCGGAGAAATTGCAAGAAAACTTATTGGAAGAAATCTCTGGAAAAATTCCTGAAGGAAATTTGGGAGCAATTTCTACACGCTTCTTTGAAGGAATTCCTTTAGAATGTTGAATAACCTTAGAAAATCGATTCCTGAAAAAAAAATCCCAAAAGTAATGGTAGAAGCTTTGGAGATGTTATTAAAAAATTAAGCAGAATGCTTTAAAATATTGATGAAACCTTCGCAGGAGTTTCTAACAAGATCCTTGTAGAAATTCTGACAGAATCTTGTGATAATTTCCAGGAGACTTTTTTTGAAGAAATATTTTAGAAATCCTTGGAAAAATAACCGTATGAATTCTTGAAGTGATTCCTGAAAAAATCCCGATGGATATCCTCTTTGAAATCTTAGCCTTGCATTAATTACTTAAAGGATGCTTCTAGGTATTCTTAAAGAACTCCTGCAGAAAGTGGCAAAATAGTCTTAGGAGAAATCCTTGGAGAGACTACTGGAGAAGTTATTTGTTTTGATAAGATAGGGCATCTGTTCTTTTACTATTTATATACGCTCCCATTTTCATACCACTCAAAACAAAGGAGTGAAGCGCTTTTTGTTCTGCTTCTTATTTTTGTATATTTGTAAGAAGTGAGCATATAAAAAATAACGTAATAATTCTGGAGGAATCAATCATAAATTCTGGAGAAAATCCTGACTGAGATGCGTGATGGAAACTTAGAATTATTTTTGAAAAGGTTTCTTGGAAGAATTTTTAAGGAGTCTTATCAAAAAGCGGAATAGAAGTTTTTTGAAAAGTGCTAGGAATACTAGCAAAAATTGCTGAAGGAACTCTTGAGAAAACTCTTTGAGTTGATGGATATTGAAAGTCCAGAAGTATTTTTCGAAAGAATTCCTACAGAAGTCCTTCTAAAAGTTTAATTGAATTAATAAAATTTATTTAATTCAATTTCTTCTGTAGGAATCCTTGGAGATTTTGTTGTATTATTATCCAATTGATTCTTTGGAAATTTCTAGGAGGAATTCTAGGATGAATCTCTTAGTAAAACCTTAGAGAAACTTCTTGAAGAATACTTTTGGAAAAGGAATCTTTGGTGGGATCTCTGAAGTAATCCTAGCAAAAATTCTTAAGAAATCTTAAAAAGGACGCCAAGATAAGTTATGAATGCTTGAGGAAATTCCAAGTTTAATTATTGTAGAATTATCTGATAAAGTTATTTGAGGGAATAACTGAGAAATGCTTGAAGAGTACAGGGGATAGACAAAATGATCGGAACAGGCAAAATTATCACTTTTCAAAAAAAAAATTGCAAAATTGTAACTTTTCGAAAAGTGCATCAAATATTCTCAATTTTCACTGTAAGATGATGATAGTTGTGTATTTTTGGAAAAGATCAGGCTATTCTGCACGAAGTTATAAAGATTCTTGAAAAAGGTATAATTATCCGATATCCAACTTTGAGCTGTTATATCTCTGGATTCAATGAACAAAATACAAAGAAACTTTAACCATTTATGACTTATATAATGAGCTCTGAAAAACGTTTGACTCAATTTGAAATTTTCAACAAGCAAAACAGTTATAGCGATTTAATTTATATTATGATTTTTTAGGAAATTGGTCTATTTTTAATATGCACCCCATTACTTTTTTAATTTATTGCCGGCTATGTTGTTACTTTTCTTCATTACATATTTATATTCAACTCAATTTGCGGGAGTTTAAATGAACTATAATTAGTATCCTGAATTTTGAAACGATGTTGAAATTTTTTATAATTTGGTGTTTTATTAGAAAAATAATCTAATCGTTATAATTCTCTTCCGCGTTGAGAATTCTATGTTGTGTCAAAGGTTTTCCAAAGCTCATTATATAAGTCATAATTGGTCGAAATTTCTTTGCATTCGGTTATTTGAATTCGGAGATATAACAGCTCAAAGTTGGCTATCAGATAATTACACCTTTTTCTAGAGTCTTCATAACTTCGTGCAGAATAGCCCGATCTTTTCCAAAATTTGACCACTAATACACGATTAGTTGATCATCTCACATTAAAAATTTGAGAATGTTTGATTCACCTTTCGAAAAGTTACAGCTATTTGAAAAAAAATTGAGAAGTGAAAATTTTGCCTGTCCCGATCATTTCGTCTATCCCCTGTATATGGAGAAATATTTGACTTTCGTCGAAAATCACCAAAGGAATATTTAGTGGATTCCCTGGAAGAAACGGAAGGTTTAAAGAAATTCTAGAAGGGCTTCTCTTCCTCTGAGGGGATCCAGATGTAATTTCTTGGAAGAATATCTGGTTCTGAATGAATCATCGGTGGTTTTTTGTAGTATTTTTCCTGGAATTTTTCAAGAATTCTTTAGATGATCTTCTAGATAAATCCTCAGAGACATAATTGATAGATTCCTGAACTAATATTTCGAGACTTACTCGATGAAGCCTTTGCAAGAATCTTTTGAATTACTCTGTAGTACTTTTGAAAACATTCCTGAATGTCTCAGGTGAACCAGCCAAGGGGCTGAAAGCCTCATTAATAAAGCTAATAATAATATTATTCCTGAAGGAGCGTTTTTAGAGGAATACTGAATGACATCCTTGCACACAATGAGAGAAGGCTAGTCCCAAGCTTCATCTGTTGGTTCTTTGTGTAAATGCAGATGTCCTTGCAATAACAGAGGAGCAACCGCGGGCGGTCAATCATGCTCATGCTCATGCTCAATACTGAATGACATCCTTGCATTCACAACTTAAAAGATTCTTGAAGACAAATTATTCTTCAAGAAAGATTTCCCAAAGAAAAAGGTAACCCGAGTAGGTGGAAAAATCTGATGAATAACATATTCAGTAATGATTGAATTGAATTACTGAAGAGCAAAAACTGATATTGGTTTGATTGATAAAGAGGTAAAGAACAGAAATGAGGGGGTTAGAAGCAAAGGGGTGTAAGTGACAAAAACCCACTTTCGAGTAAATGAGGTTTAAAGTTTTTCACCAATTTTTCATCCCATATAAAATGTATGGAGTTGCAAAATCGACACATTTTTTCCGATTTATTGTTATTTTTTCAAACATCGTAAAAACAAACTTAAAAAAGTTCCTGAAAGCTTGAAATCTGAAGAATTTTTTGATATGCTCAGCTCAAAATCGACACAATGGTCACTTATACCCCTTTGCATTTGGGCCCCTCAAATAATAGCAGAATCTTATATGGTGAACTACTCAATAATAGCTCGTTAAGATATTACAAGATCAAAAAAATAGCAGACAAGATTTGTCAATTTTTTCTAGAAAAAAATATCAGCATCCAGCATCGAACTTACGACCTTAGGTTTCACAGGCGGCGATGCTTACCACTCAACTGTGGCTCGCTGTTGTAAATAACATGGGAATAAGAGCATGCGGTTCTTCGTTTCAACAGCTCAGAAAGGGACACATGGCATTTCACTAACATTGAGCCATCTCTTTGGGTGTATGTGTTCCATTTCGTGTAGAAGAGCTGAACTTGTTCTTAGAAATTTTCAGCTATTTCGGCAAGAACAAATACTGATATCATATCACTTTGAGCTATTCGTGCGATATTCATTAGATTTTTGAATAACACATCAAAATCACATCGAGCTCTAACAGCAAAAAGTGTTTGATTTGAGATATGATTGAGATATTCTCGTCTACCCGGGAGAGCAATCTTTGAAAGCCTTTTATAAGGACTATTTTGTGCAATTTCTAAATAATTTGTTAAAAACTTTTTCGGCATAATTCTTATAAAAAAAATCTTTCGCTACCGAAAAAATCATGAAGGAATACAGTAAATAATATAAGATAGATAATGTTTAACCTTCCGTTGGCCATCACTGCAGTGCACTACCAGCATCACTAGAATGCTTAGTACAAAATGCGAGATTTTTTCAATGTTTTGTACAAAATGCAACAGTGCGATCATTCGACAGTTAAATGTATAGATTTATCATTGTAAAATATTGTACATATTATGAAATTTTCTGGGGGGCCTACAAATTTGCTTCCGCACCGGGCCCCCAAATTCCTAGCTACGCCACTGCTCAGCACCATCGAGCCCAACACTTCCAAAACACAGAAACCGTAGACACACCCGACTCACAGAATTTGCTCCTTTCATTTTTTGATAATGAACCGAAGCGAGAAGTTTATCTCCATAAACAAATAGAAATTCGGTATCATGTAACGTGCGGGGTTACAATCTCACCTTCTTCCTTTCTTTTGGCACTGCAAGGCCTGACACTCCTCTTTGAAGTAGTCTTTCGAGTGACAAAACTTTTAATGAAAAAACTTCTGATTCCCTCTTCTGACTTGGTTGTCGTCCTCGTCGTCATCGTCATCGTTGTCGCCCTTGATCCAGACTAGTGGTCCGTTCCATGTTTATCCATTTTTCACATGCGGAAAAAGGGGGACAAAATCACAACAGATGGAAATCGAGTGTTTGTTTCGTTAGACGTCCGTCGTCGTCGAGGACGCCGGAGACGAGAAGGTTAGCATCAGGTAACTTCAGGCAGGAGACAGGAAAGAAAATTGAAAGCCACAGCGCATAATGCACATTATTAATATCCAAAATGGGTTTGCCTGTCCGCCGCCGTCGTGATCCTCTGGCCATAGCTTGGAATGGAAAAGAACCGGGTTGAGAACGTGCTGTAGGAAAATGAAGCTGACAAGTTGCCGAATTAGATCTAACCGTATCGTTGCTGGAAGAGGCTCTGGGAGATGAACCCTTAGATAATTTATCTTGTTTACTTTTTGCTTGGTTGAAGCATTTTGTTTGTTTTTTGTGAAGGTTGGGCGTATGAATATTAATCAGATGATTTGTGGTGGATTTTTGGTTGCCATTAGCTTCGAGAAACTTTGTAGCGTTTCGAGCAGGAAGGTTCAGTTATTTCCTGAAGCATGGGAAGTATCAGACGAGTCACGCAAGCGTCAACAGGAGATCGTTCTCCATGCTGTTGGAGAACAATAATGTCTGCGCCGACTTCTCAGTCATTGAAGCTTGCTATTGACATCACCTGTGTTTCTTTGTGTTTGGCGAACTAAGTGAAAAAGTAAGCCATTCACGCCATGCGGCTATGCATCATTAATTTCCAAAGATGGATAAAAGCTTTACGTCCGAAAACAACAACAACCACACGAAGCAACCAAAAGTCTGGCTGCTAGCAATCATTTGTATGATAAAGAAAAACTTTTTGAAGCGGGTTAATCTGCGATCGTGCCGCAAGCTCGAGCTACATTGGTGGTTGTTATTTGGAGCTCTTAGTATAATCATCAAGTTGAAATTCCGCCCCAAAAAGGTGATAATTGATGCTAATTGACTTCTCATTGCTAGTTTGTTATTTTTTGTTGCGTTAAAGAGTCTAGCAATACAGTGAAATTCTCAGGTATTCTATACTTTTTAGTACTAATATTTCCTAGAATCTTCCATGCATATGTATTGGCAACAAGTTACATGACTTGCTCTAACTTTTCCGTTCATCTTACTTACATGAACATCAAGCACTAACCAGCCAGTCATTTATTCGATTGCTTGTTCCCCCTCCTTCCCATCACCACCTTCTATCGACAAATGCAATTGTCCTACACGATCCCGAATACTTTCTGCTCACCTCTCTGGCCGACGTGGTTCACCGCGTTGCCGATGGTGTTGGTGTTAATTGAATTAAATTCTATTAGAATTTATAATTTAATCATCGTTATTGTTTTGTTCTTCAACCAACCGTAGCTACTGGGGCTGTCCCCCCTCTGGACAGAAAAAAAATCAATGTGCTTCCAGGAGGAAGTACTGGAAATGATTCTTTGTTGCGATGTAACTTTCTACTTGCTGAGAATACGGAATCGAAGCTCCCGCTCATGCAGAAGAAGGAAACAACTTCGGGAAACACGTGCTGTACAAGTATGGGCAGAGGGAGATATTGGTGGATGTAAACTGTCCATGAATACACCACACAGCCAATGTAAACGCCAGACATTTTCAAACGTGTCTCATACTGGTAAAATCATATCAAACATTCATCAATGACAGGTGACAGATTTTGGAAATCTCTATTTTGCTTTATTCCTCATGCACTAAAAACCTATTGCTGGAAAACATCAAAAAAAAAAATCACAGAAATAAGTTTTCATCGGTATTTTTTTCTGTATCAACGAGATTTTTAGCCTTAGGCTAGTTTATCTCGGGACCCACGCTTTACTTCTCTTCCGAAGGCAGAACTCACATTTTGTGAGTTTGTTGGGAGTGGGATTCAATCCCAGGTCCTCGGCGTGATAGTAAAGTGTTCTAACCACCACAAAAGTTTCGCTCCACATTCATCGGTTATTTAGTTTTAACAGCACATTTAACCCCAAACTCTTCAATACGTAAAAGGTCATCGCCTCTTGTCTCTTTTTTTAGTTTCCGTAAATCACTCAGGGCCCATATAGCCGAGGCGGTAAACGCACGGGTATTCAGCATGACCATGCTGAGAGTGACGGGTTCGATTCCCGGTCGGTCCAGGATCTTTTCGTAAAGGAAATTTCCTTGACTTCCTTGGGCATAGAGTATCTTCGTGCCTGCCACACGATATACACATGCAAAATGGTCATTGGCAGAGGAAGCTCTCAGTTAATAACTGTGGAAGTGCTCATAGAACACTAAGCTGAGAAGCAGGCTTTGTCCCAGTGAGGACGTTACGCCAAGAAGAGAGAGAGAAATCACTCAACAACATTTTCAATAATGACAACATTGACAAACTTAGAATACCATGCGTGCGTACGCACATCTTACCATAGCGTTTTTTCCCCATTCTTCAAGGTGTGAAGCAATAAAGTTAAACGGTATTTAAAGCAAGCAGCACCCGTTCTTCCGACGGCGGCGATGCAAAGCGAGCACCCACAGCCACAACCACGTTTGGCAGACGCACGGGGGGCAATAAAAACGCTCTTTTATTAATTGTTTTATAAGCGTTAAACCAGTATTATCACCGTCAAAACATCGCAGAGATCAACGACCAACAACAACTGTAGTTGTTGATGTTCCCATGATAATGTGTAGGGGTGGGAGGCGGAGGTATCTCCTTCAAGGGGGGCGGCTGAAGATGACCGAACTGGGTTAGCAGAAGTCTCTCACGTTGCTGTTGATGGTCGTAATCGCATGTTTTATGGGAGACCATAAATTGAATGTGAAAGTTATTGTTTTGGTTTGCAATGCGCGGTGGCAGGAAGGAATCACTCCCAGCTTCATGGTGGAAAGAGTGAAAAACCCCCATTCATTCGATGGTAGCTGGTAACTGCTTCGGGGTTGCTTAGCAGAGGGAAGTGTTTTTTTAAACTGTTCCGTCACCAGACGACCTTGTCATGTTATAGTCTGTAGCACGTCGATATCTGTTGAAACAAAACTAGAAAATGTTAAGGGCTACTGAAATGATGACTTTCGGAAGATTATTCGCCATAAATCCTCGAGTAATGTACGATTCTTAGAAAAAAATTATGTTGATTTTCAAATGGCAATTGCGACACAGCTGTTTGATATCCAGAAAAGATCATAAGTCTAACTATAATTTGATTTTTTTAAGAGAGTACAGATCAGTACTTTTTTTAAGAGAGTACAGATCAATACAGGGCCCATATAGCCGAGGCGGTAAACGCACGGGTATTCAGCATGACCATGACGGGTTCGATTCCCGGTCGGTCCAGGATCTTTTCGTAAGGGAAATTTCCTTGACTTCCTTGGGCATAGAGTATCTTCGTGCCTGCCACACGATATACACATGCAAAATGGTCATTGGCAGAGGAAGCTCTCAGTTAATAACTGTGGAAGTGCTCATAGAACACTGATCTGAGAAGCAGGCTTTGTCTCAGTGAGGATGTTACGCCAAGAAGAGGAGGAAGAGGATAGGGAGATCATAAGTCGTTTAAAGAGAATTTCTCCGAGAATTTTGAGGGAATACTTTCAGGGATTTCAAGGGAAATTCCTCGGGAATTCCAAGAGACATGCCTACAAAAAATCTAGGGGAAATTCCTCAGGGAATTCCAAGAGAATTCCTTAAGCAATGCCAAGAGAATTCCAAGAGAAATTCTTTCGCGAATTCTACGGAAAAATCTCCCGGGGATTCCATGGGAAACTCTTCCAGGAACTTCAAGAGGAATCAAAAGGAAATCCAAGGGGAAATCCAAAAAGAATTCCTCTAGGTATTCAAGGGAAATTTCCACAGGAAATCCAACGGAAATGCCTCCAGCGATTATTCCTTCAAAATTTCCTACGGGGATTTCTCCTGGAATTCCTACAGAAATTCTTACTAGGATTCTTCCGGGAATTGCTACAAGAAGTTCTCCGGAAATGTCTTCGAAAGTTCCTCCAGGAATCTCTACATGAATTCCTAAGCGAACACATACGAGAATTGCAGGAGAAATTCCTTCGAGAATTACAGAGGAACTTCATCGGAAATTCCTCCAAAAAACCTACGAAGATTTCTCCTGGAACTCCTGTGAGAATTCTACCGAAAATTTTTACGAGGATTTCTTCATGAATACGAGATGACCACCGGGAATTTCTACGAGAATTATTCTGGAAATTTTTACTAGAATTCCGAGGAAAATTATTCCGGAAGTTCCTCCAAAAATTCGTAGGGGATTTCTCCTGGGATTTCTATGAGAGTTTCTCTGGGAATCTCTACACAGATAGAAATAATGAGATTTACATGTCATGTAAACTTCGTTTTAGTCATGTAAACTTAGTGTTATGGTGGTTTACATACACCATACACCATACACATACATACATTTATATCATGTAAATTTGTGTTACATGTCATGTAAACTCTTAGAGTCATGCTGAATTACATGACATATAATGGAAGTTTACATGATATTTCAAGAACTTTACATGATATGTCATGTAAACTTCTGTGATATCCCACGCTCTTTATGACTTTATGACTTTATGAAAATTCTCAAAAAAAAAACATTTTTTAATAATATTTTTTTTAACTTCTGATTTTTTCAATATTTTTGTATTTTTCTTTGGATCTCTAGGCATTCTTGAAGGGTTATTATTTTTGAAATATTGTGACGACAGAACCGTTGTTGTGCTAATAAAAAGACAACTTTTTTGGGAATTTTTCTTCAAAATTTGATAAAAAAAAAATACACGCACATTTATCTGATAGTACGATTTGTATGCGTCATTTCTCCACACAAGATAAATTTTGTCTATTATTATATAAGTTTCTTCAAATCAATTTTGACTTACCTTAATCATCTTTTATTGATTTTATCATTTTTATGTAATCTCTGATTGGAATGGTTATTTCTTCATTAGT
This sequence comes from Aedes albopictus, assembly GCF_035046485.1. NCBI lineage: Eukaryota > Metazoa > Arthropoda > Insecta > Diptera > Culicidae > Aedes > Aedes albopictus. Next base: position 1,158,891 of record NC_085136.1, on the reverse strand, counting down.
AAAAAAGGTGCAGTAGTCGAAAATTCCACGGCATAATATCGAATTTAATGCTTTGCTACTCCTAGGCCGTCTGGATCACAGGCAGCACGCCTTCAGAGCTGGCCACGGCACCATGGGGTCATACCTGGCCACCCTTTGAAAAATTTTAGACGAAGAGGAGAGGAGACCACATTGAGGTAGCATCACTAGATTTGGCTAAAGCCTATAACAGAGCCTGGATGCCGGGAGTCATGCAGCAGCTCGCCGATTGGGGCGTAACAGGTCACTGTTTGCACTTCATTAAGCACTACCTTACCAACCGCATTTTCCAAGTTGCCATTGGCAACCATTTATCCAAGCCAGCCCGAGAGGAAACTGGAGTTCCTCAGGGCTCGGTAATAGACCTGTCACGCCGCCGATTTTCATTTTTCGCGCCAGTGATCAGTGCACGAACAAAATTAAATTTACTTAAAGTTGAGATTAAAAATTTTCACGATCACTATCACATGAGTTTGCCAACAATAGTTAATGCCTCATCATCGATTTTCTCATCTGTAAATATAATACGATCATTAGCGAAAGAGAAAATCGATGATTAATATTCGATTATAGACGACAAGTCATAGACGCTAGTAAAAAACATTCTCTGGCATATTACCATGAGATTATCTAAATAATCGGATCGTTTTTTTTTAATAATACCTACTATTGAGTGAATATCAATAAAAAATCCATAACTTAAGTTATGCCCTTATGATATTAAATTGAAAACAGTATGTTCTAACAATTTGAAGTCTGGTCATTGGAACTTTGATTTGTCTATTTTTTTGTTTTTTTTAATAGATTTAAACAAACTTTGCAGAAGACTGCAGAAACGCAAATAGAATTTCAGGATGTTCATTCAAACACGAAAGTCTTAGAACTTTTTTTTCATTTTTCATTTCACTAAAATTGTATTCATCATTCACATCTCTCCAGAAGTTTCTTCAGAGATTCTTTTAGAAGGATTCAGTGATGCCTCTATGAGTTTCATCATTGATTTTTTTTTGTCAGAAAATCTTTCAGCAAAATATCGACAGAAGTACTTTCAGGGAAAACTCCAGGAGTTTATTCAAAAATTCTTTTAGTAGGATTCAGGGATGGCTAGAGAAACATCAGAGATTCATCCACAAGATCCTTCTTTTCAGAGATTCCCATAGGAGGTCCTTCAGAGATTAGTCTGAGAGTTCCTTCAGGAATTTCTTATGAAGTTCCTTCTGGAATTCCTTCTGTAGTTTCTTTGGGGACTAGTTTCCTCTGAGATTCCTCTAGGAAATCCTTCAGAAATCCCTCTGTAATTTCAACAAGGGATTTATCCTGAAGTTATGCAGGGATCGCTTAAGGATATCCTTCAGGCGCCACGGGCTGAAAGTCTCTTTAATAAAGATAATAAAAAAAAAAAAAAAATAATATCCTTCAGGCATTACTCCGGGAGTTTCATCAAGGGTACCTACAGTCATTCCTTCTAGCATCTGTTCTGGATTTTCAGAGATTCCTCTTGGAATTACTTCGGGATTCATCATGTAAATTTTTCAGAGGTTAAAGTTCCCTAAACTAAATAGCTAATTATTTCAATAAAAGTAAGCTCAAATATCTTTCTAGAAGTCCCTTCAGAGATTCTTTCAGGAGGATTCATAAATGCCTCCTGAAGATCTATTAAGAACTCCGTAAGAAATTAGTCCTAGCGTTCCTGCAGAGATTCCTTCTGAAGTTTTTTTTTAGAAATTCTTACAAGAGTCCTTATAGAAATTAGTCCAGTAGTTGCTTCAGAGATTCATCCAGGAGTTTGAAAAATCCTTGCAGATGTTTCTTCAGAGATTCTTCATAAATTTCTTCAGGGATTCCTACAGAAGTTCCTTAAGAAATCTCTCCAGAAATTCCATTAGAGAATCTTATAGGAGTGTCCAAGGATACCTCCAGGAGAGTTCAGAGATTCCTCCTTAAGTTTATTAAGGGATTCATATATAAGAGTTTCTTCTAAGATTCCTTCAGGATATCCTTAGGGGATTCCTCGAGAAGTTTCTTTAGGGATTCTTCCAGAAGTTCTTCCAGGAATCGCTCCTGAGGTTCTTTCAGATTGCAGATTAAGATTTTTCCTGAAGGACTCACGGATGCTTCCAGGAGTTACATAGAAGATTTCTCCAGAAGCTCATTCAGGACTTCCGACAGAAGTGCCTTCAGGAAATCTCGTAAGAATTCCTTTAATAATTTTCATAGAATTTTAATCAGGCATATCTCCAAGATATTCTTAAAAGGATCTTTCATGGAGTTTCTACAAGTATTACTCCGAGATTTCCTTCTGGAATTCCTCCAGGAATTCTTTAGGGGATACCTCCTGCAATTCATTCCCTCAACTTGGAAGTTTGGGCTGAAAACTTTTTGAGAATTTCGGAAGTTCCTACTGGAATTTCTTCGGGGATTCTTACAGGAATTACTCCAGTTTTTTCTTCGGAGATTCCTCTTGGATGTCCTTCTCATGGACTACCTTCGAGGATCCCTTCTAAAGGTCGTTCGTTCGGGGATTCCTCCTGATATTCCATCGCAGATTTCTCTAGAAGTTCTTTCGCAGTTTTCTCCTGGAAATTCCTTTGGTGATTCCTCTTAGAACTCCTTCGGAGGTTCCTTCTGGATTTCCTCCAGGAGTCTACTTGGAGGTTTCCTTCTGGAATTCCTCCAGCGATTTCTCCTAGAATTCCTTCGGGGATACCTCCGGAGATTTTTTCCTGAACTTCCTATGGGGATTCCTCTTGGAATTCCTTCGGGTTTCCCCTTGAAAATCCTTCTTGTATACCGCTTGAAAACCCTTCGTAGATTCATCCCAGATTTCCTTCAGGGGTCCCCTCTGAGATTCCTTCAGGGATTTCTCCTACAATTACATTAGGGATTTCTCCAAAATTTGATTCAAAGATACCTCCTAGAATTTCTTCTTGAATTGTTTCAGAGATTCCTTTTAGAATTCCTTTGGGGGTTCCTGATAGAGATTCTTCGTGGATTCTTCGTAGAATTCTATCGGGAATACCTTCTGGAGCTTCTTCGAGGATTCCTCCTGAAATATCGAAGAATCTTTCTCGAATACTTTGAAAATTTCCACTGGAATTTATTTAGGGATTCCTCTTGGAATTTATTTCCTCCCAAAATACTCCAGGGATTCCTCCTAAGATTCCTTCGAGGATTTCTCTTGAATTTCATCCAGGGGTTGCTCATGGAATTCCTTCGTGGATTTCTCCTGGAATTCCTTCGAGGATTCCTCCTGGCTATATTTATGATTCCTCCTAGAAATCTTACCGGAATTCCTTCTCGATTTCCTTTGAAGTTCTTCTTTCTTTCTTCTTCAGAAATCTGTAGAGCCGATGTATTCTTTGGAGATATTGTCAGAGGACTTTCTGATGGGATCCTTAGAAAAACTTCTGGAACTTCTGAAGGCGTTTTCGGAAGAATCCCAAGATAAACTCTGGAAGAGCTCTACGATAAACTTTGCACAACGTATACCTGAAGATCCCGATGACATAGAAGAATATGATGATTGACCTGGGCATGTTAGGGGAATATTTGTAAGTAGAAAGAAAATCGTGCTAAGTACTGTTCCTTTTAATTCCACTAAAAATTTGTATCCTTTGACAGATACGTACTTCGACCTCAACTGTAAGGTCGTCCTCCGTGTCTTGTACTTGACTTGATTGAGTCTAGTCAAGTACAAGACACTGAAGACGACCTTACAGTTGAGGTCGAAATACGTATCTGTCAAAGGATGCAAATTCTTAGTGGAATTCAAAGGAACAGTACTTAACATGATTTTCTTTTTACTTGTAGACTAATAGTTTTTTCGGCTAATTTATTCAGTATTTAGGCCTATTTGGCAACGATTATCTTGATTCGATATTCTACGCTAGGCGGTGCCATTACTCCTCAGCTGCGGTCAAGAAAAAGGCAACGATTGCACATTTTTCGGTGATTCCTTGCCTGAATTTTCCACGCATAGAGATAAGCCAAGAAATTTTATAAGATCTGCGTACTTATCATTAACAGATAAGGCTGATACAAATTTTATTTTCACTTTTTGTCTACCCCCCCCCCCTTCACAAATTTTTGACTAGATTTCGCATTTTGAGGGGGCAGATAAAAAATATTTATCAAAATATCGGGTCTTGGCAAAAGTTCTTTAACAAATCTGAGGAGTTCTTAATATTTTTAAAATTAAATACTTTATTATTTTTATCGCCCCCCCCCCCCTCGACCAACCAAAGAGTGGTAGGGCAAAAAGTGAAATAAATATTTGTAACGAAATAATGAATGAAAATATACGAACATCTTATCCACAAGTATATCTACGCAAAGTGCTGCGTCTGGCATTCAATGTCATGTGCCACACACATGATACTGGGATCAGTGACGCCAGTAACTGAAAAGCTCCGGAAACCCTGGAGGAAATCCCGAAAACATCTCAGTAGAAGTCCCTAGAGAAGTTCCTGGATAAAACCCTTGAGATATTTCAGGGAAAATCTCTACAGGAATCCTAGCCGAAGGTTCTCAAGAGACTGCTTCAGAAATATCTAAAGCAATTCCCGATGTATTCTTTGGAGATCTTGTCGGAGGACTTTCTGAAGGGATGCTTAGAGGAACTTCTGGAACTTCTGAAGGCCTTTTCGGAAGAATCCCTAGATAAACCCTGGCAGAATTCCAGGAAAAACTCTTGGAGGAATTCCCAGAGAAATCCCCAGGAAAATTCATGGGGAAATGCCTAGTGAAAGTTTTGGGTAAATCCCTGATGAAATCTCAGGAGGAATCTCTGGAAAAATTCTTCGCCGAAGAACTTCAAAAAGCTTTAAGAGAAATTCCTTTATAAGGGGCTGTCCATAAACCGCGTGGTCATTATTCCATACAAATTTTTTTATTTATCCATACAAAATGGTCATTGGCCGAACCCCCCCCCCCCCCCCTCATGACCACGTGGTTTATGGACAGCCCCTAAACCCTTGGAGAAACCCCATGATACAGGATACATGAGAAAATGTTTAGAGGAATTATTGATGGCATTCTTCCAAAAATCCATGGAGCGATCTGTAAAGCCCTGGCAATCATTGAGAAATTCCTAAAGGAATTCTTGGAGAAACACTTGACGGAATTCCTTGTGGAATATTTGAATAAGTCATAAATAAATCCTTTTGAAAACCCCTGCTCAAATCTTCAGGAAAATTGCTGGTGGAATTATTGAGGAAAACGTTTTACAGGCATTCCTGGGTGCAATTCTGGAAGAATCTCCAGATGAAAACCTGGAGTTGACCTCACAGGAATTTCAGGATAGATATTCGGCGGTGTGGCATTCCTGGAGGAACCCCCTAGGAAACCCCTCGAGGAATACCTAAAAGTACTCCCAAATAAATCTCTTGTGGAATATCTAGAGGTATTCCTGATAAAAGTCCTGGATCAATCCTTTGAGAAATTCCAAAATAAAACCTTAAAATGGATTCCTAATCGATCATCAATTGGTAAAGATTAGGTACTATCTTTCCAAATTTTTTAAAGTATCTTTTTAAGAACGTGCCAAGGACCATATCTATAATTCTCTATCCATCTTATTTTGTAATTCCTACACAACAAGCGTGACTCAACACCATGGAGCATAACTCTAAAACATCTAATTGCATATTTGTCTCGTTGGTATTAAGAAAATTGTCGTTATACGAGAAAGATCTAAACATTTCAGTAAGGCACAAAATTCCCATTTCTCTGATGATTAGAAAAAGCTTGATTGGACATGCGTGTGGACGTTTTGAAGTCATAAATGAGCATGAAGGCTTATAAATAAAGTTTTGCATCCTACTAAAAAAACTAGCAAAACAAAAATTCCTACTGTTGGTGAAAATGAAATCCCTATAAATGTTCTAATTTCAAATGATGATGGAAACGAACAGTAGAACTTCCGTGTCGGCCAACTCCGATTATGGAAATGTAATATGCTACACCTTCCAACCAGCATTAATATACAGTCCATTCTCCCGACACAAATTTGCGGTTCCGTAAATCAGATTCACAGTCTTCTTCACTCCAACCTTCCGCATAGGATAATCGGACAAACAAACCCAGCCAGTGCCAACCAACGGTAGTAGTAGCGCTGAAGTTTCGTATCTGGGATGGTTCGCCCCATATTTGGAAGTTCGATGGTGATGGAACCCGATTTGAATACAAATCCCAGATGAACATCTGAATGCTAGTGTTTATGTAAATGGGAGTGTCTTCCACTGCTGCCGGTTCTATACCTGTAATTGTGGCCATCGAATCCAGTCGGATCGTGGAGAAATGAGTTGTCACTAACCTGCAAGAAAAAAGAAAAAAAAATAAATATTACTTCACTATATCTTCTCCAATGTAACATTCAGCTGCAGTAACTAAAATCAATCAAAATCAGCTGATCAGTTGACTACATCGCAAGCAAGCAACAGCTGATCGACGGAATTAGAGTGGTGACCGAGTTTCCCATGTGCGAGACTCAGCCGGATTTTTTACGATGTCGATTAAATCGACCACATGTTTGATCCATAAAAATGTGACGACGAGGAGGAGGTAGAGGCGTGCGCTCGCGCCAAACCTCGCTCAAAGAAACTGGAGAGCCGAAGCCGGGTGACGACGACGGCAATAAAACACGGCTATGAAATCGCATTTGTTTACATTGTTAAATTACTCTTCTGGGGGCTCGTCTGTCTGCCAGTCACCATACAATCTTTTTTTTTTCATGACACGAGAAAAAGCTCCTCGGCGGAAGGAGCTTTCGGCCGGGCCTAAGTGGCCTAATAAATTATAATGCCATCATTCGTCCTCGCCGCCGGACGCCACCGATTCGGAGACGGATTATCGCACCCAATCTTTGCCCAGGGCAGGCTCGGCCTGCTGACATTCCATAGTAGGCAAGTGACAACAAGTCCATTCCGTCATTCTTACAGTGAATTTTATGACTTTATCACTTCAATAAAATTTTAGAGAGTGAGTGATCATTAAATTTTTATGACAACAACAATAAGACTGCCTCCTCCATCTCCGCCGGTTCGTGAATGTGACGGCGTGAGCTTCTCACGCTGCTGGTTCATTAGGGTTGCCATACGTTACTTTTTATAATTTATGAATTTTTGAAAACGAAGTGCTATATTGAATAAATTTAGGTTGCTTAACCCTAAAAGGGATACCTTCATGGCCTCAGTTTCGTCACCTCGCTGAGTGTGTTCCATCAAAGACGAGCTCTGAAAGGCACCTGGGGTCCAATGGACCCCAGGTATCCCTTTTAGGGTTAAGGTAGACTGAATTCTTTTTTCCAACAAATAAGCAGAATTACAAGATGAGTCAGCTTAAGGCTGAAAACCTCGATAATAAAGATAAATAATAGTAATAAAATACGTAAAAGCCGACCTTTATGCTAGCACTTCTAAAAATGAGTAAATTGCTTGATAGGTATTTTGGAAAATATCGCAAAGAATGCACTTTTCTATCTTGAAAAAAAATGGTAACCCTACAGGAAGGTGACAGCAGCAAAAAAAAATGTCAACCCTAAGGCAAATCCGAGAATGGCGGAAAAAAGGCCGTTCGCCGCCAGAGTTCGCACCATATCACCATAAAGGAGGCAGATTACGCTACAGTTTTGGTGAACGCGGCTCCCATTTCGACCTTGCCACCCACCCCAGAGGCATAGTGGTGGTGGCGCAATAGCGTCACTTATATGTCTCGTCTGCTGATATTTTTTAGTATCGGTTTCGGCAATCTTTTTCCCTCATCCGTCACTGGGGTCCTGGGAGGGAGTGTGGAACATTGTCAGCGCGCGGCCAGTCCGTGGAGTTATGCCTTTTACTACCGACGACGGCCGTCCAAGAAGAGCAATCTCGCAGGAAAGCTGTCGTCGTTCTTTGACTCCCTCTGCTCCCCTGTCGTCTGTGTGCTTGAGTGATGGTAGTAGATCACACTCGTATAAAACCATCGTTTCATTAAAAAGCGATTCATTAATGGGCGATTAAAAAGAAGTAAAATTGGTGCTTTACGATAGGGGGTATTGCGACGCAGAACTCGGGATGGCCGAGTTGTTGATGTAGGGGGGTGTTGGAATGATTAGTGCGAGGGTTAATGCCGAGTGATCCTTTCTTTTATGGCTGGCGCTTACTGACTGACAAACCAATGTGGATTGAAGATCGTGCCAGACATTTAGCCGCCACATTTGTTTCGGGTTACCAGAGTCGTTGAGGGTAACCTTTATATTGAAAAACAAGTAATAATCTCGGAAACAGATAAACTTCGAATGTTTTATCGCTATTGTAATAATTTACTATTTTTGTACTTTTCTTCTTCCTTTTCCTTTTTTTTCTTTTTATTTTCATCATGTTCTTCTTCTTCTTATTCATGTACTTTATCATTTTTTTTTATTTTCTTTTTCTCCTTCCCATTTAAGTATAGCCTCAGTCTTCTGAAGTGCTTCGTTAGAATTTTTCAGAAAAAGTTCTGAGTGAAATCCTACCCCTGTTAAACATAAGTTGAAAAACTTTCCTAAACAAAAATCGTTTTCAAAATCGACGAAATTATGGGGGACGGTTATTGACACATGTTTTACAAAATTCACCAAACAATGCCCAAGAAACTAACCTTGAACGTAAGATGTGAATTATTCTATGTTGTTTATCCCTGTCGCCTATCTTTTGCACACATTTTCAACATTCCGTTCGGCCAAATCACTTCTCCCTACAAATCATAAACCAATAAAGCATAAACCATTTGCTCGTTCCCAAAAGGGTTACATAATTTTATTGCATCGTTTGTGACCGAGCATACTTTCCTCTTCGCAAACAGAGTGATGTGACAAATTGCGAAAGGATTGAGCTAGGCCATCCACACAGCAGCGCAACGAGTAAAGAGTGAGAGCAATAAAACACTTTCGTTCAAGGCCTCCACGTTCGACGATATGGCATTGGAAAAGAGTTATGGATTTTTTTTAATTTCAAAGAGTTGAATCCTTGAACACAAGCCACAGTTCAACGTTCTCTGCCATCCAGTTTCCTGGAACAGTCAGTTGTCTGGATTTGCGGCGGGTCTGCTATCTACGAAGCAGTTTCTGCTTCTACCAAGCCATTACAGCAAATCTCTATTCATGGCAATAATGGTGGCTGAGTGGTAGTTGTCGCTCGGAGCCAAAATGTCCCGCAAATTTCCCTCGGCTAATTCAGCGTGGTGACATCGTCTTATCTTCGCCCCTGACATTTATTTCGCCAAACAACTTTCGTAATCAGTTGCCAGGAATGCCTTTTGTTCAATTTCCATTTCCGCTTCGTCGGTGTGTTTCACTGTGTTTTGCATCAGTACTGTGACTGCCAGCTAGTTCACGGTGTCGTCGGTCGGTGTTCATCTGTGGGAGACGGTTTTTTAAGCCAAAGCGCGAATCAAGGAGTAGCGTAATGGGAGACCAGCAAATAAGATTGAAAAACTTTCCACCCCCATGGGCCGGGGTTAACCCAGGAATGGAAACAACGCTCTCGACATATTTTGCATCTTATCGAAGATAGAGAAATAATCTGAAAGTTGGTGCAAAATGGAAAACAACGCGCAAAAAAACGAGGATGTTTTTCCTTTTGGCATGCCATTAAGGAGACAAAGGGACATGATCTTTGTGTTTTCGCTTTCGGGAGAAATCAAAGTAATTTGCCATCCCACTGGGAATTGTTTCGTCGGTCGGTACAAAGGATGCAACAGCATTTCCCCGCCCGGTTGGAGCAGCAAAATCAAGAACCGAATCCAATCTATTTTCCATTTATAAAATCTATTTCGTTATTTCCAATCTATCTCTTACTCCACACAGCTGTGGGTATTGTACTCATCATCGTACGCTCGTACGTAGCGTGTGCAATGCATACGTGAAAGGGTTTCTCCACCTACGGGCACGGCAGAAATCCTCCTGAAAACCCCTTGGCGCAGAAACGGATCGGAGGAGTTCGGTTCGGTTCATCGCTAGATAAATTTTTATTCAAATTCCACTCATCTTATTCGCATCGTACGTTGTACGTTCTCCTGTCCCACAGAGGAGAAAAAAAAACAACTGTTTTGTTCTGCCTTTTAGCTTTTGCCGGCGTTGCTGCGAACAACGTGTCCAACGGTATGTATTACTCTCAGCTCGCACCGTTCCCGATGCGATGGATGATCGAATCTTGGCCCGATCAAGTGTGACGATGGCGACCAAAGACTGATGACATTGTGACGCGGGTATTGATGCTTCAAGCACACGCTAAGCTGTGTGATGGATTCCATTGATTGTATCGCATCTCAGACGCGATACTATGGCGCATCACGAAAACAAGCTGCTACACACACTGTAAAGTAAGCAGGAGGGTGGATCCCACACGGTGCTTCTATCCGGTGATATTTTTGAAGAAAAAGTCACAAGAAGAAAATTCTCTTACACTCGTTGACACAGCTCAACAAATAGAGCAAATGGCTGTCTGTATGTGTAGTGTGTGTGTGTGTGTGTAATAAAAAAAATGAAAAACTTGATTATTTCCTCCTAGTAAATGTCAACTGCAGAGTGTGCAAGTAGTTAATTATTTGAATGCATCTTCAATGTACTGCAAGCATTAATTACAATTAATAAGAGCAAGAAAGATGATTAAAGAAGTTCTACGATTTCTTCCGTGAATAATTGTGTATGTATAAGATAGACTTAACTAGATCTGGATTATCATTACCTCAGCTTGAAGATCTGAAGGTCAATATTACAGATTGTTCTTGGGTGTCTTAACTTATAAGTATTAGCATAAGTATATGACCGGAACACACGCAGCGCGGACATCGCATCTGGCCATCACCTTTTAATATTCTAGTCTACTTAATCGGCGAGATACACGCACTGCTCAGAGGCAACAGCGGTAGCAAAGATTCAGACGCCTATTCAATACACGTCGACCAGGAGATCCAGCTGAAGAGATCGTTTGTTGACGAATCAAGAATGTATTTATAGGAACCTGGAGTCCTAGGCTCCTGGGGTCGACCGCATATCAACAGAGATGCAGAAAGCTCACCCAATGATTTTCGCGTAAATGTTTCAACAACTATTCTGTAATATCTGGGTTACCTCGAATGTTCCAGTCAACCGGATGCAGGACTTCTTAGTGATGGTTCCTTTAAAAAGGGCTGTGGCTAATTTTATTAACGTCACTTTAAACGAGAAAATTCATTCGTGTTTTTTTTTTTGTATCTGTATTAACGAGATTCTTAGCCCTAGGCTAGTTCATCTCGGGACCGACGCTTTACTTCCCTTCCGAAGGAAGAACTCACATTTTGCGAGTTTGTCGGGAGTGGGATTCAATCCCAGGTCCTCGGCGTGAAAGTCAAGTGCTCTAACCATCACACCAGGTCCGCTCCACAAATTCATTCGTGTCGGCATAAGGTGTAAACTTGACACTTCTTAGACTTCTTGGATACCTCAGCCTGGTGTTCTTCCCTCCCGAGAACTAGAGTTTATTGAGAGTGTTTCCCTTTCGTGGACCTTACCGCTCTTCATTACGGACATCGTCGTTATTTCTTTCAGGATCAACTTCAATGCTTAGAAAACTAACCTCTAAGACTCGGTACAGCCTTATAATACTATAATAGCCTAATACCTTTGTACTTTGTCGTTGTACGATATCTCTCGTAGCGTATTACCTCTACCTCCAGAACCACAATTCGCTAGATAACGTTAAAGAGCCCTAATGCCATAGTCAACTTAAATACCGCATGCTTGGCGTTATGGTTGTTTGATGATACCTCCCGTATTGTACCGTCTACGCCGAGTTCCTGTCTCAATTCCGCACGTGCTGAACAATTTACTAGTATGTGTGTTAAGTCTAGCAGTAGTCCGCATCCCTGACAATACGGCATATTGCCACCGAATCTTTTTCACATATCTTCACTTTTACTCCGGGATGAACCTGCCTACGGCAGAAAATCCCGCAATAAAAAAAAAAGAAATAAAAAAAAAAGAAAGAATATCTTCACTTTTGTGTGTCGTTCTTTATTCTACGTAGGAAAGTTTGCCGGTTGTAGTGCCAGGTTGCATACCACGTATACTTTGAGGTCTTATTCTGATCCAGCGGGCTGTGGCACAGAAAGGAAGCGAAGTTGCCTCCTGCGGTGTATGATGCCCCTACTTTGCTAGAATGTCGGCTGGCATCCAGATGCAACCTCTCTGAGGATAGCCAGAGCTACTTCAGGGTTGACATCAGCCCCGTGTGCTTCCCTCACTCACCAGTCGATCTTTGGGACGTCCGCATCTCAGGCCCGTTGCCATAGGCGAGGGGAGGTTTGTCCACGTAAGACCATGTCACTGGCTCGTGGCACGCTGGACTACCGGCATCCCACCAGGTAGGCATTCCCTTTTTCGGGCCTACGCAGCCTTAGTAGCCAGGTCTTCCGCTGCTAAATGTTCCAGTGGTAGGCTACCACCACACGCCACCAGTAGAGAAACTACTACTAGTGAAGTCTTGAAAGCACCTGAGTAGACTCTAAACTTCTCATTGTATTGAGGTTCTAGAGTGTTTATTTAGCACTGCAGTGCTACCTCTATTCCACAATTCGGATCCGTAAAGTAAACAGGGACAAACATTGCCCAAGCTACTTTGGTCATAGTGTCACGGGAGGCTTTATAGAAGTGCCCATTCAGGGCCCGAAGGATGTTCAACTTAGTTTAGAAGTTCTCCATCATTTGCTTGACGTAATTGATAGAGGTTAGCTTATTATCAATTAGGAGGCCTAGTAGTTGCCAAAGAATACTAGGGTAAAATCATTGGCGCACACTATGAGAAGTACTCCCGGGGGTATGCGTTCAAAGACTGAGTACATCGCAATGTGAAAAGGTGTGACCAAAAAGATAGACCCTTGCAACACTGGAGAGAAGGTGGCGTTTTCCCTATCAGGTATCAGAAGGCCGGCTCCAGAGGCACGTTATCCTCCATTTGGGACGTTTGTGCCATTGCCATAATAATAGCCTATTTCATCATCTACCTGAGGGAAAAAAAGGAAATAAGTATAAGGATGGGGATAAGGACAGGTAGGAAAATAGAAAAAAAAAATGGAATAAAAGAGGGTACTAACGCATAAGCGTACCACAATGGGTTCAAACAGCGCCCTGAAAAGGGCACTGTAATAACGCATAAAGCGAAAGAGAGCCTATAGCTCTTTACCACAGCGGGTTAAGAACAACAGAATATCCTGAATATCAGGTCTCTGAAGTCAGTATTACTTAAACTTCCAGGACGCGCACCACCAAGCCACCGAAACTGCACCGTGCTCGCACTGTATACGAAAAGCGAGATTTTTTGGTAGTGTTGTACTTTTTATAACAGAACGACTAGCGATAATTATCTTCGACCTAGAATTGGCCGAAGCGAGTGCTTTAATAGCAGCCTGGCTATCTGAACAGAAGTATATTACTTTGCCCATTACGTGCTGCTGAAGTGTCGATTGCACTCCGCACATAATAGCAAAGATTTCGGCATGAAAAAACGGTGCAGTGTCTACCAAGTGAGTAAGACTGATACAGCCTTAGCTCACGAGAATATACAGCGGCACCTGCTCGACCTTCGAGAAGGGAGCCATCAGTGTAACATACGATGCCGTCTGAAATACTTCTTTTAAGATATTTAGATGTCCACTCTTCCCGGGAAGGAAATTTCGGGGAAAATGTCCTATATAGGAAATTACAAGCAATTGTAAGATCACTTGGAGCAAGGAAAATTTTGTCCCAATTTATCAAAAGTGGAAACACCGAGGTGTGTGTTGATGTGCGGTTCACAGGAGTTTCCTCTAGTAAACCGAGTAGCCGTAGACGGTAAGTGCAAGAGAGAGCTCCTTGTTTGAGATGAATGTGTAGTGGAGCAACGTGAAATAGAGCTTCGAGCGCTGCCGTGGGAGTTGAAGAGAACGCTCCAGACATCGCCATTAAGCACATCCTTTGGAGATGGCCTAACTTTGACTGGACCGTTCTCATTTCGCCCTTTTGCCACCACACAAGACATCCATAGGACAACATTTGAAGAACCACAGTTGTGTAAATCCATTTGATATACTTGGGTCTAAACCAAGATGTACCAAAGGTTCACCAGCATTGCCCGAAGGCCATACAAGCTTTCTTGATTCTGAACTTAATGTGAGGTGTACAGGAAAGCATGGAATCAAGAATAACTCCAACGTACTTTACCTGTTCAGTCACATCGATCTCAGAATCAAAGAGACGTAAAGATCGAACACCATTACGGTTTCGCTTTTCCGTGAAAAGAACAATAGATGTTTTACTCGGATTAACCGAAAGGCCATATTGGCGACACCAACCCTCAACTAACTGAAGGGCGTTTTGCATCAGGTCAAAAAGGGTGGTGATACACATACCAACTAACAATGTTAGATAGTCGTCGGCAAAACCATAAGTAGGAAAACCGCTATTATTGAATTGCCTCAATGCATATCTGCTACGAGATTCCACAAAAGCGGTGACAAGACTCCCCCTTGGGGGCATCTACAAACACTCAATTTCCTAAACCCTGCTAGATGCAATGTCGAGAAAAGATATCGGTTTTTGAGCATTTGATGAATCCAATTGGAAATCATTGGAGATATAGCATGACCCCGTGCGGCTTCCAATATGGCATCGAAAGGCACGTTGTCAAGGGTACCCTCGATATCTAAGAAAACACCCAAACAAGATTGCTTTTGAGCGAATGCTTTCTCGATATCGTAAACAACCTTGTGTAAAAGAGTCACAGTGGACTTACCAGATAGGTAGGCATCTTGGTTCACATGAAGAGGCACGCTGGCCAGATGAACATCACGGATGTGATGATCCACAATGCGTTCTAAGCATTTCAGATGAAAAGAGGTCAAACTGATAGGCCTGAAGCTCTTTGCTTCTTCATACGATGCACGACCCACTTTCGGAATAAACTTTACAGTAATATCCCGCCAGGATTAAGGAATATACCCTGTAGTAAAACTGCAAACAAGTAATTGTTTCAAAACATGTTTGAAATGATCAAATCCCTTCTGAAGCAAAATAGGATAAATCTCATCTGCCCCAGGAGATTTCAAACGAGCAAAGCTATTAAGTGCCCATTCAATCGATTCTGAAGT
This sequence comes from Aedes albopictus, assembly GCF_035046485.1. NCBI lineage: Eukaryota > Metazoa > Arthropoda > Insecta > Diptera > Culicidae > Aedes > Aedes albopictus. The sequence continues at coordinate 1,143,753 of NC_085136.1, read as the reverse complement.
TATGATACTCCGAGCCGAAGCTAAAGAATCATAACTACAAGAAAAAAAAATCAGGTTCATCTGAAGATGTAATATCCACACATCCGGGGAAGTGTGTACTGAATAAACATTCCAAAACTTTCTCATCAGAGGAAGTGAAATCACCATTTGGCAAACGAAGATCGTTGACTTGAAAATCGTTAGATTTTGCAAGGATTTTGTTCAATCGACTGGATTTACTTATACTGGAAACATTTGTACAGGTTTTTCCAGCCGGATCGTTGAGCAGACCGAAGAGCTTTCTGGTAGGCCTTGCGAGTCGACCTGAAAGCCTCTGATCCAGCCGAACGTGGTCTGTTCCAACTCTTTCTACATTGTTTCCTGAGCTTCGCCAGATCAGAGTTCCACCAAGGGGTTCCTCTTGTGGTCTTCACAGACCACAGAGGGCAAGCTTCTTCAAAAGCTTCCATGATGAAGGCCGTTGTAGTAGCAACGGCATCATCTAAATCACTTGGAGTGCCAATTGATGGTGAGTATCCATGAAATTTGGCCGCAACCAAATCAGTAAAAAGATCCCAGTTTGTTGACCGGGGATTCCTGAAACGCAATGTTTGCGAAGTAACATTTAAATGTTCAAAAAAGATGTAGGATGGTCAGATAAAAATTCTTCATCTGACACATGCCAATTGGTCAGCTCGTGATTGATTCTGCTAGAGCAAAGCGTTATGTCTAATACTTCCTCTCTAGCAGACACCATGAAGGTTGGGCGGTTGCCTATGTTAAGTAATACAAGATCTGAACTAGTTAAGTACTCCTTCAAACTGGAACCTCTCAAGTTAATGTCTGAGCTTCCCCAGATGATATGGTGAGCATTAGCATCCCTGCCAACAATCAGCGGGAGGCCTTTTGAAACACAGTATAGATGACTTGTTTGAAAGCATCCGTAGGGGATGGTTCATCATGCGGTAAATGAACCGAACAATAGACATATTTCCTATTGAGGTTTCCAACAGATACATCAATTGTGATAGCACATACATCTCTGGTGGTTAGTTCAGAGATGAGTGTAGCAACTATTGCGTTGTTGACAAGCACATGGCACGAGCCATGATACGCGAGTTTGCCATTTCATGTTTACTGAAAGTAGCAAACACTGGGTTAACAAGGTTTCCTAGATAAAAATTCCCCTTACGAAAGTAAGGTTTCTGAACCAAGGCCACTTTGGCTGTACCATTTTGCATAAGTATGCAAAGATTGATTGTGCTGTTCTTTTATGCTGCAGATTGATCTGAGCTATCCTAACCGTATCCACTACCCAAACTAGGTAAGATAAAACTCTTCGCAATAACAGCACAACAAAGAATAGCAGCAAAAAAAAACAGATCGGTATCGATTGGAAAACGCCAAAGGCGAGGATACACAGAATACACTGTATAAATCGCATAATGCGGAACCATCTGGAATTTTAAACTAATTAACAACATCTTCATAATCCCGTCCTTATTTAGCCTCAAGTGAGACTAAAGGAGGGCAGCTGATTGTCTCGGAGAAACACAAGGTCCACTGCACCATTGCTCCGGTTAGCGAAGTAAGGGCAACATACTGTAGAGGGCGCCCTGGTACTCCACAGGCTCCGTTTGCGGTTAGGTTTTTATTAGACCCCCCTAGCCATTCATTCCTAGGCACGGTAAGCATTAAGCCGCATCACACCATGAATTAGGGGTCACCTGTTGGTGGATTCTTACCACCGGAACAGGCGGTCCGTAGTGTTATTCTTAGCCAATTTAGACAATCGCTTCCGACACTACACAGCTATCTAGGCTGATCGAGGAAAGAAGTTTATATTGATGATCAACTTCATACGTGCTCGAACAGCCTGCGATTTTATTGTTACGTAATGATTGGAGGCTGCCTTACGAGAATGACAAAAATAAACTTTATGAAATTCAAGAAAACTCTTAACATTTAAATCGTTCAAAAATCTTCTCAATCATCCACCGCGCTGAATCTGCGAATGCCATGGCCACCGCGTCAACCACCGCCAACACCGGCAACACAGGGAAACTCACTCGTTTGTTTCGGTACGGGTACGGCAGCATGGTGACGCGGCGCGGTGGTTGGAGGTTCTGGGCAACTGAGCAGACAACACAAAACAATGATAGTGTGCGGCGACGGGTTAGCCCAGGGGGAATGATAGGAGATTGAGCCAAAATCGTCGAGTTGAGGTCGTCGTGGTCGTCGTGGCGTGGCTGTCTCTGACAGAAGCAGACAAAAAAGTAACGGTGAGCAAATCGTGGGGTGAGCTTTACATGACTCGCTCTACTTTGATTCTTGAGATGGTGTTCCCAAGACTTTCGGAAACCACCCGGAAGAACAGTAACGGACAAGAAGAGATGATAACGAATATTCAAAAAAACCGTACAATAAAGTGCATTCCCCATCGACACAACCCATCCAATTCTCTTGTTGTTTCGATTCTCTGGAAAGCGATAAGTTTTTCCGATTTCTGATTGAACTCAACTCTCGGACTCGAGGGAACCGAATGCGATGGATGCAACCAAGCGCTCCCCGATGGAATAATCAGCAGCATACGAAAAACCAAAATGATGATTGCTGTCTCTTGCTCCTACCGCTGTGGCTGGATTGTCTTCTTCGGTTGGCGCGATATCTGCATCAGCCGGGGAACATATCCCCGAACCGAAAAGAATGTGTAGCTCTTGTTTTTGCATACAAATTGAAACGGAAACCTGATGGCGATGATGAGTTTGGCTTCTGTGGCAGCATCGAATCGAAATCTTATCAAAATCAAACGCACATACCGTTGTTGGAAATCCGAGCTTGGGAGTATGTCATCAGACGGGTTGGTGTTTCTCGAGAAGGGGTTATGTGTATCAAAATACCTGCTGTTTTGACTAGACAGCGTTTCTTCCAGAAGATGAATCACATCGCGACATTTTTTGCGCGAGGTTTAGTATTGTTGTTTCGTATATATTACCCAAAGTTCATTTCTGTCGAAACCATTAACTAAGTGTTTTATCACTCCATTCTCTATTGACAAAGCAAGAATAGAGATAAAGTTTAAGTTTCCGCCTCTTTAAAGTTTGTATCACCAACTCTTACATAAGTCTAAAGAATGGGGAAAGTGAATATGTATGATTACCGGTCCTGACTGTCAATGCTCTCTTCAGCTATTGAGCTATTGAGTATAAGGCTTTCAGAGCAACCGAACTATCCCATTGAAATTCAAACCACGTTACGTATTGACTGTTTATCGGCCATCGAACCAATTCTGTGTCTCCTCGCATGTCGTAGTCGCAGTCGACGTCGTCGCAGTCGTCATCATCGTACGACTAAAGGTGAAGGAGGATGCCTGTTTTTGGCGTAGCTGTAGGGTCGCTTTTTTAAATCCTATCGCCACCAGTTACAGTAGCTAGGAGAAACTTCCAACTCCTCATTTGGATGATAACAGAAACAAACAAGTCAACCGACCGAAAACCGGTCACGTGTCTACGTAAGAGCGATCCATTGTGAAATAACCCTTTTCGCTGTTGAATGGAAAAAAGCGGACTTGTACGGAATGGCGTTTTAAAATGGGACGCGTGAGGCAAAGGGGTTGCACAGAGCCGTACTGGCATGGAAGGCCCAGGAAAAGATAGCATCTGGTTGTGGTAATTTGGGAGAAATGTTTCTCAAATTCAATTTTAATCCCTTCCAAAGTCCTGTTTGTGTTTACAAAGTGGATTTCCCGGTGGTCACATGTGTACTTATCTTAATTTATGTTGATTGTAATTCCAAATCGGATTTTCTTATATAAATTGGGTTTCAAAATTCTACATAGCAATGGAAAAAATGCAAGTCCCGGCTTTGGCACTTTGTTGAAAAATACTTATTTTCAATAATTTGGAACGCATTAAAAATGGCTCATTGTTTTGTAGACTCGAATCCAGTGCTGATTACTCAAGATTTCAAAATCTCGGCGCCCTCTATACTGACTGAAATTTGAGTTCAGCTAAAACTCTTATAAAAATTCCTCCAAAAATTCTTTTACAATTGAAAATTTATTTCTTCCATTGTACTGCTCCATGATTACCTTCAAGGATATCACCGAAAATTCCTTTAGGATTTCTTTCAGAAATTATCAAAATTTAAAAAAAAAATGTTTCAGGATTTTCTAGAATGATTCAATCAAGATTCGTTCAGAAATTCTTCCTGGGATTCCTTTAGCGATTATTTGGGAAATTCCTTCAAGGATTGCATCAAAAGTTCGTGTATATATTCTTTTATGTGTTTCTTCAAACATATCTCTACGAATTTCCCATCAGAATTTTTCTGGAACTCTCTCAAGAACTCAAGTAATTTATCCAAGGATTATCAAGGAGTTCTTCCTAAAATTTCATCAAAAGATGCAGTTTTAGGAATCAATATACAGAGATTTAGAAATTATTTCAGAGATTCATTCAAAAATTCCTCCAGGGGTGTCCTTTGAAAATGCAGATTTTTTCCTTAAACTCTTTCAGGAATTATTGTTGAAATTTCTCCAGAATTTCCTTAGGTAATATTCCATATATTCAGATATTCCCTCAGGCATTTATTAGGATTTTTCACTTGAAAATTTTCAAGAAGTTTCTCAATGTATCCCTCCAGGGATTGCTTGGGGCTTATTTAGACCTTACTTTCATAGTTTTTTTTTTCAGGTTATGCTTGAGAAATTTTTCGGAAGATTCTCTCAGCAATTCTCACAGAAAATACTCCAGAATCTATTCCTTGGATTTTTTCAAAGAATTTCTCAAAAAATTTTGCTATGTATATCTGCAGAGGAATCTCCTGTTCTTTCAGGTATTCTTTAAAAAAACATATTTATTTAAAAAAAAGAAAAAAAAACAGAAATTCCTCAAAATTAGTTCTTTGGATGTGTATTGTTTCTTAAGGCAGTGTAGAATTCGCAACAAATTAAAAAAGTTTGTTCAGGAATTTTTTTTCAGCGATTTAAATGCAACTATCCCTGAAAAAATGCATAACAAATCTTCTATGAATTCCTCCAGAGATATTTCCAATATCCCTCAGAAATTTATTGATGGATTTATACAGGAATTTCACTGGTACCTTTGTCTGAAACTTTCTGCTGGAATTTTGGCAGACATTTTAAAGAAATTCATTCAGAAAATTCTCTACGGATTTCTCTCAAAAACATTTAATGCAATTTTTCCTTGAAATAACTTTCAGAGTTCCTTGAGAAGTTATTCTAGGATTTTAGGAGGTATCTTAACCCATTTCCGCCCAGTGATCTATTTATAGATCAGATGCCTCGAACGCCCAGTGATCTATTTATAGATCAGTAACTTTTGCGATAACTGCGGAGAAATGAAGCTTTTTGGAAGACTGGTGTCTTCAGCAAAGTTGTTGAGAAGATCAAGGACTCTTCGATAGTACGTAATTTAGTACGTATTCGCTCCAGTAGGTGGCACTAGTGATCTCGAAACATTGTGCTTTGACAGGTGTTTCGTCAACAGCCATTGCCAATACTGTCGCCTTCGTATCTTGAGAATCAGACTACATAGAAAAAAAATATATTCAGCAAAGTTGATCAGGACACCAAGAGCTATCCGATAGTGAACTAGTTGGTTCTAGGTTTATCCGTTAGATGGCGCTAGTGGGTTCTAAAAAATAAACCACTTTATCTCGAGAATCAGACTATATAGAAGAATTCTGTCTTCGGCAAAGTTGATCAGGACATCAAGAGTTATCCGATAGTGAACTAGTTGGTTCTAGGTTTATCCGCTAGGTGGCGCTAGTGAGTCCTAAAAAATTTAAACCTTTGTATCTTGAGAATCCGATTACGTAGAAGAATTTCGTCCTCGGCAAGGTTGATCAGAAATCAATAGCTATTCGATAGTTAGCTAGTTGGTTCTAGATTTATCCGTTAGGTGGCACTAGTGAGTCCTAAAAAAATTAAACCTCTGTATCTCGAGAATCCGATTACATAGAAGAATTTTGTTTTGGCAAGGTTGATCCGGACATCAATAGCTATGCGACAGTGAACTAGTTCGGTCTAGGTTTATCCGTTAGGTGGCGCTAGTGAGTCCTTAAAAATTTAAACCTCTATATCTCGAGAATCCGACTACATAGAAGAATTTTGTCTTCGGCAAGGTTGATCAAGAATTCAATAGCTATCCGATAGTGAACTAGTTGGTTCTAGATTTATCCGTCAGGTGGCGCTAGTGTGTCCTAAAAAATTAAACCTCTGTATCTCGAGAATCCGACTACATAAAAAAATTCGTCTACAGCAAAGTTGATCAGGACATCAACAGCTATTCGATAGTGAACTAGTTGATTATAGGTTTGTCCGCTAGGTGGCGCAAGTGGGCTCAAAAAATTCTGAATTTTTGTTTCTTGAGAATCAGACTACATAGAAGAATTTCAATATCTCGTCTTCGACAAGGTCGATCAGGACATCAAGAGCTAACCGATACTAAACTAGTTGGTTCCAGGTTTATCCACTAGGTAGCGCTAGCGAGTCATAGAAATTCTTAACTTCTGTTTCTCAACAACCAGAGTACATAGAAATATTTTGTCTCCGGCAAAGTTGATCAGGACATCAACAGCTAACCGATAGTGAACTAGTTGGTTCTTGGTTTATTCGTGAGGTGGCGCTAGTGAATCTTTAAAAATTTAAACCTCTATATCTCGAGAAACCGACTACATAGAAGAATTTTGTCTTCGGCAAGGTTGATCAGGACATCAATAGCTTTCCGATAGTGAACTAGTTGGTTCTAGATTTATCCGCTAGGTGGCGCTAGTGAGGGCTAAGAAAATTAAACCTCTGTATCTCAAGAATCCGATTACATAGAAAAATTTCGTCTTCGGCAAGGATGATCAGGACATCAATAGCTATCCGATAGTGAACTAGTTCGTTCTAGGTTTATCCGTTAGATGGCGCTAGTGATTCTTTAAAAATTTAAACCTCTATGTCTGGAGAATCAGACTACATAGAAGAATTTTGTCTTCGGCAAGGTTGATCAGGACATCAATAGCTTTCCGATAGTGAACTAGTTGGTTCTGGGCTTAACCGTTAGGTGGCGCTAGTGAGTCCAAAAAAAATAAACCTCTGTATCTCGAGAATCCGACTACATAGAAGTATTCTGTCTTCGGCAATCTCAATCAGGACATCAACAGCTATCCTATAGTGAACTAGTTGATTGTAGGTTTGTCCGCTAGATGGCGCAAGTAGGCTCTAAAAATTCTGAACTTCTGTATCTCGAGAATCAGACTACATAGAAAAATTTCGCCTTCGGCAAAGTTGATCATGACATCAAGAGCTACTCGATAGCGCACTAGTTGGTTCAAGGTTTATCTGCTAGGTGGCGTTAGTGAGCCTTAAAAGTTCCAAACATCTGTATCTGGAGAATCAGACTATATTGAAAAATATCGTCTTCGGCAATGTCGATCCATCAACAGCTATCCGATAGAGAACTAGTTGATTGTAGATTTGTCCGCCAGGTGGCGCAAGTGGGCTCTAAATATTATAAACTTCTGTATCTCGAGAATCAGACTACATAGAAGAATTTCAAAATTTCGTCTTCGACAAGGTCGATCAGGACATCATGAGCTATCCGATACTGAACTGGTTAGTTCTAGGCTTATCCACTAGGTGGCGCTAGCGAGTCATAGAAATTCTTAACTTCTGTTTCTCAACAACCAGACTACATAGACAATTTTTGTTTTCGGCAAAGTTGATCAGGACATCAAGAGCTATCCGATAGTGAACTAGTTGGTTCTAGGTTTATCCGTTAGGTGGCGCAAGTGGGCCCTGTGGGTGCTAGTGAGCCCTAAAAATTCTGAACTTCTGGATCTCGAAAATCAGACTACATAGAAAAATTTAGTCTTCATTAAAGTTTATCAGGACATCAAAGGCTAATGGATAGTTAACTAGTTCATTTTAGGTTTATCCGCTAGGTGGCGCTAGTGAGCCCTAGAAATTCTTAACTTCTGTATCTCGAAAATCAGGCTACATAGAAGAATTTCGTCGTCGGCAAAGTTGATCAGTACATCAAGGGCTAACGGATAGTGAACTAGTTGATTCTGGGTTTATCCGTTAGGTGGCGCTAGTGAGCTCTAAACATTCTGAACTTCTGTATCTCGAGAATCAGACTACATAGAAGAATTTTGACTTCGACAAGGTAGATCAGGACATCAAGAGCTATCCTGTAGTGAACTAGTTGGTTGTAGGTTTGTCCGTTAGGCGGCGCAAGTGGGCTCTAAAAATTCTGAACAAGTATTGATAAAGTAGTTTTTACGATGAAATAGAACTGCATGGCTACTGATTGATAACAAAACCAGCTAGGTATCAAACAGCCGTCTCATTTCACTAAATATAACACTGAAAAAAAAGTATAGTATAATATAATTAGTTATCAACTTGAACTTATGATCAACGAAATTTTCGATAATGTGCACATATCAATTTGCTATCTTTACTCAGGTTCATTGTGACTCTCATCTCAAAGACATTCGTTTGGGTCGAACGTGCCTCTGGAGCCGACCTACTGATTGGTCGGCTTCATGCAAAATAGCTGTAGATAGACAAATTGAACGTAATTTGATCAACTGCCAGAAGGATTCGGTGGGCAGGGTATACTACTAGAATGCCAAATATCAACCCATTATATATAGAACTTATTAGAATGATGCACATTGAAATGCCTAAAAACTGTTGAAAACTATCCAGTGATAAGCTACTAGCAGATTGTTTTAGATTAGTAATAATCCATTTCTGGAACATTTCAAACTGTAATTTTTTTTTTATTAGGAGAATATCAACTATGACTGATAATAGTTGCATTGGGTCATCTAAAATAGATTTACATAGCTCATAGAAATGAGATAGCTGCGCAAAAAAAAAAATAAAAAAAAATTTTACACGTTTTACGTGCATATGCCCCACTGTGTATCAAACGAAACTTTTACCGTAGATTTTCTTTTAAATGACTGCAATAACTTTCTTTTATGGGGTTGAGGTACTCCAGAAAAAATCAGACATCTACTGTGATTGTGGCATAATTCGGGCGTTAATGGGTTAAGCAGTTTCTTCAAGTACTTTCCCAGGAATGTTTGATCAAGAATCGCTTTTAAGAATTTCGTCTAGGAATCGCCAAATTTATAACAAAAAGTTTTTTTAAGAAGGGATTCTTTAAGACAGTCATCCAGAAATTTCTTTAGAATTCCCTTCAGAGATTATTTCAAGAATTCTTCCAGGCATTTTTGTGCAATTCCAGCCTCAGCAGCTATTTCCAAAATAAAATCATGTAGGAATTTCTGCAGGAATCCCAGAAGGAATTTCTCATGGAATTCTTGGAGGAACCCTTGAAATAATTTCCGAAAAAATCTTTATAACTTTTTAAGATTTTTTTTTTATTAATTTTTGTTAAACTCTATGAAATTACTGTTGAAGAAATCCTGCACTGAAATTACTGAAGAAGTCTCTTAATCTCAGAAAAAAACTCCGAAGATAATTTAGAATTTGTCCCTGATGGAATGTCAGAACTCCAGAATCCAGAAATGTCAGAAAAATCTCCACATGATTTTTTAAGAAATCTTCAGTAAAATGTCTTTTAAAATCTCAGGAAGAACTTTTGAATTAATCTCCAGAGGATCTGAAAAAAAACACTGCGAAATTTGTGAAGAAATTCCAGCCGGGAAGTTTGAAAATCTTTTTTTGAGAAATAAATGGAGAAATTCTTAGGAAAAACCATGGGTGCAATTCCTAAAAAAGTTTATAAAATAATCTCTAAGAAAATTCACGAATAAATCTTTGATGAAATTCCTTAACGAGTCTCCTGTAGATTTACTCAAGAAATCCATGAAGTTCCAAATGAATTTTGAACTTTTGATTTCATGAAGGGATCGCTGAAATAATTTTAGATAAGCTTCTGTAAAGATCCTTAAAAACTCAAGAAGAATTCCAGTAGAAATTCTTAGGAAATGTTTTCGAATCAATCCTTATCCGCAGAGAAATTTATAGAACTTTTTAAAGACAGCTCGGAGGAAATTATAGGGAAATACGTGGAGGAAAATTTGAGCAAAACCTGAAGGAATTTCTGTATGGATTTTCTGGCGGGAGTTCCGAATAGTGTTCTTAAAGCAATTTCTAAACAAATCTCTGGTGGACTTCTTGATCGAATTTCTGAATGAATCTTTGAAAGATTTTACGAAATCACTGGAAGAATTTACGAAAGAATCTTTGAAAGAATTTTTCAAAGTAATCGCTGTAGAAATTTGTAAAGGAATCCCTGCAAGGGTTTCCTAAACGAATCCATAGAAAAATTTCTTAATTAATCCCTAGCAAAATTTAACGAGGAATTTATCGAAATCGGCATCAAAGTATTTTAAGACATTTTTTTGGATAAATTCACAAGTAAATTTCTTAAGGAAACCTTCTGAAAACATCCATGGAGCAACTATGAAAGCAATCCATAGATGATTTCGTGATGGAATCCTTGGACTAATATATGAGGGTATCTCTTAAAAAAAATCTGAAGAAACCTCCAGGAAAATTTCTTAAAAAAAGGCAGAAAGAATTTCTTTAAAAAAAACTTTAAAAAGTTACTGAAGGAGTCTGTGAAACATTTTGTAGATAAATCTATTGATAAATTTCTGGAGGATTTATATTTCCCGAAGCAATCGCTGAAAGCTATTCTGAAGCAATCCGAGGATGATTTCCTTAAAGAATTCTAGTACGGAATTTTGAAAGAAATGGGGGAAAATTTTTGGAGAAATTTTCGGAAAATCCTCAGAAAGTAACTCTAAATGAAATTTAAGAGTAATTTCTGAAGAAATCCATATCGGATGTTATAAAAAAGCTTTCGTAAGGAATCCGTAAAAGTCTTGCTGAAAGGAATGTTTTAAAAGATCAACTAAAGGCATGCATGGAGCAATTACGGAAGGAATCCAATGCAAAATTTCCCTGGCAGAATATTTATTTAATTCTCCGGAAAATTTTCTGCAGGGATGGCTTTAGAATTTCTGAAGAATTTTTACAGGCATCCATGGAGTAATATCTGAAAATATCTATGAATTGTTTTCCAAATGCATCCTTTAATAAAGTTCTGGAGGAACATTTAAAATAAAATCTGTAGCAATCCTCGCAAGATTTTTTATAAAAACCTTTTGAGAAATTTCGGAGAAATAGTCAATGAAATATTTTAATAAATCCCTGTTAGAAATCTACAGGAATCTCTGGATAAAACCTAGATATAAATCTTTGAAAGATGTTTTAAAGAGCTCGTAGAGTTATTGCCGGGGAATTTTGTGAAGTAATCCGTGGGCACTCATACTGGTAGGAAATGAATTTTGTTTTGCTTTGTCTCAAGAGCTGGTTACTCAGTGAGTAATTTGGAGCCACTTTGATGACACCACTGCTCGAATGCCTAACCAATTTGAAGCTATGAACAACCTATATTATTTGGCTGGTTTGTCAATTAATGAACGATTCCAATATCGTGAATTTATTTCCCGATATTGTGACATTCAAAAAGGCCATCCAACTAGTTTTATTTTTAAATTTCACCGATCTTTTTTTTTCATTTATCACAAACAATAACTAGGTATCTAATATTCATAATGCCTACAATAATATTTCAGAAACCGTATTTTGAGTACAGCTTCATTTTGTGGAATTTTCACCCAAACCTCACTTTTCGATTATTAATATGAAATTATTATATTTTTTTGCAGGGAGCGTCAAAATAATAAGATTAATTAAGCTGCAAAATGCTGAGATTTTTGATCATTTTGTTCAAAAATGTTTCGTACCATTATGATGAAAATATGAAATTTTCGGATAATTTTATTAATCTTTTCGACATTAGAGATTTCCCTTTTTTTATTTTTGAGCATTTGCTTGATTTTTTTTTTAATTTTACTTACTTTAATTAATAAACCCTTCGGGGAAAGCAGGTCTGATAAATAATTTTAAAATATAAGTGACAGACAGAAAATTGTTAAAATTCACGATAATAAAACAAACAAAAAAAAGTTGGCCGCGTCCATCGTTTTTTTTTTTTTTTTTTGACGCTCTTTCAATGCCTTATGTAACAATCTTCCATATTTTTTTTAACTAACTGTTTCACCTTGAAGAGCACCCAACTATACTACATAATGGTGCAGAGGTTCCCAAGCAATATGTTATTGCAGCATCTTCGAAATTTTCAAAAATGTCGTGGCACACCTACATCTTCTTAAACATGTTTTTTTTTTATTTTGACAAATCAAATATAACTTGCCGCATATTTTCGAAACGCACTTCCGTGGGTATTCATCTCTCGAAATATTTCCGCAACAGCACGGCAGCTACACGTTCTCTCTGAACAAGTACTCAGAACATCTATTATGCGCAGACGAGTTCCAGCACGACGCCAGCATGGATGCCGAAGCGATTTCCCATTTGATTTTGCTGGAAGTTGAGCACTGATGCCGGGAATTGGCACTGGACTAGGTGCAGTTAACTCGTTAAAAATCAACTTTCGGGCAGAAAATCTTCACAACAAACACTGTTAACAACAAGTTCACGCAATAAGGTATCTGATTCAGATGGAAGAAGTGGGCAAAAAACGTCGTTTCGTTGTGAAATTTGGTAATGCACAATTTTGTATACTTGTAGTGTTGGGAGTGGAATCAAAAACCCTACTATGTTTCTTAGAATCCAAAGAAAATTAGGTTTCCCAAATGACTTTTCTTAAGAATATTTGTGTAAAGTGTTAGTAATGTTTGCAAAATTCAAAAGTCATATTGATTTTATTGTAGAAACTATATAAAAATGCCAAAAGCTTCAGATGCAAATGTACATCTTAAGCAAGCAGATGATTCCTAATTATTCTACCAAACGCACTGAGAATTACAGTTGAACTTCAATAGTTGCACAGAATTTTCCAAAATTTTCAAATTTCTTTGGGAACTCCAATACAATACAGAATGTTCAAAGTGGTTAAGTCATTTCGTCGTTTATTTCTGTAAAACTTGATGCACTAAGGTTTCAAGTACACAGGGTCAAATATTTGACAAGGAATGAACTTAAGATTAATGGAGATTAATGGAAATTCGATCGAGTCAAATAAGATGTCTGTTTTTTTTTACAAATATTTGACCCTGTGTACTAGAATCTTGACTTTAATCGTCGTGTTTTAAGAAAAGCTTAAAAGACTGTCTTTTTCATTAGTTTTTATGACTATTTTTGAGCGAATATTTAATTGATTTGGGGCACAAAATTGATTTAACATGTATGAATATCAGTACTTTATCATGACCCATATTTGCTTCGACTGATATAACTGCACAGCTTTTGCCAAATAAATAATACGATTCATTTGAGTTGAACATCCAATCCATTTCAAAACCTTCCAAAAGTCAATCTCCCTTCAAACACGCTCTATCGCATGCGCACGCTCAGTTCCTCCAATTTCAATTAACGCTAATTGTGGCATCGATCGAACCCGAACCTCAATCACAACAAAATGCGCAATCATTGGACGTATCTAGCCATAACTTCATTACCAACTAGCGCTCAATTAGATCCCCCTCGGACGTACTACAGGACGGCACGGCGGATGATCACGAGTTGTTGCCTGGTTGTTGGTTGAAAAGTGCTTGCTACCATGCCCCCGTGGTGAGGCGACCCATTACAGTCATTGGTAGCTGCTGAGGCACAATGATGATCATTCGCGATCACCGGATCACAGAAGAATGGAAGTCCGAAGAGCAACGAAAACTACTTAACCCCATATAGGCATGAAATCATGCATAAGTTTTTAAAAGGGTTTATTTATCTTATTGTTTACTACAATATGTACAACGAACTGTTGACTTTGGTCTACTGCAAACAACACAGGAAAATGATGCAATCAATCATAAGAAACAAACAGAAACTTAAGCTTTAAGTAAGGACCTTTTCGAAAGTTATGCAAGAATCACTAGGAGAGGCATTTGCCAGCTGCTCCGATAAAACCTACTCGAAGAGAGCGACAAACCGATTGGAATCAATTTACAATAAATACGACAAAAATATGAGCTCGATAAAGTTTCACAAATTATGTGATGGAAGCAATATCGACCTGTCGACCAACGCAACCAACGTGGTGAAGTGCTCCGCTCACTGAGCCAAATCAAGCCAGCCAGCCAGACGAGAGGGATTCGCAACCTGCCTGTGCGTGTGACTCAATCCCGCAAAGATTGAGAGAAAAGCGATCAACACACTCAATCGTGTCCATGTCGCAGGATTATCTCGATCGAAACAAAAAAATAAACTCGTCTCAAACCAAAGCGCCATCCAATGCCGTCATATCAAAGCTGAGCTAAGCCGGTCGTCGCCGTCTCATATAAGGAAACTTTCCATCCCACCACCCACTCTGCTCCAGCTCCTACAGATAGGTGTCTTCCCTTTTGCGAAGAAAACAACCGCGCCAAAACGCGAAAGACGTCTGCCACCGCGCGCGCCTTTATTGGCGCTATAAATAAACACAATTTAGATCTTTCGGGTTCAAGTTACCGTGACAAGTCTCTAGAGAGAATGCAGACAGCGTTGTTTCGAAACTTCGTTGAGGCGACCTCCGCGAGTTCGAGTTGGCAGGCGACGGACGGGAGCGACCAAAACCTGGCGGCCATCAACCGAACCACGCCGAGTCTGCACACATAGGAAAAGTCGCTCTCACCAACACTACTGCTGGAAATCGTTGGGCAGTGTAGTGGTGCCTAGGCCACGCCCATCACACAAACTAGCGCAACGGAAGTTGGTGTGTGTCTCCAACACTATCAAGGCGCATTCTCGCCGGACGGTGCTGCCCCACGGTGGCGGGTTCCAGAAGCTTGATTTAATTGAAAATCGTCGTAGCTCTGCCAGGCGGCAGAATATCAACCAAATGTGTGTTAAAAATAAAATAACTTCTCTGCTATTTTCGTCCCCGAAAGGAACGGCCGAAGACATGGTTAGCCAGAGCGGCAATAGATTCCTATTCACAAATTGAAAGTGACACATTTTATTGGTTTACGCGTGAGAGAAGGTTTCTTGGGATGGGATGGGATGGGACGGGTGAATCAATTGGCCATTAATTGCATTCAACTCATGTTCGCCGTTTTTATTGCAAGTTCTACACTTTCTAGACGCGACAACAACGTACACGAAAATCTGCTACCAACTCGAATAGGATCCGCATTTATTTTTCCTCTGCTTGGTAAATTCTGATTGAAAATTCATGTAAGAATCTTGTCGGTTTCTTGCGCCTTCTTGCCTTGGATTTGCTCGTTGAGGAGCAGGAACCAGTTGGCGATCTGAAACCAGTTTTCGATTATCGAAATTTTTGCCGGTTTCCACAGTATCATAAATTGAGAGCTTTATTGAGTAAATGGGTCTGGAGATTTGTTTCGATGGTGGATGGGGAGATGTTATCGGCTTTCGTATAGATTCGCTTGAAAAAGTTTCGGTTTGAGTCGGATCTTGCAAAAATGGGAACTGTGCAATTTGATAAATAATTATTGAAAAATATGGAATTCCTATAGGTAATCGAATAAATCGGAGATGAATTTAAAAAATAATTGAGATGATCACTAAATGAAGTGCATTCTTGTTTCGGACCTAGTTCATGGAGGCGCATGGTTGCCTATCCAAGTTTCTTTCATTTCTTTGAGTGTTTCACATACATACCTACATATTGCCGCTCGGAATGGAAAATAGTGGTAAAATAGGACCATTCCTGAGAAAAATTATGCGAAAAATCGAATGGTGCATCACATGGCATACATTCCAAGTAGCAATATATGAGAAACTGATATATAAAAAAACGACCTCAAACGGACAATAACCGTTTCATTTTAATTCAAATCCTAAGTCCTTCTTCTTTTTTCTCATCTCGCTGACGCAACGACCTAGTTGAGACGAAGCCTGCTTTTCATTTTAGTGTTTTATGAGCACTTCCAAAGTTATTAACTAAGAGCTTGGTTGTTTTGGAAATTTCAACTTTGTGACTCTTCCATCTGAAAGTGCGATAGAAATTCATTTTTCTTTTTTTAATAAAGAGAAAGTATTGGAAAATTGCAGAACAAACCATTGCTTTATTTGCTCAATTTCATAAGTTATGTGTTATTTTTTTTGCGAACGACCCTTCAAAAAAGTGTATTCGTTTCAACATGTTCTAGAGGTTTTTGGAATATTGGTTTTCGATTTTTTTAGAATTTGTTCTTTCATATAAGCTGGTAGATCACTTGATAATTCTTCAGGCATTCTTCGAAATTGTTCCAGGAATGCTGACATTATTCATTAAGGAAAATCTGGTGGAATGCACCACAAAGACTTGTTAGGATTCCTCAGAAAATTCCGATTGGAAATCCTTCAGGAGTATTTGGAGGACTCCGAAAAGCGATTACTGAAGAAATTCCAGTTGACATGGTATGGGAGATCCCAGCAAGAATTCATGAAAAAATCCTGGAGGAATCACAAGATGGATTTGTATAAAAAAAAACTTTGAGAAACCACCACATCAAGAACTCCCAATTTGGCATTTCTGGGAAATTTCAAGAGGATTCTTTCAAAGATTTCTCCATGGATTCCTATAAGAATTCTACTTGGTATTTCTCTGGGTTCACCTGTCCAAAAATTCTTACTGAGATTCATTCAATTATAATTGATGGGATTCATCCAGCAATCCACTAAAAACTCACCCTGATTCCTATTCAGGAATTCCTGAATTTTCAGAAAAAAATCCTTAAGGACTCCTGCTAAACTTTCTCCAAGAACTCCTCCGAAAATTCTTCCTAAGAGTCATTCAAGAGTCAATGACTTTTTCATGAACTTTTAAATTGAATCCTTCTCCAAGATTTTCTTAGAATGACTTTGACAAATTTTCAAAAATAGGGTAATTGGGTATAATGCGCCCTACCCAACTTTTTAACGGGGCTGGACGCTTTTTTTATTTTTGATGGGGCGTATTCCCCCGGTTGTTTTGAAACGGCACAATTTGGAAGGTTTTCCAAAAACGCTTTAAAACCGCCCAATTTTCCACCACGAAAAAAAAAATCAGGAGATACCTTGATCTATACTCTACATGTGTACGAAAACCGATTTTGAAAATTTTGCTTCGCTATTTTATAAAAAATCAAAACGTGAGGAAATGGATCCAGTTTAGCCTTAAATGAATTTCTGAAAAAAAAATGTCGTGGTGAATCCTAATCTGATCCGTTTAGTAGTTCCTGAAAAAGTCTTTGATTCCAGAATGAAAATTTAAGAGAATTTTTTAATGTCTTCTTAGAAAAAAATCTGTAGGAATTTATAAAGTTTTTAAATTCATGCAGTAAGGTCACAACAAAACGTTTGAGATATTCTTGAAAGAAACTCTGGATAAATTTCTAAAGCAAATCATAGAGAACCCTTGAGGGAGCTCCTGAAGGAATACGTGGAGAAATTACTGAACTAAATATAGGAGGAATTCTTAGAAGAAACCTTAAAGAAGCTCCTTATAAGATTTATGAGTAACTTTTTTTTTCAAATTTTTGAAAGAATAATAATAAGTATCCTAGGCAAATTTCTTAGGGAAAATCTTTGGAAAATTTCTGATGGAATCCATAAAGAAGTTCCTGAAAGAAAGAAATTACTGAACCAAACATATGGGGAATTCCTAAAAGATTCCTTAAAAAATTTATAAAAAAAATCTTGAAAAATTGTTCAAGAAAATCTGGAAAGAATCCTTGGATAAAAGCAGAAGAAATCCTGAATTTTCTGAACAAATCGTTGGATACCTCTGCAGGAGCTGAGAGAATTCGTAAAGGCACTCTTGAATGAATTCAAGAAGTAAAATTTGGAGAAATTCTTAAAACAACCATTGGATGACCTCCAGAATGCATCTTTTGTTGATTTTTCCCAGGAATTCTTGGAGGAGTCCTTGAATAAATTTCTGAGTATTTTTTGGAAAATTTTTGAAGGAATTCTGGGTCATCGAGTCTTAAGAAAAACATCTCGGAGAATTCCTGAAAGAATCTTAGAATATTATCCTGAAGAAGACCATAGAGGCAGGAGGTTTTCAGAGTAAACCGTCAATTGGTTCATCAGATTTGTGCTCTTGAAAATTCGAGGTGTGGCTTCGTCATATCTTCATCTTTAAAATCCTTAATAATTGTTCGGAGACGAACCAGCTTCGGTCTGAAAGTCTCGATAATAAAGATATAAAAAAATATAATTACTCAAACGATTTCTGAAGGAATCCTTGGAGAAATTACCAAAAAAAAATACATGGAGAAATTCATGATGCAATCTTTGGTGAAATTCCTGGAGTATTTCTGGGAGATATACCTTAATGAAACCTTGGAGGATTTCCTAAAAAGCATGAAATAATTATTGCTGCACTCCTTGAAGGATTTTCAAAAGGAATGCTTACCTAAATTCTTCAACTATTTTTTTTTCCAAAAAATCCAAACAGGAACTTGTGAAGGAATCTTTGGTGAATTTTCGAAAAGAATTCCTTTAAAAATCTTTGGAGTTATTCCTGAAGCAAAACATGAAGTAATGCCTAAAGACATTTTTGGATGAAATTCTGAAGCAATTCATGGTAGGATTTTCAAAGGAACCCTTGGAGGAATTTCCGAAAGATATTGAAGAGGAATTCCTGAGGAAGTCCTTGGCAATTAAAATGAAAAATCCTTGGATAAATTGCTTAACCATTTATAAGTGGAATTTATATAATAATATTTGGAGTAATTTCAGGAAGTATACGTGAGAAATTTTCAGAAGCAGTTTTCGGAGCAGTTTCAGAAGATTTATTGAGGGGCGTGTCAGAAGGAATCCTTAGAGAAACTCGTGAATAAAATTTTGGAGGATGCCCATAAAGAGTTCTTGTAGGAATTCCCTACGGGATCCTGGTATATATTTAGGATAGAATTCATGCCGAAAGTTCTATTAGAACTATGGAAGGAATTGTGGAATAAATCTTTGGAGGGTTTTTTGCATACTTGGAGAAATTACTGAAGATATCCATGGTGGAGTGTTTAACCCTCCTAAGATGTTAGGTTTTTCTCACCACGACGGCGTAGTGCACGTTCAACGTGCCTGTCTGGGTCATATTGACCCTAACATTCTAGTATTTGAACAAATCCTTGCAGAAATTTGAGAAAATTCTGAGAGAAACCTTGCAGAAATTCCTAGGCGTCACCCTTAGAGAATTTTTAAAAGAATTTTTTGGGTAAACTCTTGATTGAATTCATGAAAAATATTTCCATGATATTTTCAAATAGATCGCTAAATAAACTTTTGGAGGATGAATAGAAGCACATTCTTGGGAAAAATTCCTTGGAAGATTAATTAAGGAAATCCTTGAAGTAGTTGTAGATGAAATCGTTGGAGATTTTTTCATGATTTAAGCATTTATCTAGAGGAATTAAAAAAGAATTCTGGGGAAAATTTCTGTCGATTTTCTTGGAGAACAATTTCATGAGAACTCCTTGAAGGAATTTTTAAAATAATCGTAGGAGAAATTACTAAAGTGATAATTGAGGAGACACTTTAAAAGAATCACAGAGAAATTCCTGGAGAATCCTTGAGGGATTAATGAATTGATTGATTTGTATTTATTAAAGAGACTTGGCCGGAATTTATAAAGGGATCCCTGGCGGATTTTTTGTAAAAATTTCTGAAGGATTCCTTAAGAAATCCTGGGAGGATTCTTTACAAGATTCTTGGAATAACTTTTGAACAAATCCATGGGGAATTCCTGAAATAATCATTAGAAAAAATCTTTGAAAAAAAAAACTTTTAAAAATCGTTGAAAAATTTCGCTGAGGAATTTCTCAAAGAATTCTGAAAAGACCCCGTGAAGCATTCTTTGGAGGGATTCCTAAAGGATACCTTGGAGCATTGGTAAGAAGAATACAGAGTCCTCTGAGGCCTTCCTGGACAAGCAATTTTTCTACAAGAAACACGTTCAAGTAGTCTTTCAAGGATTCCTATAGAAAGCCTTCAATTCCGTAGGAATCATTGAAGGACTTCTTGAACATGTCCTTGTCGAAAAACTGAAGAAATCCTTGGAGAACTTGCTAAACAATCTCTAGAGAATATCTATAAAAACTATTGGAGTAATACCTGAATGTTTGCCTGAAAGATCAATAGTAAGGATCCCTGGAAGAGCCCAAAGGGAAATCCCTAAAAATAATATAAAGGAAATACTTAGAGACGATTCCCAGAAGTGCTCACGGGCTTACATAACTATTGGACAGCTCGTAAGGCATGCAGAAACTCTGTACACTGGAACCTCTTTTATGCCATAGGCTGGAGGTGCATAAATTAAAAAGTAAATAAAAAGAGGGAATTTTTTGGGCTTCAGAGGCGTTTCTTGGGGATTTCAGGAGCCTTTCAAGAGAGTTCCGTCAGGTTTCGCTGGTGTTTTATTGGGCTTACGAGGATTTCAGTGGTGTTTCAATAGTATTAAAGGGGTTTCAAAGACAGTTCAAGGTATTTGAGAGATTTTCAGGGGTTTCAAGAACGTTTAAGAGCGTTCCGAGAGGTTTTAGAAACGTAAACACTTTTATTTCAGGGGCATTTCAAGGAGTTTTCCAGTGCGTTACATGGGATTTCTGGAGCTTTTTAAAGGCGTTACAAGGTGTTGCAGGGCATTTTATATTAATTATGATGATCTAAAGGGCGTTTCAATGGGATTATGGAGATTTCAGGGCATTTCTAGGCATTTCAGGTCTAGGTGGTTTTAGATGGATTCAAGATTTTTGATGGTCAGGGTCGTTCCAAGTGGTTTCAGGAAAACCCCTTAAATCCATGGGTTTCAGGGGCATTTCAAATGGATGAAACCTGCCGAAATATTTTTAAACTTCCTGAAATTCTTATGAAAACCCCTAAGCCCCTCGAACTCCATGTAACGCACGTGTGAGCATCAGCCCAAGCAACACACATGTTATACAAAAGTTACGACAGCGCAAGTTTTGGTTGTAAAGAAGTTTATTTTACGTTATTTCAACAGAATGTTAGAATTACGTAAAATAAACTTCTATATAACCAAAACTTGCGCTGTCGTAACTTTATTATAACATGTGTGTTGCTTGGGAGAAATATCCGAAAACGCTTACGTAACGCTTCTGAAACCTTCAAAAAATTCTCTAAAACTTCCTGAAATCAAGCTTACTATTCAGATGTTTATTAAATCATTTGCGAGTTTCCCTTTTTGCCACGTCTTTGCATCTGGTCATAGATTAGCAGTGCACAGTTCAAGCGCCAGCGAATAAAATGCAATTAATAAGTTGTGATTGGCACTCGTGAGATGAAAATTTGCAACACTGTCTGAAACTAATGCTATGGAAACCCCCTGAAACCACTCGGATCCCATGTAACGCAACTTAAACTCTCCGAAACCCCCAAAAACGCCTACGTAGCACCTCTGAAACCTGCAAGGATACTCAAAAACTTCCAGAAATGTCCCTGAATTCCCCCTAAAACCATCTCGGACCCATGTAACGCGCTTGAGAAACCCACGAAAACGCCCTGGAGACCCCCTGAAAGCTCCCAGAACCCTTGGAGTCCCACTGAGACGCCATTGAGACCCCTTTAAACATACCTGAGAGCTCCTGGTTTTCCCAGGATTCTCCTTGAGACCTTGTGGTACACTTTGAAACCCCTAAAATACCCCTGGAACCCCCTGCAAGGCCCTTGAGACCCACTGTAACTCTTCTATAACCCCCTGAGACTCCATAAAGCGCGCCTCAGTCCTCTTGAAATTCCCTGAAATACCGCTGAGAATCCACTGAAGCATCCCTTGGAACCCCTAAGCAGGGATGCCATATATACAGATTTATCTGTATTATACAGATTTTTGAGCTTCCATACAGATTTCGTTTTATATGAAAAACAGTTTTTTGAGCTAGAGGGGCCGTTATATTTTTGTATGGGATACAGATTTTTCTTCCAATTTTTGTATGGGATACAGATTTTTCAAAAAAAATCATCTGGCATCCCTGCCCCTAGGGCATAATGAGAGGATCCTGAGACCCCCTCAAACGCCCCTGACATCTTATGCAGGGCATAAAAAAGGTGCATGGATTAAAATTGCATAAGGGTAGCTTGCATAAGAAGAGGCTATATAGGGGAACTTACGTATTCTCGGCAGTTTTGTGCTCTTCGTCATGGGTTTTTTTTTTAAACCTGTTGGTCTCAGAGTTGGCCTCAAATCCTTCCGAACCAAGCTGAGTTATATGCCCAAATTTCAGACAATTCGACCCACAAAAACCCCCCATGACGAAGAGAACAAACCTGCCGATAATACGCTTCGTCACCCTAGCTTATATAGCTTATATTTTTAATTACAAACCAATCTTTCCACCACTTGAAAGACATATTACTAATCAACAACTTCGCAGTCGCACTTTATAGAACGCCAAGATTATGAGATAAGGCATGACAAAATGCTGTTAGTTTACATGTTAACTAGCGATATTTTTAACCAACAATCAGGTAGGAACAAAGTCCCAAACATTCCAATGGATTCTGTCTGTGTTCTACACGAACCAGTCAGCTTACTGCACCATTATCACAAAGACGAATTCCGGATCCTAAATTATCATACAATATCGCACTGATCGTTCTCAATGTCCGCTGTCAAATGGTTTGTATCGAACCACCGCCAAGCTGTTCCACCCCATTATGTGCCTTCTTAAATGGACGCACCTGAACCACCTCTCATGAAACACCTCACACCAGACAACGATGACGACGCCCGCTCGAGACAACGCTGCATGCGAATAAATAGAAACATAAATACAAATATTTATGGTTAGGCAGTCCTAAATTGTCATTCCCCTGCCATTCGGTTGCAAGATATACGCGATATAAATAGTTGCCAGATAGTAATGCTAATTCTTTTGCCTTGGTTACGCACGTCCCGTTGCGCAGGGAAAAATTCCGGTTCGACAAATGGTTCACTATCACCCAGCAAAAGGCGCCCTCTGCATGTCACATCGAGGAACAACGTGATTAAATCGTATTGGAATCCTTGGGACCCTCGGAGAGAAAGATCCTGCTCAATTGGAACTCTATGCACACCGTGCATTCACCTGGGAAACATAACTCATCGCACCGAAGACATCAATTAAAACGCAACCAGTATGTTTTTGCAATGATTGCGCGATTTGAATGATTTTCTATACATCGTAAAACTCGTGGAAGATGGTTCGGTTCATTCATAAAGCAGTCAGCAGTTGTTTGTTGCGGCTGGTTTCGGAAGCGCCCGAACTGGTGCAGCCGCGGAAGACTGATTGACGAACGCCTCCAATGGATGAGGAGCGAGGATGTCCAGTAGTAGTATCCGCCGAGGCGACGTCAGTGGCGGCCCATCAACCTACTGAACACACAGGAACACGAGTCTGTCACAAAACGATGTACAAAGCTGCTGCACTGACTGACTGACTGGCTGGGAATCAGGGGAAAATGTATGAGCAGACGTTCGATCGTAAAAAACTTTTATTGCTTTAATATAAACAAGGAAATTTAACTTCTGTACGGTGTGAATGGCGCACGAGAAAGAACTTGGCGCGGGAAAAACGAAAACATCATCGGCGGAAAATGGATGTTTAATCGGTCGTCGGTTTGGTCAAGATCCGCACGCAGGTGAACGCGGTGGTTTTGGTTGATTTAACTGGATCCGATCGATTGACCTGGATTAGATGTTTGCTCGCTATGGACAGGCAACAGATGTTTGTTGAGCGGTGCGTCATTTCAATGTAAATTTGGGACGTCCTGCATGGTTGGGTGTCGATGACAACTTTGTACTGATTGGTGGGAAGCTGTCAATTGATAGAAGAGAAATGGTATCCGTTGGGTTATCTCCCGATTCAATTTATAAGTCACAGAGTTCCGTTATGATAACTTGCATACGTGGGAAAAACGGGCTGACTGTTCAGCCAGATACTCAAGCGACAGTTTGTTGACACACCTCTATAACACCTAATTAGTTTGTGATTTTGTTCCAAAATAAATAAACAATTACGTCATAATCATTCTTTATCAAGCCATCAACCGCCATGTTTGTCAACAACCTACACCTTGGACGAAAATAATCTTAAACACTAGTCCTATAAACAAGGTATATAGACGAATAAATATTTATGAGTGGGAAAAAATACGACAAGGACCAACGACCCGGCACCAACCTCGAGAACCCTGAGAAAATTATCTAATCTAGTTTCATAACTCTGTTTACCTCATTAACTCACCGTACTAACGAATCCGAAGAACTTGAATTTCAGCGCTGCAGCCATGCAGAAGTAATAACAGAAAAATGGAAACGAAAGCATCGAAATGGAATAACTTTTCCTTCGCGCCCGCACGGGGACATCAACTCTTGCTTTTACTTGCTTGGTCAATATATAGAAGCCCAGAAGAGAGCTGCAAAACGCTGAAGACGAGAGCAAATCTAATATATTTTCAGGCAACATCATCGTTTCGCCAGCAGCCAGCATTTTGATAAAAAAAGACAATCATCATTATCATCTCATCAGTATTTACCGCCTTTCCGTTCTGAGTTTTCTTATTTGTGAGCTTGTTTTTTCGCTTCTTACTTAGATGCGTTCCATCCATCCACTCCACTCGTCTGTCGATGAGCAGATTCCGACACTGCCATGCCAAGGACCCGGGTCGGGTACTCATCAGAAAGGGGTCGCCTTGGAGCATTTTTTCTTCTCCGGTCCGGCTCCGGCTTTCGAGCACTGTTACTGAGCTGAAGCTAATCAACAGCAAGCACAAGGATTTAATTTACGATATCCTTTGGAGCATCATCGAAGTGGAAAAATTTTGCATGCTCAAGATAAATGAAAATAAATTCCCTGATGGACAGCTGAACGAACAGTGGAATCCCACAAGAATTGAACCAGAGAGAAACCACAGAAAAAAAAAACTTACGCCCATATATTCTTATTGAATTAATTACGATCAAAGCTGATTTTATTCTTCTGATTTTGCCTGACTCTGATCGTTCCCTTGTCGGATGATTGACTAAAAGGAAAAGTTTGTCCCGGGGGGTACTTGCAAAACGAGTGGACGAGTGGAGACCTCCATTGGCGATTGCTGCTTCCTCCGCACCGCACCGCACAGCAGATTCTGCACTGGAACCACATTGAAGAGAATTATGCAGATTATATGCACTGGAGAGAAGTTTTAAGATATGTACATTGTAATATGGATGGCTACAATGTTCTGCAGTGTCGTAGCTTGAACAAATTGACTCTGCAAGCGCAAGCATTGACCATGGAAGCGGTCGAACGAGTTAAACCAGAAGGAACGCGTGGGAGTGAATGCAAGAAAAAAATCATACCGAACTGTTGGGTTAGTGATTTTTTTGTTTGATGGAATGTGAGTAGGAAGATAGAGAAATTGAAGTCCATTGAAAATTTCGATGGAATTCAGTACAATTATGAGGAGAGTTGACTCTTTTTTTGAGAATTTTTAAATTTAATAGTATAAACATATTAGAAACGTGTGTGTTCTAATATTTTTCAGGTAGATTAGGGAGGTTTTTTGGGCTGAAATGCCTGTTTCTCAGGATTTCATGAGGTTTCAAATGGGTTCCAGGGGCGTATTGGTGGGTTTTCGGGGATTTACAGTACAATTAGGGAGGTTCAGAAACGATTTCCTTGACATCAGCGACCTTTTAAGACACATATACCGTCTTCAGCAAGAGGCTGTATAGACTGAACGAAACTTAACACTAGACAAATAACATACGGGGCATGGATATGGATACGGAGAACAAAGTTTTCTTACAAAATGTTTCATCTCCTGGAGCGGAAATCGAACACTCAACCTCAGCATGGTGCGATAAGTAGCTTGGTGGCCTTAACCGCACGGCTACGAGGCTCCACATTTGGAAATGTTTTAGGAGCGTTTCAATGAGTTTGAAGGAGGTACAACAGGAGTTCAACGGTGTTTTTGGGATAAATTCCCATGTGTTTTCAGGAGTTTCAGGGTTACCTTAGGAGGTGCCAGGGATGTCTCAAAGGCATTTATTGGAGTTTCAGCGATATATCAAAGGGTTTCAAAAGACTCTTTAGGAACGTTCTATTGCTTTTCAGGGAGATTCGAAGACTTTCTGGTTGATCATGGGGTTACATGAATTTCAATGAACAGAATAAATAAAAAATGGGAACGAACATAAAATAATATTTTTGTTGAGCAGGCTTGATGGTTAAAGCACGTGACTATCACGCTGAAGACCTAGATCGAATCCCACTCCCGACAAATTCGCAAAATGTGAGTTCTTCCTTCGGATGTGAAGTAGGGCATGGGTCCCGAGATGAACTAGCCCAGTGCTAAAATTTCAATATTACGTAGTTCAGCATTGGACTATCACAGTAGTATTTTAGAGTGCGAAAATGCAGAAAAAAAGGGTGCAATTTCATCAAATTAACCACCCGATGTCTTCAGAGCACTTATTCAGCGTAGAAATAGTGCGCTGAAAACACCAATCAGATTTGCTGTAATCGGGCACTTTTGTACAGGTTTGCAATCATAATACATGCGCAATACAGATTAAAAAAAAAGTTTTTTGTAGCCTGATTTTCCGCATCAACGGAAAACTGACAGCATATTGAGCTTCTCGAAAATGTTTAGCATTCAACGAGTTTCTCGTCGACCACTAGGTTGCGCGCCAGGGTATGATGTGTGTTGGGCACTTTGCGATGATCAACTCGAATCCATACACCAACGGACCGAATGTGACACGCTAAGTTTTTCACTATTCAAATCACTATTAATCAATAGTTTAATGAAGTAAAAGCGTGTGGAGCGGACCTGGTGTGATGGTTAGAACACTTGAGTATCACGTCGAGGACCTGGGATCGAATCCCACTCCCGACAAACTTGCAAAATGTGAGTTCTTCCTTCGGAAGGGAAGTAAAGCGTAGGTCCCGAGATGAACTAGCCCAGGGCTAAAAATCTCGTTAATACAGATAAAAAAAGTAAAAGCGTCGTTATCGTCAATAATATCTTTGTTGCTCACTATTTCCAGGCATAAGAACGATCAATGTATTGCACAAAATTGGATCCGTTCCCTAAGAGAGATAGAGCTTTTGGCGCGAACCATTTTGATACTTGTTTATTTACATTTTGTATGGCGCACAACCCGACGCATGGGCTGTCGGTGCACGAGTTGTTGGCCAGTATGCGGATTTCAGAAAAGATTCACAATTGATCAATTCAATCAAAATCAATGCAACCAGCTGACTCTTCGGAAATTATCATCATGTGATTGAGCACCGCAGTGCTTACAATCAACTTCGGTCAATGAACGTGTGAATGCCTTGCTACCCGGCTGTTCATTCAGTTGACGGGGTTAAATAAGATAATCCACTAAACGTCAAAACGTCAAACGTCGTTGGCCTCTTCCTGATTTGGACTTCATGTATGCTGTATGTACATATTAATATCAATGGTTTAAACACGGATAGTTCTTCTAGTGCTTTTCTAGGGACTCAACAACACTGACAGTCATAACTAGTGTTCATTTGGAACACTAAGAATAAAATTCATGCTCACCCAACCTCATGCAGCTACGTTCGGTCAAGTTGTAATTTCAAAGAACTTTTAAAAATCACCTGAATCTCCATTGTTGCCCATGTTGGAATAGTCGATGTAACCACCACTGACAATGTCAGCAAATACAAACTAACATCCAACACATTTGCAAGTTTGTGACCAGTATTTTTCAATATAGCATATGATATAAACTTCACTTAGAAGGATACGTGGAAAAATCTTAGATTTTGTAGTATTTCTATCCAATTTGACCAATAATTTACCTATCTGTACATATGTACGTTGAGTTATTTGAAAAAATCATATTTTTTTTGTTAAAATTTGCGTTGAAAACTACAGTGGTGGTTGCGACGACTAAGTATGCGAATATGGACAGTATGGTTTATACTCACGGCTTATACATATACAACCTCTTCCTGGAATTTCTCGGAAACATTTTAAAGCTCATCTTAAACCTTCTAAAACTCCCTGAAAGTTCCGTAAAACCCTTGGGAAGCCGTCTAAATCCCCCTGGAGCCCATTGAATTCTCCTGAAGACCCCCTCAAACGCCTTGAAACGACTTGGAACTTCTACGACACCCCCTTCTCCCACCAAAAGCTCTTCCGAAACTCCCTGAAGCCTTCAGAAACCCTAAGAAGCCCTAGAAACGTCTTGAAACCCAATAAGGCAGATTAAAACGCAATGGAAATTCCTTTGAAACCGCCCTGAAGCTACCGAAGCCCCCTGGTGCATTTGTGCACCTCTGATTCAATACCCAACATGAGAAATGGACGACCAAGGTTCCAGGAACTTTTGAATAAGTTTCAATGGGTTGCAACTACATTAGCTGACGCTCATCGCGCTGACTTAGTGCACGCTCAGTATACCTGTCTGGGTCATAAAGGCCCCAACGCACGACTATGGTTAAGGGCATTCCGAGAGATTTGAAGGGCGTTCGATAGCGTTCCAAGGAGTTTCAGGGGCAAATCAAATTGATCATGTGGATTTCAAAAGCGTTTCAATGGGAAAATGGAGGTTTCGGGCCGTTTCAAGGTATTTCAATGGCGATTCATGAGATAATAAGGGATTTAGAGGGACCTCAGAAGCCTTTTAAGATCGTTTCAAGTGGTTTCAAGGGTGTGTCAAGTCGATTCGAGTCCATCGAGGGATTCAGAAGGTATCAGGAAGAGCAAAACTAACGGTGGATGGCGTTTGCCGCTGCCAAAGTCGCGCTGAACACTGAGATAAGGGCAAGAAAAAAAGCCTGCTTTCAGGGTCTCTGTCAGAGTGCCAATGTGATTCCGTGGGGTATAATGACTTACAGGATCGTAATGGCCAAGACAAGAGGTTTAATGGCTCCACGGAGCAGTATCAGTATTAGAAGGAAACATCGAGGGGTTTTTTCCGCGTCACGTTCCGAGTCCGTAATCTCCTTTCGTAGGGCAGCTTGGGACTGGGATGGCGATGAAGAGAAGATAACCGATGAGGAACTTGCGGGGATTGCAAAGTCTCGTAGCGTAGATAAGGCCACAGGTCCGGGCGGAGATCCGAACTTGGCTTTAAAAGTATATAGCAATAGCAGAGGCTCCCGGGATAATCAGGTCTGCTGTGCAGAAATGCCAAGAAGAGGAAGTTTTTCCAGAGGTTTGGAAGTGGCAGAGCCTGGTTTTGTTGCCAAAGGCGAGGAAACCATCTGGAGACCTGTCGGCATATAGACCAATATCCTTAATCTACGAGTCGGGGAAGGTGCTCGAAAAGATCATTCTCAACAGAATGTACCTGTACAAGATTCTCGAAAGTTACTTCCAGAATCGAGTACTAGTTTACGACACAGAGGTGGGTCAGAAGTGCTTTCATAAAACCTCAGGTTTCATCCTGGGTCCGGTGTAATGGAATGCCATGTTCGATTAGCTCAGGAATTAACTGAGAAGAACCAACAGTCAGGGCAGTAAGCGGTGATCAGTGTAGACAATTGCACTATCACTTACTTGGGAGAGATGATCGATGATAAGTTCACCTTAGGTAGTCACGTTGATTATGCCTGGAAAAGAGCGTTCATAGCGTTCTATATTGGCACTGTCTTGGATGATGTCCAATAGTTCTTCGGTGTAATTAAGCGTAAGCTTCTGGTTAGTGTCGCTACGTCCATACTAAGGTATGACGGCCTGGCGTGGGGGACGGCGCTAGGAGGTAAACTGAAAAGTACTTATAGGCTATTGTACCTGAGTGTTGCGAGCGCGTATCGTACCGTGTCACACGGTGCGCTCTGCGTCATGGTATGGTGTCTATCGGCATCCTTATCTGGGAAGACATAGAGTGCTTCGAAATGCGCTGCACAAGAGGATGTCCAGAGATAAGTCAGGGATCGTCTTGAAGCTGCAGAGGAGATGGCGCGTAGATTTGGAGAATGGCTATTCAGACGCTTTACAAGAAGTGGTCCAAAAGTTTGGTTCCGAAGCGACGAAGGGTTTAGCTGCCATGTAATGCTGTTAAGTGGGTCAAGGAAAGAGTAGTCCTGGCTTTTAATTTTGTTTAAGAACACGGTTTAACTCCACACAACCTGGACCTCTCTGTTCTGGTGTCTGTTAAGGAGCTTTATAAGGGTGTTCAAGGATATCCTTTCAATAGTATGATGTACCTAAAGATCCCCTGGAACGCCCTTGAAACGCCCTGAAGCGTCCATGAGACCCGCGGAACCTCCTGAAACACCCTGAAGCGCCCCATAGGCCACATAAAACTCCCCTGGAACCCCCTGAAAACCCCTGAGCTCCCTGAGACTCCCTAAAACACCTATGAGACCTTTCGTTATTCTCGGGAACCCCCGAGGCTACCTTGGAACGCCCCTGAGATCTCCTGATACTCCGTGAAACCCCCTTAAGGCGAAACTGGAAGCATTTCCTCACTTTTTGGTTTTTGATTTTTTATTAAATAACGAAGCAATATTTTCAAAATCGGGTTTCGTGCACATGTAGAGTATAGATCAAGGTAACTTCTGATTTTTTTTGTAGTGGAAAAAGTTTTTCGTTTTTGCAGAAACCATTTTTGAACAAAATTTCACAAAAAATGGTTTCTGCAAAAATGGAAAACATTTTCCACCTCAAAAAAATTCGGAAGATACCTTGATCCATACTCTACACGTGCGCGAAAACCGATTTTGAAAATAATGCTTCGTTATTTAATAAAAAATCACAAACCGAAAATATGAGAAAATGCTTCCAGTTTCGCCTTAAGTCCCTGAAACGGCCCTAAAACCCGCTGAAATACCCCTGAGACCCACTGAAACTTTCCTAGAGACCCCTAAGACCGCTTGAAGCGTCCCTGTTAACCCTAGGAACACTCATGAGATCCCTTAAAACGCCCCTGAGGCCTCCTGAAGCGGACCCTTGATTTTCCTGTAGCCCCATGGAACCCCAGAGACGACCCTGAGACTTCATTGAAACGCTCCTAAGATCTCCTGGTAGCCCCCTGAAACCCGTTGGGACTCCCTGGATTGTCCTTTGCTCTCCCCTATAAACGTACCCTGGCCGTCGTTGGCATAGTTACTTCTCTCCTTTTTAAGCAGGGCACAAAAAAGAAGCATGAATTTAAGGTGCATAAAAATAATCGGCATAAAAAATGGTTTTAGTGTATTTAAATTACAAAAAAAGCTGTTTTTTCCGTTCTGAAAAAAATTGTTTCATTGATGAATGTTATGAAAATGTCCAGCTATTCTGCAAGAAATTTCTGTTTGAATCCAAAACAAGAAATCCTACCAAGGATTGAGATATGATGTTTTACCAGTTTCTGTTTAAAAACAATACTAAAGCTGTGTTAAATGTTCTGACAGCTCGCTGTAAAAGAAAGCGCTACACTGTTTTATACCACTACACACAAAGTTTGACTTTGTGGACAAAGTTAGAACAGGTCAATTATAGGTTTACGTCAGCTTAGACGTCATCAAAAAAGAATAAAGCTTTTACCCTGTGACATCTTAAAGTATGCTAGCTGACAAGAGTTCAATTCAATGATATGCGCTGGTCATCAATGTTACATATGAACATTTTTGTCATCGTTCAAACAGATTTGAACCCATTGCGCAGTCTAGTGGCTGCATCGCTTGCAAATTAAAAAGTCGCTTTTGTGTTGTTGATGATGACTTTCAGCAACTTGTTCAGCCATGCGCTGTAGTAGCCATACTGGAAAGTGCATATGCACATGATGGCCAGGTAGGTTTTCGGTACGATTTCTGCCTTCACCCGTATTTTTTTAAGCATGTTAGGATTTATAATGCAGTCACAGCTACTAATGTTACTCACCCAGTCTTTGGAAATAGTGGTAAAAATGAAAGGCCAGAGTGACAATTCGCATAAAAAGTAACACATTTTCTGGTATATTGGAAGTTATCAATTTTTGTATATTCACAGCAAAGTAAAAATAATCCAGCTTGATAAGATCCAACTATTTTGTATGCAAATGTATATTTCTTTTATGTAATTTCGCATCGAAATAAGCTGTTTCACCTCACGCAAATCTGTTAGGAGAAAACCTACTTTTCCACATCAAATTAGCAGTGCTGTAATGGTTCATTTCAGCACTGATTTGCGTTGCGTAATGAACCATTACAGCACTCTTTTCAGTTTTGATCAACTTTTTTATGCTTTCTGGACGCAGTTTTGAAAAAATGTGACAACTGCACAGTATAACCTGCTATAATCAGACTTTTTAAACATGGCTATGAACATCATAGTCTGATGAAAAAAATTTGTTAAAAATTATCCTCAAGCGGTAATTTTTGAAATAGTATAAAACGTTGTAAGCAACTCGGTGCAGAACTCTATTTTTACAGCAATCGTCGTAATTATCAAACTCGGCAAGCCTCGCTGGATGAATGTACGACTCGTGCTGTAAAAATCTTCATTCTGCACCTTGTTGCGTAAACTACTATTTCAGGTTAGTTCAGGTAAACGAAAATTAAAAATCCTAAAAAAATTCAAGGTATGCCAAATAACTGCTTTTTTACCAAGGTAAGCCTCTCATAATTCGCTTTTCTAAATCCAGCCCCAGATATCCATGAAGGTGGATCTAACTCTTGGACATCCTCCTAATTAGATATCCAATCAACATTTCCTGAAACCCCATCCTCACTGATCGTAATGACCTGGCTAGATGTCAAACAAAAAGGTCGTTCAATGAAAAGTTTGTCAACTCCCAAGCTACTTTTCTGGTGCAATTAATGTCTATTGGCAGTTATTCCAGAATGTGTACGAGGCTACCAATGTTTATTTATGCAACTTTTTCTACCATTTCCTGTACAAGACTTGTATACATCTATCTATCTATCTATCTATCTATCTATCTATCTATCTATCTATCTATATATATAAAAATGAGTTTGAAGTTCCTTTGAGGCAACAAAACTCACAAACGGATGAACCGATCAGCATGACTTTTGCACGGCCCGATTCGTATTCATGGTGGCTGTGTTTATATGCAGAAAAAGTTATGAAAATCATTTAAAAAAGTATAAAAATTGTGAAAATACTGATTTAGTATGAGCCGGGAAGAAATTCAGCGTGATCGAAATGAAATCAATCTAGAGTGCGGTGCTGCAATGACCAACAGTTGTCAAACCACCACAACCGGGCAAGACAAAGTTTGCCGGGACAGCTAGTTTGTAATAAAATCTGCCAATCTGGGGCTGTCCATAAACCACGTGGTCATAGGGGGGGGGGGGGTTTCGGCCAATGACCATTTTGTATGGACAAATTAAAAATTTTGTATGGACTAATGACCCAGGGGGGGGGGGGGGGGGGGGGTTTGGAAAGTCCCAAAAAATGACCACGTGGTTTATGGACAGCCCCTCTCTGGTTGCTTTATCAAGTTTCATCACTATACAGGAGAATCATTGCAGGAATATGATGGAATTCATTCAGCCATTTAGAAAAAAGAAAATTCTGGAAAAAATCATAGAACAAATTTTTAACACATGTTCTGAATTTAATAAAACAATTTCTGGAAAAGATTTTGCAAAGTTTGTTTCTTCTACCTCATCATAACAACAAAAATAATCTACGCCAATCAATTCAACCGTCGACTGTCACGGGTACTGACTCAGGATAACGAACGCAATCAGCTCAAGAAAACGAACGGCACACAACTAAACCCAAAGTCCGGTGATTGAAAATAAATTGGAAGGAAATAATAACCGACTCTGTGTACGGGACCTGGACGAAACAGTCTTTGCCATCACCATCATCGTTGTCGTCGTCGTCTTGCTTGGATACTTTTTTTACCATCTCATTCGAATGCGTCCGAACGTACTCGTCGTTGTGGACAAGTAACGCAAGCTGAGCGAAAAAAGCAGAATATAACGGAAAAACTAATCCACCTCCATCCATCCATCCATCTAGACCGGAGTGCATGATGATGACGGATGGATCCGATCGGTTCGTTTCGATTGGATCGATATTCCGAAAGCAACTAGGATTGAGCTAGAGTCTGCACCCGCTCCACCCAGGGCCCAACTGAAATCCAACTTGAAAAGTGAAAATGAAAATCGACCAACCGAAGGAAAGTGCTGGAGAGTCCATGACGACCTGGCGACGCGGGCGGCGTGGACGTGATAGGAATCGGAACTGAAATTGAATTTTTCCTTCTCGTTCGACAAGTTAGCAAGCGAAATAGTCATGAATATTGGAAGTGCGAGTGCGAGATAAATGGCGAAGAATGAAAAACGAAACTAGATTGGGGAACAGCTTGCGTGGAGAATGTTCCGAGCTTTCCGATGAAATGGAAGTATCAATCAAGCTTCGTGTGCAGTTATGCAGGGATGCGAGCAGGAACATATTGGGATTATAAATTCCCAAATTATGGAAAATGAGAAACTTTTCGGGGTGATGTCAATTAAGTGCTCCCTCTCCCAGTTTCGGACGAGGCGAGAATCAACAACAAATAGATTTTCATTTTTCGCCTTTTTGCTTTCGTTTTCAATTTATCAGATGATTTAACTTGAATGAAGTTTTGCGCACTTGTGCTATTGGTGATGGAACTTTTCCACTCAGAACGTGACACTGAGGCGAATTTTGCTGTAGATATGAAAGGCGGAACTGCACTTGTTGGATAATTAGAATTCTGTGGAAATGATACGTCACTGTTGACGTTCTGCATAAATTGTATAACGAATCTCAAGAAGAATGGAAATCAGTTCAAACAATCAACCCATTCTGAGATCCTTAATCAAGAATGCGCAAACAGCATCCCCTACAAAGTTGCTGATGCCGAAAGGTACGTCGAAATTACTTTCAATTCTCATTTCCCAGCACCACGCCCGTATCCACCTTCTGCTACTTTCCGGATGCACAAATAAGCACACCAGCACCAGATAAGACCGAAGGCAAACATTTTCATTCCGAAACTATTTTCACAAAATTCCGTAGCAATTTTGCCGAAACGGAGCTCTTCCGTTCCTGATCCGGTTTCGCATTCAATCTGGGTGCTACGGTGCGGTGCATGATAAGAAAACCGCCGTTCCGAGGAGAAGAATGGAAAAGACCCGTCTCCCGCTTGATTCTGCCAGCCACTTTGTGTCCTTCGAGCTAGGTACAGAGTGGCTTTGCTTGCTGGCAACAAAATCCGGACAGCCAATCAGCACATATTTCTTGAAAATACTTTTAGGTCAAGAAATCCCATTGGAACTTTGCATACAAACTTTAGAGGCACAAATCTGACGAACGAAACATCGAACCAAGCCGCACTTGTTTATCATGGCTTTGCTCACTTGCAAAAAGAAGCAGCTTTTCTAAATCGAGCACATTTGTTTACGAAATTTTAAGATTGGTGCTTTTGAAAACGTGAGTAGGGTTCCAAGTCGGCCATTGTGGAAACCATATTTGTATTCTCTAATGTTTCTCCTTAATGTGTTTTATTAAAAAAAAATCTCGAAGAATTGCTCGAAAAAATATCAGGAAACATTGGAAAAAATATGTTTAATTTCGTAGAATAAGTTGTAAGGGAACTCCTACAAGAATAAGGTAATCCTGGTTGACGTTTCTGAACAAATTAAAGAGATATGTGTACAGAAAATTCTCCATTTAATAAGAGGAAGTTTTAGATTTTTTTTGGAAAAATGTACGAAGCAAATGTCATTCTTCAATTTTCCTGGAAGGAAGTTTTTAGGAATTTCTGGTTAAATAACTTGAGAAAACTGCGTGTTGTGTGGCTTCATGGCCGTGCAGCTAGTGTCACCAAACATTTAGTCGCATCGTGCTGAGGGGCGTGGGTTCGATTCCCATCGCAGCTGTCAGGAAAAGTTTTCAGCTGTGCCACTGGGCGTTGCATGCTAGTCCGTTGTCTAGTGTAGTGCTTCCTTCAAAGAGCGAGTAGCTCACTGGAAGCAATAAACGTGTCCGTGTCTTTTAACTGCTGAAATATCCAAATAGAAATCTCTATACGATTTCCTAGAGAAATTCCAGAAAATCCATAGATAATTTCCACTAGAAATCTCCCAATGAAAAGTGAATTCCTAAAGAGTTCTCTGCATAAAGATCGATAGAATCCCTGGATGTTTTGATTGGAAGATAATTGATTGCTAGAGAAATCGCAAGACTATTGAAACCAAAATTCCTCAAAAATTGCTTACCGAAAGTTTTTCTTCTCAAATTTCTCCTGGGCAAATTCCTAAGTAATCTCTAAAGGAGTTCATTAATGGAATTTTCTAGGGAAATCTCGGATTTGGAGCAACAATGTGTCCATTAGCAACAATTTCACTTAACCATTGGTATAAGGCAACCTCAACAATACCCAACGTTGACAATTTACTTGACCCACCCTGTACATCCTTCAATGTCGTCCCTGTCGAAGCCGGCTAGTGAAAATTTATTCCGAGCCAGAACTTTCCTCTGTTGATTTGATACCTTCCATCAGCAGCAGCAGCCCGGCACCCCGACCTGATGTTTTCCATTGACATCACATCAGCATCAAAGGGAACAACAACAACAAAAGTATCAGCAGCTTCAATATCGTCTCCAGAGGCGAGTAGTGCAGTATGGAAAGCCAAGCACAATTGATCCAGTTCAAAGTTTTGGGACTTTGGGAGGTCAAATGATCACTGCATATAGCATGGTAGTTACAATTCGTAGTTTAATTGATAGCAAATGAAATGTTTAACTTTATTTTTACAAAAAGTAAGTTAACATTCACCTCAACACAATTTTATTTTTCCCAAGAAAGCACATCGTCCCACGTTCCCCTAACTATATCGAACGTCCTCTGGCTCTGCCCGATCACCCATCAGGCCATCGTTCCCTCTGCTCCTCCCTCCACTATCCCAGCCCAACTAATGCGAGTAGACCATTTTAGAAAATATTCACGTTCCATATTACGCTTTTCGTTTCGCCCGTCCATCTCTTCCTCCTTCACAGGTCTCGCTCGCTCTCCTAACGGCATGGCAATGGACTTGCCCTTCTTTCCATCCAAGCCAAGCCGAAAAGTAGATCTCCGGTGCCTTCCTAGGCGGCATGTGTCGTCGTCAGTAGGTATACCTACGGTAGTCGTTGTCGGTGTCGCAGCCGGCGGCGAGTGTGTATTGGTGCGAAATGGCCCTCCACACCGCACGGGCACCGGTTCACCTCGACGAATGTAGCATCCGTTCCGTCATAGCCACCAGCCAGCGAGCAGATTCCAGGGTGCGAGCGAGCGAGTGAGTGTTTTGTTTATGCCATGGCATCATCGTTGCGCATAGAATTCTCAACATGTTTACATAACACACGCCAGCTATAGGTACCTTGGTACATATTGACTTGCTTGCCTTGGCGAAGATGAAAAAATCATTCCAAGAGTGCATACCTTCATTCCGTCTTGCCGCGTCTTGCGTCTGGGCCGCTAAAGGTTGGGTGTACAACGGGGTGGGGAATAGATTTTACACAAAATTGGGAAATGTCATGTATGCGATAGGTAATGAAGGGTGCAATAGCGTTTCGGTGAGGCATGCAATTTGCGCAATGTTCCACAAGGTAGGATAAAATGCAGTTTGTAATACACTTTATACCAGAATCTCTGAAGATACATACACTCAAAGGAATCCCTGAGGTAACTTCAAATGTTACTTCAAGTAACATTCAGAATTCAAGTAAAAAATATTAAAAGCTCTAGAAGAAGTGAGTGAAGTATATACAGGTCGGACTCGATTATCCGGAGTCGGGTTCTGATGCTTCTCAAACATATATCTGGGGAACGGAATGCTCTAGAAAGCTGAAATTTTGACATTTTGTCATGCCAACTTTGATTAGTGATCAGTCAAAATTTCAGCTTCTTACAGCATTCCGTTTCCGATATATTGTTTTGGAAAGCGCCAGAACCTGACTTCGGATAATCGAGTCTGACCTGTATTAGCATTTTAGGTTGTTTTAGTATTATAGGGGGCTACACAGGCTCATGGGTGAACTTAGGGGTTCAAGTGATTTCCCGAAGTGTTTTAAGGCATATAAAGGCGTTTCAGAGCGTTTCAGAAGATTTCCGGAGAACTTCAAGGGGTTTCATAAGCTTTCAGGTGAGCTTCACTGGTTTTTTGGAGGGAGGGAAGGGGTTTTGATCAAAGTCTACGCTCCATACACTTTTATTAATTTTTGTTTGGTCTAAAGTTTCCGAGGGTGGAGAGGGAGGGGGCTCCAGAATGACCAAAATTTGATCTATGTGGTTTATGAACAGCCTAATGCTTCAGGGGAAATCCAGGGGGTGCAGAGGCGTTTCACAGCATTTCAAGGCATTTTGGCAGGTTTAAAAGTAATTTTAGGAGGCTTCACCTGCTTTCAGGTGAGCTGCAAGAGGAATTCAGTGAGTTTCAGAGACGTTAAATGACGATTCAGGAAGTTGCAGAGGGGTTTTGGAGTCTTCACGAGCACTCAGTCGAGCCTTAGGAGAAATCCAGAGTAGTTTTAGATGCGCTTCAAACCGTTTCAAGGCGTTTCAGTAGAATAAAAAGTGGTATCATAGGCTCTCGGGCGAACTTCGGGGATTTTCAGAGGCGATTCAACGCGTTTCAGTCCGTCGGTTTTAAGAAGGCAGTCTTTCAAATGAGCTTAAGGGAGGTTTCAGGGAAGTTTCGGAGTACTTTCAAGGTGTGTCAATGCGTTTCAGGTGGGTTTAGAGTAGTTCCCAGGAGTTTTAAGAAGCTTTACAGGTGTTCAAGTGAGCTTCAATGGCATTTCAGGTGGTTTCAGAAGAACTTCAAAACGTTCCAGACTGATTGCGCTTGTAGATCCGTTGACCTATGCCCCTGGGAGTTCTCGAATATTTTTAGCAGTTCAATGACTGTTCAATGGCAATAGGTAGATATTGCAGTGTGTATTCAAAACACAAATATCAAATGCGGGAACACCAAATGCGGTAAGATTTTCTAACAAGTAACCCGATGTCAGTGGGAGCTTATGAATCCTAGGTTGGCGGTGATATTGACTATGGTTGCTCAGTTGCTTTGTTAAAACTGTGTTAGCGCGTTTAATATTTACGCATTTGGGCACCATTTGCATCTTGAATGCACACTGCAATAAAACGAAGATAGGGTCTTGTACCATTTGGGCAGGTGTACCTATTTTGGGCACTTGCCGCTATAACTAAGTCATTTTCAAACCGATTGGTTTGAGTTTTTGTATATAGTTAGATACTGTACGTGCCTAACTCTATACAAAATTTCATATCAATCCGTTTGAAATTAACTTAGTTATAGCGATAAGTGCCCAAAATAGGTACACCTGCCCAAATGGTACAAGACCCTATATGAGTCCATGTGCGTATAAAAACTTATGCAAAATACAGCTTAGAGGCTACAAGCTATTCGTGAATAATCGATGACTCGATCCGATGCTCATTAAAGTTTTTGAAACTACTTTCCAGTAAACCAACGTTGTCCATAACTTTGAGTACTCTAACCGGATATCTACTATTCTTCGTAATCTTCTCTTTTGTGTATTCTTCTATTGTTCTTACGTTTCTTCTTCTTTCTTATGTTACTTCCTTTTCTTCTTTTCTATTTTTTCTACGCATTCATTTTCTTCTGGCTTTTCTCGTACACTGAGTTAGCTGTAAAGGTTATAAAGGGTGGTATGGTCAAATTTTGGTCATATAATTTTTTATGCGTGCGTACAGCAAAATAGCTGATTTTTGGACCAGTAATGGTACATTGTATGTAGTTTATACAATTAAATTTTCACCAAAATCGGTTTAGTATTTGCGGAGATATTTTTGAATCCTGAGATCTGCAATTTTAAAGTTTTGTACAAAGAGAATTTTAAAATAACAAATAACAAAAAATTGTCTGTTTGTAAAGTATGCATGTCAAAATGTTGTGTAAAAATTTCATTCAATTTTATCAAGCCGTTACAAAGTTATATTTTTTTAAGTGGCACCTGGTCAGTTTTTTTTTATTGAAACTGCTACAACTTTGAGAGTATTTTGTATGAATAGCTCAAAATTTAACTTAGAATATATTTTTATAATAGTACTAGCTGGCCCGGCAAACCTTGTCTTGCCGTCTTATGAAGGTTTGACAACTGTTAAGCTCAAAATAGCACCGCACTCTAGATTGGTTTCATTTCAATCGTGTTGATTTCCTTCCCAGCTCACGAAAATCAATACTTTATCAATTTTCTTACTTTTCTAGTTGTTTTTCGTACATTTTTGGACATATAAACACAGCCAACACGAATACGAACCGAACCGTGCAAGAGTCAAGCTGATCGGTTCATCCGTTCTTGAGTTTTATTGCCTCAAAGGGACTTCAAACTCATTTTTATATATATAGATTATACTGTAAAATTTTCATAAGAACCGGAGCAGTATTGGTATTTCTATAATCAAAATTGTGCTTACTGTCCTTAAATTGCCGAAAATTTACTATGGAGTGCTTTGTACAAAATTTTAAAAAGGCAGGTCGTTGGTTTTATCCATATATCAACCAATACTTAATGGAGTTTGATGAAAATTTTATGGTATAAGCTACATATAATGTACCATTACTGGTCCAAAAATAAGCTGTACGAAATCTAGAGTTATAAAAAAATGGTGTGACCAAATTTTGACCGTACCACCCTTTAAGTTCCAAAAATAAGTTTTTGATAGACACATATACCAATGAACTCAACTCGACAAATTCAGGCTATGTGTGTACCAAAAAAACTCTAATCATTTTTTGGCAGTAATCCTCAACCGATCATTAAGACGGTTCATTCGACTCGAAATCTTGTCCCATTGTTTCTTTTTGGAAATGGTTCAGATCGATCCAGCCACTCCGGAGTTACGGGCATTTTGGTGTTTCAGACCGGTACACCAGGAAGATACGAAAATTCTGAAAACTCATGTATGCGACACATCAAACAGCGGCCTTTTCGATATCCTGATGAATGAAAATCGGGGCAATAGTCTCCGATCATATCTGAACCGGTAGTGTTCTGGAACCGGTTCCGGGTGTCCCATCGGAAGTGGTTAAATATAAAAAAACAAACCCATGCTTGCGACATCTGAAATCGCGGCTTTTTCGTTAACCTCTCTCTCTCTTCTTGGCGTAACGTCCTCCTGGGACAAAGCCTGCTTCTCAGCTTAGTGTTCTATGAGCACTTCCTCAGTTATTAACTGAGAGCTTCCTCTGCCAATGACCATTTTGCATGTGTATATCGTGTGGCAGGCACGAAGATACTCTATGCCCAAGGAAGTCAAGGAAATTTCCGGAAAGACCGACCGGAAATCGAACCCGTCACCCTCAGCATGGTCATGCTGAATACCCGTGCGTTTACCGCCTCGGCTATATGGGCCCTGATGGATGGTAAAAAGCGAAATAGTCTCAGACCATATCTGAACCAGTAGTTTTCGGGAACCGGCTCCAGGTGTCCCACTGCAGGAGGTCCCAGGTCCTCGGCGTGATAGTCACGTGCTTTCACCATCACACCAGGTCTGCTCCCAAGAACGGTAAGCAGGAAAATAGTCTCAGACCATATATGATCCGGCAGCGTTCAGGAACCGGTTCCGGGTGTCCCACCGGGATTGATCAATTGTAAAAATGAACTAAACCCATGCATGCGATACATCAATCCGCGGCTTTTTAGGAAACCTCATGAACAGTTTGCAAGAAACTAGTCGCAGACCATTTTGGGACAATCAATACTGTCCCGGAGCCGGTTCTGGGTGTCCCGCCGGAAGTGGTAGAATGTAAAAATGAGCCGTATGAGTTTGGCACATCAAATAGCAGCTTTTAGGAAAATCTAATAAATAATTAGTAAGAAAATAGGGTTAGACTTTATTTGGAACAACCGGTAATATTTCGGAACCATTTCGAATTGCCCATGCGACACATCAAACCACGTTTTTTTAGCATTCTGAGGTATAACTATACAGATAAATGATTCACCGTTGTATAAGAAAATTAAAATTCAATCGCAATATTTCCAAACAAAAATTTGTCAATCCCCTTTTGCGTCTAAAATTGCTGCGCTTTATTTTGATGCGACTGATTACACCCTCGCGCTCTGTAATGTGGTTCAAATATAAATGGATTTAGTATGGGAAATTTCACTTGATGTACAGAAAAAAAACTTTGTCGAATACCGCAAAGTTATCTGTGATTACAAAAATAGTTATATCCTAGCTTGATTGATCTCCAGTGATAGTGAAGGTGATCATGTAGTGAGATGAAAGGTCTGATATATTTCAGCTCTGTCTATGCGTTGAACATGACTCGAAATTTGTTAAGAATATGCGCCTTCAATAAAAAAAAAATACTGCTCAGAGTATTCTCTGGATGCAGGAACACTTTGGCTTACGTCGATGTAAAGATCATGAGTACATATTGTACGAGGAAGGCACTATCAACACTAGGTGGATTAATATGGGTTTATTTCTCCTTCGGACGTTGTGCCTCAACTAGGGTGGAAAGTGCTTCTCTGGGAGTAGTAGAGTTACTAAAAGAGACCTTTTTTTGTCAATTAATGATACATTTGTATATCGTGAGACAGGTAAAATAAAGTAAGAAACAAAACAAACAATCCAATCAATCCATTATTTTAAGTAGAATGAAAATGGGAGTACTATACCTGGTAAAAGAACCTCGAAAGCTACTCTAGGGTGGTTCAAGAAAGCGTATTTACTATGCAAAAACGGTTGCTTCAATGCAGCAATTTAGTATAATTTAAAATTTACCGATTTCTCTCGCTGAAATCACAACCGTTCGAAAAGTGAAGTAATATAAGTGTTGTAAACATTATAATCTTCATTATTAATTATATTAAACATATCACTGATCTCTAACGATACCGGTATCTCTACTTGTATATCCATATATTGTTTTGTTCTGTGTACCTATACTGTTTTTCGTCTTACAAAATCGATTGCTTATAGAATAGAGAAAAATTAAATTAAAAATTAAATTATGTATAAGTACATATAGTGATGACGGATACAACTTGAATCTCTAACATCATTATGCGCCTAAGACTTTGGAGATACAGTGGACGAACCAAACTAAAAACATTATTCGACTGTTCATAATTGCAAGTGAGCCTACAAACGATCAATTTTCCAATCTATTTCGTGTAGCAGAATTTTATTTTAAGTTCAAGGTTTATGAGAAATGTTTTCATCATTCAATATTCTGTCAGAAATCTGTTTTAATACATATATTATTTGGAAAAAAACAACTTCATCTCTTTACTCATTCAAAATTATTGTCATTAGGAAAATAAGTTATTTCTTTCAGCGAACAAGGAAAGCATCAGTGTCATGTTGAATTGCTGTTTCCTCATGTTACTTGCTTGTCATTACTTGCAACAATCATCAACAACATAAACAGTTTGTATGAACGTTTATAAAAAACGATCGAATCAATCCCCTAGCGCAATTGCAAAACCTTTCTCGCACTGTAACTGCAGTTCAATCTGATATTGTCCTTTTAAGCATTTTTTAGATTTGAGCATTCGACGTTTTTTTTTCTGAATTACTCGGTAAATGGCTTGTAAACTATACGGTAATGTGACTCTCAAATGTCATATGCAGATTGACAGTCATTGGACATTAAATGAACTGATAGTCATTGTGTGCAGTGCTGAAAAATTCATTTCGTGATATCCGAATTCAATCACCTACAGCTCATTTTAGAAGCTGAACCTGAGAATATGGTATATGGAAAACTTGTGCGGCTAGACCAGTTCTGCAACAAAGTCACGGAAAAACCGCTATTTTTCGAACATATAATGTAAATGTCACGGACTTCCTTCGAAAAATGCGAATGATATTCACGGTGAATATCATTTGGCATTTTTCAAATGTAGTCCGTGACATTTACATTAAATATTCGAAAAATAGCGGTTTTTCCGTGACTTTGTTGCAGAACTGGTCTAGCCGCACAAGTTTTCCATATACCATATTCTCAGGTTCAGCTTCTAAAATGAGCTGTAGGTGATTGAATTTGGATATGACGAAATGAATTTTTCAGCACTGATTGTGTGTCTTCAATAATGAAGCATCATTTAATTTGTTGATTTTTAGCATGTTTGATAGTTTTCAACTATATTTTTTATCTCTTGGCGGATCGACTGAGAAGTTTACTGTAGGAATTAAGCGGCTACGCAGTCTTCAAAACGGAAAACGAAGTTTATTGTTTGCCCGACGTTTCGACACTGGGGTTTTGTGACACAAAACCCCAGTGTCGAAACGTCGGGCAAACAATAAACTTCGTTTTCCGTTTTGAAGACTGCGTAGCCGCTTAATTCCTACACTATATTTTTTATTCGACTGAAAACATAGCCTTTCAGGAAAACCACCATCTTCAACAGAACAAAAAGGCTACTGAGTTCGTTCTCACTAATCGACTTTAAGCTCCACACACCATTCCGAGTCCATTAGGGACACTGACTGGGTAGAGGAGAATGAATGGCTTCTTCCCATTTCACCAGCTGAACACGCAGTTCTTCGAGTGTGTTCCGCTTCAATGTTGCTGCCGACAGAGACTCTGACAGAGAAGAAACGGGGAGCAATTCTTCGCCTAAATGGACGAATTATTCTTTTCATTAAGTATACATCCATGTTTTTCTCATT
The DNA here is from genome assembly GCF_035046485.1 of Aedes albopictus. Classification (NCBI taxonomy): domain Eukaryota; kingdom Metazoa; phylum Arthropoda; class Insecta; order Diptera; family Culicidae; genus Aedes; species Aedes albopictus. The sequence continues at coordinate 1,099,186 of NC_085136.1, read as the reverse complement.
CTAAAATATTGTTGAACAAAAAATTCCAATTCCTACGCAAAAAGCGCTGAGCCAACTACACGAGAGCCGGCTTAAATGAGCTACAACAATGTAGACTGTTGGAGGCAAATTTACATAAAAGCGTAAGCGAAAGACAAAACGGTGGTGCAACGGAAAATTTCGGTACCAGCTAAAATCCGAAGAAAACCGGAAGGCACACGGCATGCAAGATAAACGAGGGCTCCCAATTATTCCGCCGAACGTTCTTGTAAGAGCTCACGCCGTACAAATAGTACAAAGTTTTCCGCCTCTCACACCTCCGCCGTGCCGTCCTGGCTCAGTGCTTTTAACACTTTTAAGCTGTTCCCAAAAACAGCTTCATAGCTGAAACTTCCAGCGCAAGCCAACCCAAGCAGGCAAATTTTGATTAAAACATTCCGCGCGCCTATTCTCGCAGTTTTGGGAAGTTTTCCTCGGTCGGTGCTTTAATTAAGCCGCCCCACGTTCATGTCGGCACCAGTGATTTTCAAATATACACCATGTAAGACACACTGCTGCTGCGTGGGGTTCCGATTGTGTCTCGCTCTTCGTTTGGGCTCGAAATACGGGAGGGCAAACTCGTGTATGTGATTAGATATAGTTTTACCCGAGCAGCATAATATTACCTTTTTGGTGACAGTCTCTTTCCGCTGCATGGAAATTAGGGACCACACAGTTTGTGCTAACGAAGATTCATTAGAGAGTGACTGACGGCCCGATTAGGAAAGGGCTATCTTGTTAGCGCTTTCCACTGTACTATTCATTGATTGGGTGGAATGGAGCGGATTGTAGTGGTTGAGATAGCGGTAAACTGCAATGAAAATAGTTTTGAGCCATTGTTTGGCGATGCAACAAGTTTTTTATGAACTTTTTTATTGCATAAGACAAAAATCAAGTTGACAAAGTTTAATTTAACAATTCCTAAACAGTGTTGATCTTGCAAGAATTAGCTTCAGGCTAACTAAGCTTTCATTGTTATCAATTTCTTTAAGTTTCGATGTTCTATCGCTCAAATTTTCAACGATCTCATCTAGCTGTACTCCGCATGAACGGAGTCTATAAACAAATAATTATACCATGTCTAATATACTGAGAGTTTTTGTGATATTGAAGTTCTTATCGCAGACTCGTGTGACTCACAAATCATCTTGAAGTGCACCATCTTCCAGGGATGCGAGGTCGTCATGAATGGTGGAACTGTGTGATGATTTGTGTTTGTTTTGAAAAAAAAATACAATCAACATATAACCGAAAACTCAGAACTTGCTGAAACAGCAAAACCTATTCATCTAAAGCATCCAGCCATCCTCGGTTGCTACTAGTGTTAATCGCAATAACGATGATGTAACGATCACGTCCTGATGGTTTTCTGCGTCACTCAACGGCTCAAAAACGACAAACTTCTCGTGTTCCCTCGATGCTGCTGACGACAACTTTAGGCAGTGACGTGGCCACATATGTTTCCATCACCCATTCCATGCCCCGTTACTCTCTACACCGTTAGTTGTTCGCGTGAAAAGCAACATGCATCTATTTGTTTTCTTTACTTTGAGGCGATGACGACGACGACAACGACGAGAATCAAAGAAGAACACAACCAACTGATGTGCTGGATCGAAATATGTTTACAGTTTTCAGAAACTGAATGGGCTTGCCTACACTGAGGTGAAACATAACAGGGGCCTTGTGCGAGTTGAATCGAATCGATTCCAGAATAGTCGATGTGTATTGACATACTACGCACACGCGATCCAGCGAGACACGGAATCGCACGTCATACAATAAATTTAAGCTCTTCGCCACCGCAAGTATCCACCACCCGCGACAAAATCAGCTGAAGGTTTTTGGTGGCATGGGTTTGCTTATCGTAGAACTGAAACCAATTGTCGCAAGAGAACTCCCGCCACATGCCACCCTTTTTGGCTTTGTTTATGACTTGAAAAACATGGGTGAACGGAACAATTGCTGGGTATTGTAAATTCAAAACAAAAGTCGGTTTTGGACGTGACGTAGAACCGTTGAAATGGGCTCTTGTTTTAATGAGTGAGTGTGTTTCGATGTAAGTGGAATGTATTCAAATATTTAAAAAAAGTATGGTGAGAAGGTCAATTTTCCGTTTCTGCAGCGAAATGGTGCAAAAGGCGTGGGTATTATGATTCCTTGCCATATTTGATGCTGTTTGAGCAAAACTTTGGGCAACAGTGTTGTTGTTTCCTCCATTTCTTGCCACATAAACAACATAGTTATCCAAAGTTTTGCTCAAACAGCATCAAATTAGGCAAGGAATCATAATACCCACGCTTTTCGCACCATTTCGCTGCAGAAACGGAGAATTGACCTTCTCACCATACTAAAATTCAGCTCATTACTACAAATCTAGTATACTACACCGAACGTGCCCCATTGGTTAGGAAATCTTCTTGGTTGATTTTGAATTATGTTTTTTCGTAAACATTGAAGTCACTGTTTTCAAATAGTAAATACGTTGGTGTCTGCTACGGAGGAGTAACTGACGAAATATTGTAAGTGCCGGAGTTGAGAATCGAGCCCATGACTGTCCTTTTTAAAACTCTTTGTCACAAATAATAGTTGATGAATTTTATTTAGTGAGGAGACTTATACTTGAAATTTTAACTTAGAACCTTGTTTAGTTTCATATTTTCGTTACAACAAATGAAAAATTTGTTTGTGTGTAGTTGACGATTGTCATAAATTCATCATATTTTACAAAAACAATCTGCCGAACGTATTCCACAACTTAAAACGCATTGTTTGAACTTCTCGGCATATGCATTTCAGAAGGTTCTGTTTGAGGTCATTTTAATGAGAAATTTTTATGAAGTTAAAAACGCTTGACACTTCAATTGTGCTAAATATGATGAATTTCCAAACGTTGCCTTGATCATCAACCGAAGTTTCATATTGTTTGCAGTAAGTATAAAACCCCAAACAAGGGTGTATATACATAAAAACCTCATTTTATGCAGATTGTTATTATGTACCTTTTATATGCCCTGCATTAAAAGAGGGAGATCTACTCAGCACCAACATTTTGCATAGGAATATGTAATAATGACTGTCACTATGGCAACGACGGCCAGGGGACGTTTATAGGGGAAAGCAAATTGGAGTGGCAGGGACGTTTCAGGGGTCCCAAGGGGTTTCAGTGGGGTACAAGGAGATCTCAGAAGCAACTCAAAGGGGTTTGAAGGGTCCTATCAAAGGGCTTCTAGGGGTTCCAGAGAGCCTAAGTGGCAATTCTGGGGGTCTCATGGGTGGAAATTGCATGACATTTTCGGGACATCGATTTTCGGGGCAAGTTTCAGGGGCGTTTTCGGTTGTCTGAAAGAAGTTTCGAAGACATTGCAAGTTTGCGTTTTTGGAGCCGTTACGAAGACGTTTTCGGTGGTTTCGGAGCGTCTCAGGTGCCTCACATGTGGTTATAGCATTTCAGGAAGTTTGTAGCAATTCCAGCGGGTTTCATAAGCGTTACGGAGGCGTTACAAAGGCATTTTCAGCGGTTTCAGAGGGTCTCAGATAACGTTAGACGTTTTCGAAGATTTCGGAGAGTCCCAGGTCCGTTCTATGAAGTTTGAGAATAAATTAGGGGGATTTTTGGAAGCACTTCAGGATGTTTTGACCCTTTGAAACGCCCCTGAAGTGCTTTGAATCACCTCTGGAACATCCATAACCCCATTTAAATGCCCTTGAAATCCTTGTATATGGAATGCCCCAGAAAACCCATTTGATTAGTGTGTTCTTGAAACCACTCATGATACGACCCCAACATGAAAAACGCCAAAAGGCCCCTGAAACCTCCGTAGTCCCCTTGAAACGCCACCACTAAAACTATGTAGAATAAAAATGCCACTGAAATCCTGGACTATTAACAATTTCGAATAAAAACGAACCTACATTCATTCTATAAAATACAAATATTATTGCTTGAATTCTCTCCGGGAGCAATCCTTGAATTTCTACCGTAATTTCTTCATTGATTTTTCCCCAAAATGTCACAAAACCCTTTCTGTGATTTCTATATAAACTCTTCTTTAACCCTCCTTGTGCATTAAGGCCATATTTTACCCAAAGATTTTTTTTATGAAGGTTTTTGGTTTTTTGGACTTCTTCAAGCGTTTTTCCCAGAATTCCATCAACAGGCTCTTCCGGATTTCCTTGCTGACTTCTCTCCAAGATTTTTCCTGTGTTTCTGCAGGATTTTTATAGGGTTCTTCAAGGATTTCTTTGAGAGGAATTCAGCGTGATTCCAGAGATCACGCTGAATTCCTCTTCGGAGATCCTGCCAAAATTTATCTAAATATTCCGGGATGGTTCAGTATTTTTCCAGTTTTTTTGTGAGACTTTTGCAGAAGTTCTTCCAGGGCTTTCTTCCACAGATTTTTCCAGATTTTTTGTTTAAGTTTCTCTTGAGATTTCTCTTTAAGATGTCTTCCTGGAGTTTCCCTAATATTTCGTCTCGTGGTTACTCCAAGATAAAGTCTTCTCGAAATTTAATGGCCTTCCCAAAGTTTCTCGCAAAACTTGAACTGAATTCCATCCGATGTTTTCCCGGGATTTTTTTACAAAGAATATCGTAGGTTATCTACTGAGGCATTCTAGTCTAGTCTACACATACACAGCCAATCATTGAAAGAGTCCTGGAAAATGATTGAATCAACTACTTCTACCATTTTTCTTGACATTATTAATGCTTGCAGTACACCTAAAATGCATTACAAGCATTAAAGCGGCCAGGCCTACTGTGCAGCGTTATTGATTCTACAATAATACCATTAAGGCGGGGACATCTCGAACCAACCGCTCAGTTTTATAGAGAAAGCTAACTACGTGAAAATCGGTGGGGGTGACGTAGCTAAGAAGGCTAATGTCACCTCTTTGTCCTTAGAATCCTGGGATGTAATACAGGTATTTGGTCCATGTCCTGGTCCTTGTGCCTAGGTTTAAGCGCCTTTGCTCGCTCTCTGAAATGAAACAAGACACTAGGGGAATTCATTTAACAGCGTAAACTGATTAAACGTCGCGATCACCAAGGCAATCTTTGATTATTTCATTCGCAAAATCATGAAACATGTCAATTAAGCAGAAAATCATGGCATACGCAGCAATTTAATCTGTTTAGTGAGAACCCCTTTTAATTTCTAGGAGTTGAGGACTATGACGTAACAAAAACAAATTCCTTAATGGTTCATGTACGTCGTCCCGAAAAAAAAGAAAGAAAATAATATGTAGCCTGAAACGACCTCATGAAATCGTAGCGTATCCAGTGAGGCATTCCGAGAAAAACTCTTAGAAAACTCCTTATAAGAACTCCGGGAGAAATCCCAAAAGCAACACCCAAAATCGCGAAAAAATGTCGGTAGGGATATCGGGAAGAGCTCTGAAAGTAATCCTAGAAAAATGTCAGGAAGATCACGGCAAGAATCCTGCAAAACTCACAAAAAGGAACTCCAGGAGAAATTCCGGAAAAGTTTTTGGAAGAAAGTCCAGGATAAATCCAGAATAACTTTGATTTAGACATCCCGGGAGCAACTTTAGAAAGAATCTTCTAAATAAGCTCAGGGAAAAGCTCCGAGAGAAATCTTGGATAAAACTTCACGAGTAACTCCGCAAGATCAATCGAAGATTATCCTGGGAGAAACTCCTGTAGAAATTCCGGAGGAAACTTTAGCAAAATTCTTACGGAAATGCTTCAAAAAAGTTCCCGGGAGAACTTCGACAAAAACCCCATGAGGTAGAGTCTGTTTATATAAGAGTATTGCAAAGACGGCTTCTTTCGAGTGTTGTGCTTTTGCTGGCGTGCTCGATAGGTTGCCCATTACCAACTTCGATAGGCGAATAGGGTTTCACACTTTGCGAGACTCTGATATAACAGACTACAAATAATCCAGGAGAAGCTCCTGCAGAAAATTCGTGAAAAGTCATGAAAAACTCTGGTAGAATACCAGGAATAACTCCCTTTCGAAATTCTGGGAGAAATCCAAGGAAGAGCTCCTGGGGAAATTCGCGAAAATTAGAGAAACTCCGTGACTATATGAAAAATATACCGAAAGAAACTCTTAAGGAGATTCCGCTAAAATTTGTGTTGGATGAAACGCAGGTGAAACTCCGGGAAAAAATCCGAAAAGAAACTTTGAGAAAAATACCGTTAAAAGATCTTAAGAAGATACTCTGCAGGATCTCGTGAAAAATAAACCTTCGGGCGAAATTCAGAATTCCTCTAAGATACTTAAAGATTGTCATATTGTTATATTGTGAAAAATGTCGGCAAGAATCTGGAAAAAAAATCCAGGAGGCATTCAAAAAGAAATACTTGGAAAACTGCCGTGAATACGGAAAAACCTGGTGCGAAAACCTGGAAGATATGCCAGTAATCTCTAAAGATATTACAGCTTTTAGAGCCCAAAACTCAATTAAACAGTCGCCATCTTGAATTTGGAGCCGCCATCTGGGATCTTAGGCCCCCATCTAGTATATTCTGGTCGCCATTTTTGGAGTCCAGCCAGACTTCTTCTCCATCCCAATACCATTAAACAGCTACCATCTTGAATTTGGAGCCGCCATATTGGATTTTAAGCCGCCATCTTGGAAATTCTGGTCGCCATTTTTTTAGTCCAGTCTTCTTCCCCTACCAAATATACACATATTGCCTCATTTTAGAGCCCAAAACTCAATAAAACACGCGCCATTTTGAATTTGGAGCCACCATCTTGAATATTTGGCAGCCATCTTGAACTTTCGGCCGACATTGTGAAATTTTTGGTCTTCAGTGTTGATCTCCGCACAAAATTCGTCAATCATGCTAAATGTTACAAAAATCGCCGCAGTTTGATGGGACTTTGTTCAGTTTTATAAGCGACCTGTTCTACCGGAGCTGGTCCGGATTACGGAAACGGCCACAACTCCGGAACGGCATGACCGATCCGGACCATATTCAATAGCAAACAATGCGATAAAATTCCGGTTCGATTCGAGCTATAATCCGATAATCGACCAATGGGAAGTGCCTTAAAAGTGAGTGAACATGTTTTGCGCACAGACATACATACATATTTCATACATACACACATACATACATCATCTCAAATCATCGAACTGAGTCGATTGGTATATGCGACTTGATCCTCTGAGCCTTTTTCGAAAAATCGTTTTTTGAGTTAACTGTATAGTCTTTACAGTACACTTCGTGTACGAGAAAGGCAATAAATGAGTTCTTTCTTCGGAAAAGAAGGGAAGCGTGGATACCGGAATATACTAGCCTAGTGCTAAAAATTTCCTAATAGAGATAGGGTGCCTTTACCAATTGTTGATAAGTTAGGTAGGCGAATAGTCGTAATCGAAATATGTAGCATAAGCATCCATAGCGCAGGATACAATGCCCGACACTGCTAGATTAGAAAGCTTTTCCGAGACACACGATTTCTGCCGGAATGTAGCCGAGACGATAATAAAGCAACCCAAGAAGAAAGTAGCCATCATGCTAAGTTTTGAAAAGGCAATTGGGTTAGTCGTTATTAGGACTTTTCTGAGCGCAGTCGGTCACTGAGAATTTAAGTAATGATTGTAGTGTGTAATAAAGTCTGATGTAATAATAAAACTGTATTTTCTGCAAATAAACGGAGTTTGGATGAACGGAGTGTCTTGTGCGTTTAATCACTAGATCTGATCACTATTCCGTGAGGGTCACAACACCAATTATGGCACTACCTAGGGAAAGCTATATGTTTGTACAAAAATATATGCGCTATGCCAAGAGAGGACACCGCAAGTATCTTAAGTTGCTTGGGTTCCCTGGATGTCCTGAAAACTTTGTTTTATTATTTCACTCAAAGCAGCGGGTTTGTTCCATAATTTGTATATTAGGGAAAGGGATTGCCATATGTTTTTCCTCTCATTCCAGAAAGCGGGCAATGGTACCTAGGCTTCTGAGCCAGGACAAAAGGCGAAGAGCTTCAATAGAGTGGCATTTACATTCTTGGTATCGTCACTCCCAACGTTTTTGCTTGACATCCATAACACATAATATACGAAATGGTTGGCGAGAAGTCACCGTATGAAAACAATATTAAATGACGCTGCACAGATTTTATGATTTTATGAGTATTTGTAGACTTTACTAGAATAGACTGGCCATCCCGAATTCTAGTATTATCATTGTGATATCAAGTGTTCTACTGTTTCAGTTATTACTGCGGAAACTCCGAAGCGTCAGATGCAATAGGAGAGAAAATATGATTTATGAATAGGTTGTGGCCAATTGAAAAAAAAATTAACGACATCTTCCGTCGTTACATTCAATGCAGACTCTTTGGGTAAAAAATTGGTATTCTGTTAGCAAAAAATGTAATTGTTGCATGGGAGATGTAACACTAGCATGGGACAGAAAAAGACATTTCACTCCTGCACACTTTATGAGCTCCATTCTGGCCCCACATCAAATGTGAAAAGTTTCAGCTCGATCCGAAAAACTATAAACAGCAAAGACTTTTATACACTGTTCTCCAGTGCAACAGAAGAAATGGTTTAATGCATGAATGAGGTGTGGGCAATTTTAAAATTTAATTATCATTATCTCCTGTCGCTACAGTGAAAAGGCTTTCTAGGTATTCTGTCAACCAGGAATGCAATAGGGTAATTGTTCCCATCGTTGCGGTAGTACCTAATGTTGCGGTAATGGCAATTGAGCACTATTTCGACTGAAATGTTATCAAAAGGTATTTTTAATGGATGTATGGTGCCTAAATTGTGATATTGCACCATTTGTTTGCTTGAGATTTGCTCAAAAACTTATTAAAAAAAAATATTTTCCTTAATGTGTTCGCTGCTGTGTTCCTATTGTTGCGGTAGTGTTCCTAATGTTGCGGTATCCCATATGATTTCAATGGGATACCGCAACATTAGGAACAAATACCGCAACATTAGGAACAAATACCGCAACATTAGGAACACAATGTTCTTTCAGATAAAAACGAATAATATGCTCATAACAACCTCAAAGTGGCAATATTTCGTTATTTTCCCGTAGATAAAGGATATATTTTATTATTTTCAATTCAATCCATGTAAAAAGTTTGCTTGGGGCGATACAATTGTGGTTTAAGCATGAACCCAGTGCTTAACTCCTCCATGATCGGATCAATTACCCTAGTTGAATGCAAATAAATCAATTGGGAGACATAAGTCATCCACTTTTATTACATAAGGGTGAGGGTGCGCTGGTGAACGTGATGATGTAAGTTGCATACATGAATTCATCTTAATTTGATCTGAAAAAAAATATGCAAACTTTACCATAACCTGTAGATATAGGGTTTATAGACAGGAAGTCTAAACTTTAAAAAAATATATAGCTTCAATATTAATTTGAGTAAGCAGAGAAAAAAATAAATGTGCTATTTTGATCCATTTTCCTCTTCATAGAAATGATCGCATGTGCAGAGGTCGTCATTAGACGGTATCGTCCTACACTTGACTCTGCATATAGCTGAATCGATATGGTCACTACCTATGTACGTTTGATACTGTTACTGGTCGTTCAAAATACAAAGTTGTCAATTGGTTTCTTTGTCTGAACTCAGCTAGCGCTTCCAGAGATGGATTAAACTCGTACAAACCACCCACCTTAGTTAATCGATGCCGATTGCATGTTTGTCGTCTCCCTACAGCAAAAAAAATATTGGTTCCGATAAGGATCAGAAAAGTGAAAGTCCTGTACCATCGATGGCCACACCACACCGCTCCACGAGCTCTGCCTTGGAAGAAGGGAGAGGAAGGAATTCTTCTTGTCGCCTTTCTGGGTTAATGTTTCCAGTCATTGCACGAAAACACTGATTTTCCATAGAAGCCGAAACTTTAACGGGACTCTTTCCCTTGTCGTACCCTTTCGGGGGAACTCTCCCACACGCTGGCTTTTTGTGTCGCCCGGCGACAAACAAAAATATTACACTCCCGTCTCACCGTCTAATATTGTAGTTCTTTTTTTTTTTCGTTTGCCTTCTTTCACAAATGGTGGTGGTGGCATAAATCAATTTCATAAATTCCCTTTGTTGGAAGTCCATCCTGCTACGAGAGCGAGGGCATCCAGCAGGAGCAATATTTACACTCCTTTGGTGCGCCCAGGAGGATCGATTTTGGTTGTTGTGTTTCTTCGGCAGACGGAGGCCCTGACGTGGTCGTCGTTGCGTCTGTTTCGGGTTGGAAATATGAATTGGTGCAATAAAAAAGCGAGCAGAACTAATATTTGTTGAAAGTTTTGCTCAGGTCAATTCTCGCCGAAAGTGAGTGTGAAAGGGTTTCACTTTCGGTGCCATAAATTACTGGTCGTGCCGGGAAGGATTGCATTAGGTTCGATTGCCCAATGCTTTGGTTTTTCGTTTTACGTAATTTTATGGCCATGAAAACAATGAAATTCTCAAAATATGTATATTTGGAACCCAATCATGCACTATTACCAAATATGCAATGTTTGAGCCGCATATGTTGACGAATTGTCACAACATCTCGAAAAAATCTTCCGCTAACATCCTTATGGTCATACCTCAAGAAAACAGCATAATAAAAGTGATTCCAAAACACCAATTAACACTCCATAAAAAGATCACAGAGTTGTTAGAAACCCGCCAACTGGGGATATAATCTGACCGATTCCATAATTTGTGAATGGCGTTTTATGACGAGTCATATCTTTGACCGGGTCAGGAATCAGATGCACACATACACACGCACACCCACATGCATGGGCGACATAAGTGCTACTGTAGCAGCAACATCAGTATAGCCGAAGATGGCGAGACACGATGTCATAAAAAGTCGCTTTAAATTATCCTCCGCTCCAAGCATCCAATGTCGTATAAATGACGCTGGTAGCATCTACTAGCCGGAAGATAAGGAGAGCTGATCTTACCCGCTGGCGGTTATTTGTTTGTAGGACTTTTGTGGTAGGTTTTTATGATATGCTGTAAGTTTGTTACGAACTGTCACTTCACATGGCTTTGAATTACGAAAGTAATGATGCGAATCATCAAAAGATTGCAATACACTTAGGTTGAATATCCAGAATTCTTAGCAAAAAAACTATTCAAGCATATGAATTTGCTCTTCCAATACTGCGATCAATCTAGATATAAAGTAGAGTTTAATTTAAAAAAATTCATCCAAATGGAACCCTTTTATCTCAATTGTCAGTCTGATACCCAGCTTCTCGTTCCATTCCTTTCTTTATACAGTGACCCCCTCTGAATCACAAACAGACAGACAAAAATCAAACATTCCAAATTACCAGACTAGGATTTACACTCAGATGAAAATATTAATAATTCATCGGGAGATTTTCCGCCGCAACAAAAGGCATCTACCCTTTCAATCCCTCAAAGCAATTCCGACTTGATCCCCAAATGGAAAACATACCCCCGGATCTGCGAAACAAGCCAAAGCAAAAAAAACAACAGAACTACCATATGAATAGTAAATAGTCTCCAGCTCTGACTCGTTTTCTCCATCTTTCGGGTAACGAGAAAAACAACACCCGGTTCGTTAGCCACCCCAAAGGTTTGCGATTCGTTTTGTTCTTGCTTTGGCACGTTGATCAGCAATTTTCTGACCCTTCTGCATCCCCTTCTGCATCCTGCTCCTAAGTAAACAACCGACCGGGCGCGTAATCTCCCGAGGATAAATCCTTCCATCTATCTCCTAATGCCCCCTCTGACCACCCTTCCTAGCCCATTTCTAGTTCGTTACACGGTTTCTCTATCTAGCGGTTGCATGGTGCTGATGCTACCCTTGCCCTTGCCAATCTTCAAAAAATCCACCAGAAAGACTTTCACCCGGGACGGAAGGTACGCCGTGCATCGCGTCTGTCTGCTCACAATGATGGAAAAAGGATGATAACATCAGGTGACTATTTTGCCTTTTCGGTTGAAGTTGCAATCCCGCCTTGGGACCCAGCAGCACATCCGCTGCTGAAAAGTGAAGATTCGCAGTTTCATCAATTTTTTATGCGCTCCGCGTGTTCTCCCCTGCCGAAAAAACGCCACTACAGCAACTTGCCGTGCCTACCAACTTCCATCAGCAAGAAGCAAAGTAGTTTTTTCTGTCTATCCTAAGTCGACAAGAGCAACATTGGGCGCCCACCTACCCAAACCTAGCCAGCAGCGGTGACAGCGACAGGCAAAGACGAATGCTGCGGCGTTTATCTACACAGGAAGCAGGAGGATGATGGTCCGTGCAGAGGAAAGTTGCCGGAATTTGGACCGTTTTAGCCCGGAGTGAAATGAAGTCGAGCAAAAATTGACTTGTGAAAACCCGTAGCTCCCGACAAAGACCGCATCGCCAAGGTTTACGCTGGAACCGTCTCCCAGGGAAAATTTCCTATCGGTGTGAATGCGGTGGAAAATTAGTTTTTTTTTTCGCACAAGATTGAGAGGATTTGGTTTAGTTTAGTTACCTTGAAAGATTCCATCATTACGGGCATCTCACAGGGGTTACCAGCTTTCAGCCGTCATATGCATTCGGGAATTCGTAGAAGCGTTGCTTTCATCTTTCAAATCATCTCACGGTTTAGTTTGTGCTCCTGCATCGCGGAATAAAGCCTGTGTTGGATGCCTTGAGCCTCGGTAGAACTTCAGTGTTTCATGAGAACACGATACAAAAGTTTCCATTTTTTGAAACTCACGATTTTTCCAGGTTACGCTTCATTTTTCTCCCGGAATAGGCAGGACTGTCATTGCGCTTACGCTTGTAACGATCCATATTCTGCCGCATCACATGCTGTAGCATAACTGCCCAAGTTAAGTCCTTTCCAGATTTGTTCATATTTCTTGTCGAATCAATTATTGCATAGACAGCGTCGTCGTTGTTGATTGCGTGGGTGAGGTGATCCCATGGAGTTCGATCTCGTCGCAACCGTTTCTCGAGATTCTCCAGTGTTCGAACAGTTGCTCGCACCGAAGCCGTCATTGGTACCTACCGTACATAGTTCGGCACCAACATTTCAAAAGGGCGTAACTGCATTTACAACCAATGCTTTCTCACAAAGCTGTGGAGCGTATCCCATCCCTCTCGAGCAATCCCCTAGCACAAATAGAAAGATAAAATCCTCCTCTTTCGATTAGTGGATGTGAATTTCGGGAGATGAATGAAATACGACCCACAGCTCTGTGAGAAGGCATTGGTTGCAAAAGCAGTTACGCCCTTTTGAAATGTTGGTGCCGAGTTAATGGCATCGTGGCCTCGGTATCAGTCATACCTGACGTCGTGGCAACACATTTCACTGGAAATATCATTTTAATTTTCAGGGATGTTAGTTGGTATTTGGTGGACTACAATTTGATGCATTAAATTGAATCTTTTGAAAAACCTTCCTCCACTGGTTCCAATTCAGGGCCAACCAAGGGGCAACCACTTCCAGTGCCCCACAGTTTCATCGAGTACGACGCCTGTTACGGCCTCTCTCGGGTCCTCTACTGAATATTATCTTCACCTGTCGTTCTTCTGGCATCCATGCGACGTGGTCAGCCTATCGCAGCTTGTCGTATTTCATTAGCTGGGCAATACCAAAGTAACTAAAAGCTCAGATATGAGGGTAGTTTATGAGCTATGCAGCTTGTTGGACGTTGTTTTGTTGCTTTTAGCCTTTTTATTTTTAGATGATTTCTTAACGTGAAAGCCACATAAGGCATTCACATATGCTTCTTAACAGATTCTCACGAAAGTTTCTCGAAACGAATACAATCTTGTTGTTTGCTGGTACTGTGAATAACATCTGAATACTTGCTACAGAAGATCAGATCCTAAATACATTTGCACCGGATCCTCCTGCGTATTAGCTTGCTAACAGACCGCTACACCAAGCCGCCAAAAAATTGATACTTATTCAATTTCACCCGCTGACGACTTAATCATAACTGTGATGTGGTGGTAGAGCGTAGGGATCTTTCACAGTAGCTACCGGTACGAATCCGATGTGCACTATATTTACTTAATTTGAACATCGTACACGGGAATATAATCCTATTAAAACGAGTTATAATTTTGGGAAAAAAATGTGTGTGTTTTATGTTACGAAAATACACTATGAAAAAAGGTCATGATATCATGACTCATATTGCCGTAACGCAGCCTTCGTGTTACGTTTTAAAAACTGTTGATGGATGATGGCAAGTTAGATCATAGTACCATAAATCATGCACTCTGGAACAATGAACTTAGTTCATAAGAACATTAGCATAACTCCTGGTTCTAGTATGTATATATCATTTATGATTCATATTTTGTCATAAAACAGAGTCATAAAAACATGAAACATTCGCTTTGTAACGATGAACATAATTCAAGAAAACATAGGCATGTTTCACACTTCGAGAGATTATCATTTATGATTCATATTTCATCAAAGAGGATTCATTTACATTGTTTTGAATCGCGTGTTTCGGCTTTCAGCACCTTTCGAAACTATTGTTTCGTATGCACTTTAGACATTTAGAACAAGCAATTGAGTTTTTTCAAAATTTCTCACATATTTACAAATTTAAATTTGAAAAACTCAATTGCTTGTTCTAAATGTCTGAAGCGCATACGAAACAATAGTTTCGAAAGGTGCTGAAAGCCGAAACACGCGATTCAAAACAATGTAAATTAATCCACTTTGATGAAATATGAATCATAAATGATATTCTCTCGAAGTATGAAACATGCCTATGTTTTCTTGAATTATGTTCATCGTTACAAAGCGAATGCTTTATGTTTTTATGACTCTGTTTTATGACAAAATATGAATCATAAATGATATATACATACTAGGACCAGGAGTTATGCTAATGTTCTTATGGTTGAAAAGAAAATAACATTTTTATCTCTAAACGAAATCACCGCCGAACGCGTGGGACACAATGGCTGACATTGGACACGAATGCCAATTTTTTTGGTAAAGTGTCTTTAATAAAATATAATAATAATAATAATGGTTGAGATGAAACTATGATTTTTTGCATAGCATAGCATAGCATAGCCGACCGTACACATCCTGGGGTGGCTGTCAATAGAGAAGTTAAATGCGCCAGAAAAGTTGCCTGGGACTAGACAAGCCTTTCATTGAACGACCTCTTTGTTCGACACCTGGCCAGGTCCTTACGATCAGCGGGGATGGGGAGGAAATGTTGATTAGATATCTACTCAGAATATGTCCAAGAACTTGGGCCAGTTCATAGATATCTGGAGTTGGATGTGGATGGAGTTTATGGAATGCTTTCCTTGGCGAAAAAGCACATGACAAATTATTATAAATTTAGTTTAATAATTTACCTGGTTACCGCTGAAAGAGTAAATATTAGTAGTAAGTATAATGATTTAACTAAAGGTTGATTACAATACGATTGGATGATTGAATTCAACTGAAAACGTTTGGAAAACACTTGTTAAGGACTGTTCATTAAAGAAAGTGGACATCTGTTTACCAATAGTTTAGAGTCAAAACTAAACAAAAAATTGTGAATTTTTGCTCAGTGTGTAAAAACATTGTTCACTTCGGCAACACATTCAAAGAAAACGGAAAAAGTAAGAAATTTCGAGCGATAGGTCGTATTAGCTTAGCGACTAGCAGATAAATTCTGCACAAATGGTGTTCCAAAAAGTTGTCGTTTTGAGAATTGTGTACTAGTATCACTTCCGGTATCGCAATTTTTCAACGCTGAGCAGGGGACAGATGTGCTGGATGATGTAGGGTACATCAGAACAGAAAAATTTGGAAAAAGTTTTAGGTGTGGCAAGCCAATTGTTCATGCGGCTTAAACAGTACTTCGTATTTCACAACAGGAATCAGCGGTGAAAATAACATAAAGGAATGCATTAAAAACGACTTCTACCCATATATCGAAAACATACGGATCCACCATTGTTTTGGTCGGATCTGGCATCCGCTCATTACGTTTCTTCTACACTAGAGATGCTCAAGACGGAAAAAGTCGATTTTGTCGAAAAATGGCAAAATCCACAAAACTTCCCTGAACTGCGTCCTGTGAAAAGATACTGGACAATAATAAGGCGGCATCTCAAGAAAGATGGAAGAGAAGCAAGCTCTGTTGATTGCTTCAAGAAAATTTGGTCTGCGGCATAACGAAATGTTACGGAGAAAGTTGTGCAGAATCTAATGGAAGGTATCAAGAGGAAAGTCCAAGCGTTCTTCAGAAATGCGAAGTAAATGCTCAAACTCACGTGAATTCGGCCACATGTATGTTGATTGTATTAAATAAAAAATAAACCTATGAATTTGTTCGAAAATAAATATTTTCTATTGAAAAACAGGTGTCCACTTTCTTTAATGAACAGTCCTTATTGTGGGAAATCAGTCCACAGCTTCCGAGTGAAAGCCCCACAGCAAGTCGTATGATCGTCAGCCACATCCGTTCGGTCCGATGTCCAACCAAAGAAAAAGCGCCATGCGACCAGTACTGAATTCCTCACTGATAATTCGTTCACTTAATATCATGGTGATTCATTTTGACCGGCGCAAAACTGAGATCGACCGCGATCCGATAATTAAGACAAGAAGCAGTTATCACAACCCGATACGTATACACACGCGATGTAATCATTGTGGACCAAGTAATCTCGTCAGCCCGTTTGCAGTCAGCATACTCTTAAAAACATTTAGACAAAACACTCGGTTTACAACGGCTAACGCCCTCCGAAACATTCAACTTCCATCAAATCTATAATCCGGGTGGCGTAGGGCTAGCCGGATCATCAGCCAAATCGCGAAAAAATTACACTCGAAAATTTGCTGTCAAACGCAAAAACACCTGCACTCGCGGTCATCGTTTACTTCGATCTCCAGATGAAACTATGATTTTTAGCGGTACCAAAATCCGTTGCTTTGATTCATGATTTTATGACTAGGAGTCATGATTTTATTACTCAGAGTCATGTTTACAAGAATCAGAGCCATGATTTCATGATTCAGCGCTGTGGCTCCATGACTTAGCGTCATGATACATCTATATATATATAAAAATGAATTTGAAGTCCCTTTGAGGCAACAAAAGTCACGAACGGCTGAACCGATCAGGATGACTCTTTCATGGTTAGATTCGTATTCATGGTGGCTGTGTTTATATGTAAAAAAAAAGTTAGGAAAATGAACTAAAATGTAAGAAAATAGACAAAATGCTGATTTTTTATGACCTGGGAAGGAAATCAACATGATCGAAATGAAACCAATCTAGAGTGCGGTGACGTTATGAGCTCTACAGTTGTCAAACCACCACAAGACGGCAAGACAAAGTTTGCCGGGACAGCTAGTTGCTTATAAAATTTTTTCTTGTAAAATGACAATTTAGGCTTATTTAGAATAACAAGCTACTAGAACGGAACTTGAAAGTCTCGACCAAGTTTCGAGAAGCATTTCAAGTAACTTTAAGCCAACATGCTGACATGCTCTCCTAACTGTTGTTTCCAAGCAGTCCCAGAGAGTATTGAATGTGGACATCTTAGAATCAAAGAAGATGAAAAAATACGAAGAATAGCGTGAAGTGAGGTGGGAATCGGATTCAGGATAGCCTGTAGAAACGATTACTGTTCTGTGGCCATGTTGGTTAACGTACCCTGTCTAGTATTATGTGGATTTTTTTTTCGCATTTTTTTATATCTCTATTTGTTCATTGTCACAAAAATTTTAGGCTTCATGTACCGCTTTCAACCTGGTTAAGAGGCTAACAATGGCCCTTTGCTGGAACTGTGTGAAGTTATGTTCAGTGTGAGCGTCTTAAATAGCGTGAATCTTAAGATACTCCACGGGCCGTTGAGTAGCCTATAAATTCTCTTACGTACATCTGCCTCTTAAGTGGCCAGAAAGCTCCATTCGAAACTTCATCTGAACTATGTGGAACATGGAAACGCATTTTAGCAGATTAATTCTGTCCTTACAGTATCAGGTGCCAACATCCACATTCAGAAATCTGTAGCTTTGTCATAGCTCATCCGATTTAGATGAAATTACAGAAAACCTCAAATGAGTCGTAGTTTTGATATATTAAATTGAACCATGTAAGTTTTACGTAGTAAAACATGGGGTTCTTAGGGAAACCCAAAACTTTACAATAAATCAATTTACTTCAAATCTTCATTCCAGTTGGCACGGATCGTTTTGAAGGACCTTTTCCGGCAACGTAGCAGGCTAGAATCAGTTCCGGTAGGCACTTTCAATGGACACTTTCAAGATGTCTATCAATTTCTTCGTTCGTCGGTTCTCATCCAGAAGTTAATAGTCCCTGTGCCGGTGACAATTGATTGATTTGTCTTTATTAAAGAGCCCTTGACTGGCTCGTCTCTCCGGTGACAAATAAATGGGTCTCACTTCTTCCGGATACTCTGGTTCCAGTAGTGAAAATTTCAGAATGTTTAATTACTCCACCGTTCGACGGCTCAAAATAAATGATTTTTTATTCAGAAGATAAAAGGCACTGTGCCAATGCCAATAGTTCTGACCACTTCCACAATCGATTTCAGTAGGTCCCCGAATAGTCAAGTCAAAAGACACTGTGCCGGTGACCCGTAATTGATCCGACCACTTCCGGATACTCCGGAACCGGTTTTTAACTCCATCGCACGAGCTGTACATTCATGAATTTACAGAAGTTAATAGTCACTGCGCCGATGATTAACAATAGATCTGACCATTCCCGGGTACTACGGAATAAATTCCGGAATGATTAAGAAATTCTGGAAAAACACTTTCAGAATGTCTTGCAACTTGCAATAATGGATCTGCCCAGTTCCGGGGTACCCGGTACTGTGACGAGTATCGATCATCGTACGTTGGTTGGTATGTGACATACAGATTTGAAGCTGACCATCCTACAACTCGGCTGGACCGTTCGAAAGAGCCACCGATAGATGTTAAGCGAGCTAGTTTAGTGTTAACCCTCGAGCAGTCGCATTTTCTGCCATCCTCAGTGACACCACGCACACGCTGTGTACCACAAGCGAGCTTTTTTATGGTACGGTTAATGTTTTCTCGTTAATAAAGTTTTTGTTGTAAAGATCGTTGCGTTTAGTTATATCGTCGTGTTACAGTACAGTCTGAGAAATTCTGAGAGTGTTCTCTTTGAGACCTTACTGGTACCGGTTCCGGAGTAGCCGACACCGTCATCAAAAGTACAACACTACCTAAAAACTTCGCAGTTTTTCAAGGATCAAATAAGCCCGCGTCCTGGAAGGTTAAGGGCGTTTCGAAAGGTTTCGTTGGCGATTCAGTTGGATAACGGGGTTATGACCCATAACTATGATATGGGTGACCAGGGGACCTTTTTTCGGGGGGAGAATAAAGAAAGAGACGTTTCGGGGGTTCCAAAGCTTTTCAGAGATCTCAGGGCCATGTCAAGAGAGTCCCAATTCAGGCGGAAGTTCTAGAGGTTCTCAGGGGCATTTCAGGGGATTTTAGGATAATAACAGGAGATCGAAATCTCATGAGCGTTTCATGGGGGACCCAAGGGATTTCAGGAGGTTCCCTTTGAACGCCCCTGAAACCCCTTTGAACGTCTCATTGTACCTCCTGAAAACCTGAAATCCTGAAATGGAATTCAAAGAGGTCTCAGATAAACATGTAAAATTCTCCTAAGACCCCCAGGTACGAATCTGGAACCCGCTGGAACCGGCTGGAACACCTCTGATATCTCCCGCTGCCCTCTGAAACCCATTGGGATTTCCATCGGAAGCCCCATCGGACTCCCTTGAAATCCTCTGAGAACCCCTTGAAACTCCCCTGAGACCTCTAAGAATCCTCGGAAACCAGCTCGGACCACCTGAAACGCTCTGTAGTTTCCTAGTAACCCTCCGAAACCCTCTAGCATTTTCTTGAAACGTTCAAGAGATCTCCGGTACATCCTCTGAAACTCCCCTGTAACCCTCTGACACCCCTGAGGCGGAAAGTAAAGAGAAAATCGTGTTAAGTACTTCCACTAAGAATTTGCATCCTTTGAAAGATACGTATTTGGACCTCAATTGGTCGGCATTAAATCAGAGTGGACCACGCGATTTTTTGGGCAGGTAAAAATAAGCGAAGGAATTCAATAACTCTGAACTTTTCGATGTTATTTTGGTGCAGATGCTTCATTTCAAAATAGAATAATAGTTTTTCAAAAAATAATGCTCTTGATTTGATATCCTAAGCCTTTGCAGGACATTTTCCCAAAATCATTGAAAAACAGATGGTCCAGTCTGTCTTAACGCCGACCAATTGGTCTACTACAGTCAAGTACAAGACACTGAAAACGACCTTACAGTTGAGGTCGAAATATTTGTCAAAGGATGCAAATTCTTAGTAGAATTGAAGGGAACAGTACTTAACGCGCTTTTCTTTTTACTTACAGGTATTCCACTAACAAGGCCAGGTTCATCATCATCACCCCTGAGGCTACCTCTAACGCCCCTGAAACCCCATCGATCCCCCTTGAAGGCCTCTGAAAACCTCATGAAATGCCCTTGGGACCTCCTGAACCTGTTGGGACCGCCAGAAACACCTCTGAGATCTTCATATACGATCAATAGATCAAGTTCATCTAGTAACATTGAACCAGAAAGAAAAACAAGGATATATGAAAAATGACATAAAGACAGCAATTTCTGACCCAAACGACTTCTGGTAACCCTAGCAGAAAATGTAACAAAGAACAAATTTCAACTGAAAAAAGGTTTTGCAGAAAATGGAAAAGATAGACCCGCATTCCGGTACCACCGCACACCGCATCATCCTACACACCTCCGATGCGGTGATGCGATAGATGGAAGAAGTAACTCGCACAATCAGTAGCAGCAGCCAGCAGCTCAAATGCTTTTCTCGTCTGAAAGTTTTTCATCAGTTTGACGCACCGTCAACAACGATTGGAGTTTGAACCCAACTGCTACTCGCAACCAACTAGAGATATAGTACGGAGAAGGTACGGAGGAACTTCAATTACCATACACAGTGGTACGCCAAGCAAGAAACCGAGAGAGAGAACCACCGAAAATTGGATGGAAAGATGAACGAACGTTTTCATGAGAGCTGCTATAGTTTGTACTGGCTCCATGTCCCCAGGAGGGATCTGGGTCCGGGCTTCCATTTTCGGCAAGCTTAGGCGAGCAGAAACTTTGGCTAATCTTGATGCCAGCCACCCCCGGGTGCTACCGGACTTGCTATCGCAATTGCTATCCGCCCGCACCGTGTCGTGGCATTCCGTTCTAATAAGCCAAAGTGGAAATGCAAATTGGGAACGTGGTTTATTATGCAAGAATTTTGCGCGGTGGGTGGCGTTCTGGATTCTTGGGATTGACGGAGTACTTGGTGAGCTTTTGTTAGTGTGGAGTGAAGAAAAATGATTAATTGATCGGTTGGATGGCTTTACCACTATTGTATTAGTGAACGCATTCCATATTGACGTTGGATTGTTCATTATAAAAGCATTGAACCGGTGGTATCGAAGAATTCTTCAATTCTCAAAAAATTGCCAGTAACGTCATAAATAATTCAAACAGTGGCATGTGAGAATCAGCTCCGCTTCACCCATGTACACAATTATGTAGATGAATTATAAAAAAAATAATAAGCCCATTTAGTTATGAATTTGGAAAAGAAACACTTGCAAAGGCTTGGGTTTCAGGTCTCCTGCTTGATTGCACGGTGGAACGGGTAAGAATCACCGATAGCTGTGCCACTAACGAACGAAGACGACGACGACGCAGCAACCAACTCGAGACTGTTGTATAGGCAAGAACGACTAAATAATGATGATTGTTGGTTCTGTTTTTGACCTTTGATGGACAGAACAAAGATGGAGAGAACGGTAGCAAGTTTTCTCGCCATCAATTATAGATTATGAATGGCTTCGTTATTGAAATTTATGCCACCTCTTCTGGAGCAACGGGTACGAACGGAAGCGATGATCCAAGTTGAAGTGTTCATCGAATGTTTTCGTTATTCGAGTCTGATTCACTAGAATCGTGCATACGGTGCCAAAATTTAAGACCCACGTTATTCCATTATCTCTATGGCAATAAAGCAAACGACTCCTCCAATCATCGCACTTTCTGGTGACCTCACACCCAAAAAAAAGCAGAACTCAATTTCATCCTGCTGATTTTCCATCCTACGATGGCAGATAAATCAGACAAACATCGTTTTCTGTGGACCACGACACGTGATACGGTTGTATGGAACCGAATATCCCAGCGAAAGGAAGGATTATCACTGGAAACATTCTCCTCTCTCATTCCGTGTCCAACGCTACTCAATTTGAATATCAGGAACCCCAATATTTACGGCAACCGTATGGACAAGGCGCATCACCATCATGTGGGAGATACGGTCTGCGGTTAAGTGTAATTATGGCCTTCCTTTTCCGGACCGAAACGATGCCTGACTGTGACCAATTGCTGGCGGTGGGTGTGTTTCGTCGTATCTGCGTCGTATCGTCGTATTTGCGTCGTGCGATGATACCGAAGATGACGACAAACATTGCGATTCGCCCAATTTGGGTCGCCTTCTAAGTAAGCCAGAAATGCAAACACACTTAGGGCATTTTCGTTAATTATGCTCCCCCTAGCCTTCGGGCTGTTCGAGACTCAGGTTCCATTAGATCCATTCGACCGATGTCTTTCTTGAAATGATATTTTTACGGCCAATGATTGCGTATTGATTCGATTTTACTGCACTTAATCGCAATTCGCCACGTTCGCCATAACGACCGAACAAAGGAAATCAATTACCGATCACTTTCTTTGCCTCTCACCGGAGTGGGTTTGACCCATCCAGAAAATGCCAAGCGTTGTTGTTGCTGTAGTCCGGTCCGGTGGAGTTATTCCCACCAGAGACAGTAATGATTATAAGAAATATACTGCTGCATTCCATTTCTCTTTCCATTGATTGAACACGAGAAACCAGTTTCGAGCTCTACCGACCAGATGGAAACCTATTTCGAAGGAATTCCAAGCCCGGGCCACGTTCGCATGTCCAACAACACGGCACCTGTTTGTAATAGTATACCTTCGAAGAGTGAGAAAGTGAAAGAGGGCGAAAAAACCAAACTCGATCCTAAATTAGAAAATTATGCTGCTTCCTTATTCCAACCAACTAGCGCAACAATGGCCCATATCAAAGTCAAGTGCGCGAAGGTGCCGTTGGTCGTCGTAGCGGGCGGTACGTTTCGTAATCCCCTTGTGATTCTAACGCTGGCAATGGCTGACGATAACCGATCCGGTGATCCCTCGCACCAGCTGATGGCTGTTACGCACTTTTGGGAAGTCGTGCCTTGCATATTAACGACGGAAACCCTCTTTGTGGACGATGGAGAGCCGAACGGGAAAAGGCGATGTATTATTTAATACATCGGTATCATTTGGGAGCAAAATTGTTTTAATCAATTCGACCCTTTTCGTTGGTTCGTCTAGTAGGGAAGCGCTTTCCACCAAAAGTATGTAAATTAAGCCGCCAAAAGGCATCCATTTTTCACCAGATCTGGGGAGCGTCCCGCAAATAGGGTCGAAAATAAGGGTTAATTACTCGCAAGTGCACGGATCCTTGAATTTTCGCCTCAATTTTCAGCGAACAAGGGTGCCAAGAATCCTATTCCGCGTTTAATTAAAAATTGTTCCATCCCGGCTGAAAATGGATCCATCCATTCACCAGCGTTAGTCAGGTCGAAAGTATTTCCCTTCTTTCGTTTTAAAAAGGGACATATTTTCAGCTTTACGCTAGATTGCTTGCGGTTAATCCATTGAGCAACCAACCCACTATGCTATCTAGTTTTCCATTTCCGCGCACACGGATCCCATTCTGTACCCAGCCGTGCGAACTGGCCTTGATGGAAAAGTACCTCCACCGCATAAGGCAGAGGAGAATAACACAAAGCTGGTCAGTAACTTTTTGAAGAAAATCTTAATTTAGAACTTCAGTTGACTATCCTGACGATCAATGATAATTCCCACTTCGATTTTTAGACTAATTCGGGATTTTTACGTTCAGTCAAGGCAACGCTTTAAGGGTCTGCTTTATCTATCTAGAACAAACTCATGGAAACGCATGGTTGTTTATTATGTTCTAATATCGAAACCCTATGACTGTTAAAATATCAATTTTTACGATACAAATGGAATTGTTTATTAAGTTACGTATCTTCGTATTTGACGTAGAAGGTAGAACTCACCACAACAACCCAAGCGATGCATTTTGTAATCTTCTCCCCTAGCCAAGTAGACGGATGCGCTGTATCTCGTCTTGCAGTTCTCCACAAATGTGCTCTTTGCATGGGCAACCATCCAACCAACTAACGCGTGACGAGATAGAGCACAGCCCAAAAGCATCTCTTCACTTTCATTATTTGTACAAACACGGCAACGGCAACGACAACAGCAGAACCCTTGCACAAACTAGGACATTTCATCAGCAGAGCCGTCTCTGCTCCAACCCGGCTCCAAAAGCCTCCCACACGAGCAGAAGGCGCCGCACCGGGTGCCTGATGATGTATGCGCCCATCATCCCATCGTCGTCGTCGTCCTCTATAGTCACGACGACACGATAGAAGAACAGCATCCTCTGGCAGGCAGCGTCGTCGTTTCGGCACAAGAATGATGATAACTTTTCGGTTGTTACATCATGGAACAACTACGGGCGGCGAAAGCCCGGGCTCCAAAAGTTATTTCGCCTTTACCTACTTCTGTTGTTTTGTCGGCAAAATGAGAATCATGAGGCGCATCCTTCGAGGAGCTGTACCAACTAGCAGCAGCACCATAGCAGAATACAAAGATAAGAGCCCAAGGAAAAAACTTATCAACCAAAAAATTTCATCTTCACCATCATGGTCGTCGTCGCAAGGCTCCATTTGGGAGAAGGCAAAATGTAGTTTCTTTGTACGGATGAAAAGCAAACTGATGAGGAGGAAGAGGTCGACGTCAATGACGACGACGACGACGACAACGACGAGCATGAGCTTTTGTGTGAGGCTATGCAGCAACCAGCCAGCAGCGCCCAATAGTACCATCACGTGCAGATTCACCAACATTCCGTATTCCTCCATGCGCTTCACTGACGACGTTGTCAACCGTGTGCATAATGTGTGCGGTGTACCTAATTCCGTATGTTGACAAACTGGAGGCGGGGTTTCGTCGTCTTTTAGGAAAATCGATTCGACTTCTTGAGAGTAATATCAGGGTGGAAGCTACTTTCAAGCAAAACTGCGGTCGATTGGACCTAGAACTGAACTAAAACAGAACTAAAACAGAACAAGAACTGATCTACAACTGAAAGAACTGAAACAGAACTAAACTAGAATTGAAACAGAACTAAACTAGAATTGAACCATAATTAGTCTAGAACTGAATTAGAACTAAACTGGAACTGAACTGGAACTGGAACTGAACTGGAACTGTACTGGAACTGAACTAGAACTGAACTAGAACTGAACTAGAACTGAACTAGAACTGACCTAGAAC
Organism: Aedes albopictus; assembly: GCF_035046485.1. NCBI lineage: Eukaryota > Metazoa > Arthropoda > Insecta > Diptera > Culicidae > Aedes > Aedes albopictus. Next base: position 1,073,695 of record NC_085136.1, on the reverse strand, counting down.
TGAACTAGAACTGAACTAGAACTGAACTAGGACTGAACTAGAACTGATCAAGAATTGAAGTAGAACTGAACTAGAACTGAAGTAGAACTGAACTAGAACTGAACTAGAACTGAACTAGAACTGAACTAGAACTGAACTAGAACTGAACTAGAACTGAACTGAAACTGAACTAGAACTGAACTAGAACTGAACTAGAACTGAACTAGAACTGAACTAGAACTGAACTAGAACTGAACTAGAACTGAACTAGAACTGAACTAGAACTGAACTAGAACTGAACTAGAACTGAACTAGAACTGAACTAGAACTGAACTAGAACTGAACTAGAACTGAACTAGAACTGAACTAGAACTGAACTAGAACTGAACTAGAACTGAACTAGAACTGAACTAGAACTGAACTAGAACTGAACTAGAACTGAACTAGAACTGAACTAGAACTGAACTAGAACTGAACTAGAACTGAACTAGAACTGAACTAGAACTGAACTAGAACTGAACTAGAACTGAACTAGAACTGAACTAGAACTGAACTAGAACTGAACTAGAACTGAACTAGAACTGAACTAGAACTGAACTAGAACTGAACTAGAACTGAACTAGAACTGAACTATAACTGAAATAGAACTGAACTAGAACTGAACTAGAACTGAACTAGAACTGAACTAGAACTGAACTAGAACTGAACTAGAACTCAACTAGAACTCAACTAGAACTCATCTAGAACTGAACTAGAACTGAACTAGAACTGAACTAGAACTGAACTAGAACTGAACTAGAACTGAACTAGAACTGAACTAGAACTGAACTAGAACTGAACTAGAACTGAACTAAAACTGAACTAGAACTGAACTAGAACTGAACTAGAACTGAACTAGAACTGAACTAGAACTGAACTAGAACTGAACTAGAACTGAACTAGAACTGAACTAGAACTGAACTAGAACTGAACTAGAACTGAACTAGAACTGAACTAGAACTGAACTAGAACTGAACTAGAACTGAACTAGAACTGAACTAGAACTGAACTAGAACTGAACTAGAACTGAACTAGAACTGAACTAGAACTGAACTAGAACTGAACTAGAACTGAACTAGAACTGAACTAGAACTGAACTAGAACTGAACTAGAACTGAACTAGAACTGAACTAGAACTGAACTAGAACTGAACTAGAACTGAACTAGAACTGAACTAGAACTGAACTAGAACTGAACTAGAACTGAACTAGAACTGAACTAGAACTGAACTAGAACTGGACTAGAACTGAATTAGAACAGAAATAAAATTATTACTATTCTAATATCTCCCGCTTTTTTACAAGTACTTCTGCATCAACGAATTCTTCTAGGAATTTTCCCATAGCTTCAGTGATTCCAGCATGGATTCCAATAGGGATTTCACCAGACATTCTTTTGTAAAGTTCTCCTGGGATATCTTTGGAGTTTCCTCCAGTGATTGTTCCAGTGTTTTTTTTTTTTTTGAAGATTCCATCAGAATTTTTTTTAAAGATTTCCATAGAAATTCCACCAGAGATCCGTTTAGGCATTTCTGCAGGTTCTACTGAGATTTTTCAAGGATTTCTCCATATATTCCTTCAAGAGTTTTGCTAGAGATTGTTCCAATAATTCCATGTAGAATTATTGGAAGTATTCCTACATCTATTTCTCCCAGAAATTCTTTCAGTAAATTTTAGCAAAGACTATTCAAAAATAATCCTGGAATTCTTTAAAGATTTGGTACATACAAAAAATCCTGTTTATCCTAAGTTCTTTCAATAATTCGTCCAGATTTCACTGCAGACATGGATTCCTTCAGATTGTTTCCCAGGGATTCATCCAGGAATTCATTAAGAATTTCCTAAGAAATTCCTCATGGAACTGCTTCCGCGATTCTCAATGGGATTTCTTCAGGAATTCCTCCAGGAATTCCTCCAAGAAATCCTCCAGGGATTCACTCGGGAATTCTTTCTGCGATTCTCTCAAAAAAAAACGCTGCTGGTTATTTAAAATAAAACTATCCATGGAGTCCTGGAGGAATTCTTCTTGGGATTCCTGCTGGGGTCCTTCAGGAATTACTCCACGGATTCCCTCAGGGACTGCTAAAGGGATTCCTCCGGCAGCTCTTCCGCGAATTCTTCTTAGGATTCCTTCAGAATTTCTCCTAGAATATTTCTGCGAAGCCTTCAGTATTCTCTGCTGGGATTTCTTCAGAAACTTCTCCTGGGATTTCCTCAGAAATTCCTCCAGAGGTTGCTCCAGTAGTTCCTTCATGAATTCCTCTGGGAAATCTTGCAGAGACTCCTTTAAGAATTCCCGCAGGGATTCTCTCAGGAATTCCTCTAGTAATTCTTCTGGAGATTCTTCCAGGAATTTCTCCAGGGATTATTTCAGGAACCCTTCCTGGGATTCCTCCAGAAATTCCTTCAGTGATTCCTCCTGGAGTTGCTCCAGTGATTGTTTAAGAAATTCCTCTCGGAATTACTCCAGGAATTCCTCCAAAGCTCTAGGAATTCATTCAAACAACCTTCCATGAGTTCCTCCAAGGATTCCTCAAGAGATTACTCCAGAGATTACTCCCAGAAGTTATACAGGGATTCCTCCAGAAATACCTCTAGAGATTTCTTCAGGAATACCTGCAGGCATATCTCCAGGAATTCTTCCAGGTATTCCTCTAGGGAATCTTCAAGGGATTACACTAGGGATTCCCCTAGGAACAACTCCAGACATTAATCCAGGTATTCCTGCAGGCATTCCTCCAGACATTCCTCCAGACATTCCTCCAAGATGTCATCTAGGAATTCCTCCAGAAATAGCTCCGAAAATTCCTCCTCAGAAATTCTCCCAAGAACTTCTCCCGAAATTTATCCCAACATTCCTCCAAGAATAACTCCAGGAATTCCTTTAGAGATTCCTCACGAAATTCCTTCAGGGATTTCTACAGGAACTATCCAGGAACACCTATAAGACTTACTCCAGGTATTTCTCCAGGTATTCCTCCAAGCATTCTTCTTGGAGTTCTTCAAGGAGTTCCTCCAGGGATTCTTCTAGGAATTCCTCAAGGGATTTATCCAGGAATTCCTCAAGAGATTCTTCCAGAGATTCCTCCAGGAATGCCACAAAATATTTCTCTAGAAATTTTTCCAGGGATTCCTCCAGGAGCAGTGAATCAAAATTCAACTATCGCGCAACAATAATGACAATGTCGCAACCTGTATTTGTTGCGACAAACAAACCCATGCGACATAAGTTTGTCCCAACATCGTACCCCACGAGTTTAGAGATTTTTAAGCCTTGCATTGCGATTTTCGAACGGTAACTTCGAGCCGGTAAACACTGCAACTCTGGTGAAGCTCTATCATCAAACAGTTTCTACTTTGGGTTAGCAATAATTGATTATTCACGAGTTGAAAAGTACGCAATAAATTCAGCTTCTGTTTTGTCTGCAACAAAAAATTTCGATATCATGTCATTATCTGTTACCAGTAGGGATAAAGACATTCCTCCAAGAGTACCTCCAGGTATTCTTTTAAGAATTCCACCAGAGATTCTTCCAGGAATTCCTTCAAGGATTCTTCCAGAGGTTCCTCCAGGAATTTCTCTAGGCACTCCTCCGGGCATTTCTTCAGGAGTTACTCTAGACATTCCTCCAGGAATGTCTCCAGGAATTACTCCAGGAGTTACTCTAGGAATTCCTCCAGGCATTTCTTCAAGAATTCCTCCAGGAATGTCTCCAGGATTTCCTCCAGGAGTTGCTCCAGCAATTCCTCCTGTGATTCCAGGAATGTCTCCAGGAATTCCTCCAGGAGTTCCTCCAGGAATCACTCCAGGAGTTCCTCCAGGAATTACTCCAGGAGCTCCTCCAGGAATTCCTCCAGCCATTCTTTTAAGAATTCCTCCAGAGATTTTTCCAGGAATTTATCCAGGAATTGCTCCAGGGGTTTTTCCAGGAATTGGTCCAGGAATTCCTTAAAAGATTTCACTTGGAATTATTACAGGGATTTCTCCAAGAATTCCTCCAAGAATTACATCAGGAGTTCCTACAAAACTTCCTCCAGGAGTTCCTTCAGGCATTCTTTCAAGGATTTCTCCAGAGATTCCTCTGGGAATTCCTCCAGAAATATATCCAGAAATTTATCCAGGAATTCCTCCAGGAATTCCTCAAAGGATTTCTATTGGAATTCTTCCAGGGATTCCTCCAGGAATTTGTCTAGTTATTCCTGCAGGAATTTCTTCAGGAGTCACTCTAGACATTCCTTCAGACATCCCTCCATAAATTTCTCCAGGAATTTCTCCAGGAATTCCTCCAAGAATTCCTCCAGGAATTCATCCAGGCATTCTTTTGAGAATTCCTCCAGATATTCCTCCAGGGATTCCTCCAGGAATGTCTCCGGGAACTTCTCCAGGGATTCTTTCAGAGATTCCCCCAAGAATTGCTTCAGGGAACTCCACGAATTTCTCCAGGGATTCTTCCAGATATTCCTCCATGGATTCCTCCAGGAATTCCTCCCGAAATTCCTTCAGTAATTTCTTCACAAATTTCTTCAGGGCTTTCTTTAGAAACTTTTCCAGGGATTCCCCTAGCGATTTCTCCAGGAATTCCTACAGGAATTCATTCATGAAGCCCCTCGGGGATATTTCCAGGAATTGGTTCAGGGATTCACCCAGAAGCTTCTTCTGGGATTTCTCCAGGAATTCCTTAAGGTATTCTTTTATAAATTCCTGTAGGGATTAATACTCAATAAGAGCATATTTTGATATGGAGATCGAAAAGTGACATTACTTGATATAAAATGTAAAACTACAAAAAAAAAACAATATCAAGCAATTACTTCTGGAACATCATCATCATATCATATTTAGCTCTTGTTAGATCTAACCAATAGTAGCGAGCTATACGTTTGGTCTTCATATATCAAATTGTTTAGACGTTCCAGGAACATTTTTCAGATACTATTTCCAGATTGTCAATCTCTTATATCAATCAAACCAACATCAAGGCCATTACCCCTACTTGGGCAGTTTATCCAGGCATCCCCCTGGATTTCCTCCAGAAATTGTTCTAGGAATTCCTCAAGAAATTTCTTCAAAAATTTCTCTAAGGGTTATTCTTGGAATTTCTCTAGACATTCCTTTAGAAATTTTTCCGAGGATTGTTCCAGGAATTTATCCAGGATTATTCTAGGGATTCTACTCGAAATTCCTCCAGGTATAATTTCAGAAATTCCTTCAAGGATTCTTCCCAAAATTCCTCCAAGAATTCCTCCTGGAAATCCTCCAAGAATTTCTCCAGCGATTCTTCGAGTGTTTCATTCAGACTTTCCTGCAGGAATTCCTCCAGGGATTGCTCAGAGAATTCTCCTAGAAATAGTTACAGGAATTCCTCTAAAGATTGCTTCAGAAATTCCTCTCGGAATCTTTTCAAAAATTTATTCAGGAGCTTCTCCAGAAAATTCAGAAATCCTTCTATTATATTTTCCAGTGATGCACCTAAGAATTTTCCCAGGGTTACCTGAATTTTTTTAATTACTTCATGGGTTTCTAGAGGAATTTCTCCAGCCATTTGTATTGAAATTCATTTGAAAGTGCATTTTAGAGAAATGTATACAGGAGCTAGGAATTTCTCCAATAAGTCATCCAGGAATTCTTTCACAATTATCTCCAGATTTTTTTAAGGAGTTAATCCACGGCTTAGGTCAGGAATACATCCGCGAATTGCTTCAAGAATGGCCCTTGCAGCTCCTGCAAATGATGAAGGAAGACTTCAGAAATTCTTCCTGAGATTCTTTCAGGAATTTTGAGATTCTTTTTTGGTGCCAAGAAATTTTTCAAGAAAGTTATCCATTTATTCTGTCAAGTACTCCTTCAGAGCTTTCTGGAGAAGTTTTTTTTTCAGAGATGTTTTAAGGTTTTTCCTTTAGAAAGTCCTGCACAAGTTCATCCAAACATGTGTCAGAGGATTCCTTCAGAAATTCCTTCGGAAACGCCTCAAGGGTCCCCTACAACGATTGTGTTAGAACTTTTCCTAGGATTCCTTCAGAAATTTCACCGGGAATCTCCTTCCGAGTTTTGTGTAGGGATTTCTCCAAAAAAATCTCTTGGAATTTCTCCAAGAGTCCTTCAGCAATCTCACCTGCGGTTTCTTCAGGGATTCCCTTAGGAATTTTTACCACTTCAAAGATTCTTCAAAACAACACACATATCAAAAAAGTCACGGCAGTGCAGGTCATCCAAAGAAAACTCTTTTGGAATTCTCCCTGGGTTTCCTCTCGGAATGCACCAGAAATTCCTCCAGAAGTTCCTTCTCGAATTTCTCCATAGAATAATTTCCATTATGTTCTACTGGAGAAAATGTGAAAGGGAATCACGAAGAAAATTCTGAGTTCGTAATTTCCAAAAGAGTTTAATTAGCTATAATTTCTTATGGAAGTTTTGAAGATTTTACCAAAAAAATGAGCTCTAGAAAAAATAATGCACGAGTAAAGAAAATCCTTAATCTTCAAGTAAGAAATAGAAACAGTAATAGAAATAATTATTATTTGAATGATATTGACAATTTCAAAAACTAGTATGAATTTAAGAATATGTAATAACAAGCTACACTAGCTACAACCCTGTCCCGAAAAAACGTCACCACCATGTGCGACACAAACACGAGCCCCGGGAACGAACGGCACAAAACTAAATTATGATAAGATCGGTGCTCTATTTCTGATAGTATCCCATCGAGCACCCACACGGGTGGCGTACCAAATCTGACTTTTTCTTTCTTTTGCATAACCGCCTGCCTGCCTACGAGGCGAAGGTTTTCATCTGTTTTCTGCAATATGCGGAAGACAACATTTTGAAGCTGACGTGATTTCCCTACATTTTTTTTTTCGTTGTTGGTAGGAAGGAATACGCACTTTCCCGTTCATTGGAATCGGAACTTTCCCCGTGGTGTTATTTAGGGGCTTTCATGATGCGCAACCGGGAGACGTGCGTCACAGCATGTGGTACCTATATCAAACTACCGTTGTCGTCCGCCATGCTTCTACGGGGCATTTTTGTGATTTTTGGGACGTTGTGATGTTTTGTTTTGTGTGGGAGGGGGAGCACGCGACATGTCAAAAAGCGATGTCATTTGATAGTGAACGTTCCTCGGTCGGTCGGAGGTGTGATGTGATACACTCATCAGCATATAGATACCATGCGGCGGTGCCATTATTGAAACGGAACGAGATTCTCCTCTTTTTCTTCTTCTTTCAAGAGGGCGTAAGGAAAAAAGCATGTCATTGGACTATGAGTGGTTTTCATAAGATAATAAACAAATTACAATCAAGTTGAAGTGACATCTGTACGAGTTACAGGAAAAGCTATAAAAGATATCTTCCAGGCATTTCGACACTTTGTATACTTTGCAAACTTGTGTAATGTTTTAAAATTGTACGAAATCTGACACAACTCAGTTTTAAAGAAGTTTTGGGCGATATTTAGCATCGTTTGCCCACTGTCCGACGAAGGGATTCCACGAAAATGCATGGCACATAGAGCGCAATGGGACAACCCCCACGATTTTGTAATAGATAGGAATTTGTAACCGAAATTATGCAAATCTGAAGGTGCGATTCACGTGACTTGATTTGCATGTGATGAAGCAAACGTGCAGCACGTAAAAGCCACTTGACAGCCGTGGTCCAAAACCATTCGGGCCATTTATCAATCCTCACCAACCCATATAAACAGCTATATTTTATATGTATTTTGACGGGTTGCAAAAGCAGTAAAGACTAAACGCCAACCATGTAGCTCTCCGCCGCGCGACGACGACGAGGTATGTCTGACTAAAGGAATAAAAATAAAAACAGCGCGCATACAAATCTTTGGAAGTGCTCCACCATTGACCCAGTGGAGCTCTCTGGAGGCAGACTTGGGGACGGTTTGGAGGACCGTCTTTGGGGAGGGTTGTAAAAATGGTCGGCGAAATATTGTCACACACACCATTCGGGGATGAACTTCAAAGGAAGCTACGTGGGTGGGAGAAATCATGATAATGGGCAACATATTTCAAGATACATGAAACGGCACCTGACATTCGCAACACTGATAGCCCTTTTTATCCTAATTGGTACAGTCGCAAGCTAAATTATTGCATTTGACGGGTACTTACCTTCGCTTAAACGCTGCCGCCGGTTGTGTAAATGGCTTCAATAAAATCAGCTAACAAATTGACACTTGAATCTGGCGAATGGCACCTGCTTGGGGAAGATGACCCTTCTGCGCACGACTAGGATGCAAGCACTTGGACCTCACAGGGGAAACTGATCGCTAGATGCGAAAACTACCCAACGGCTCAAGATCTAACCGAGTTCTAGAGCAGCGCAATGTCGCACTGAACATTTGCGCGATTTGCAGCGAACGAACGCGCGAGAACGGTAATTGGAACAAAATTAATTAGCTGCGCGGGAAATTCAATGTGATGTGACTAATTTTCCAGAATAAGCTCCGCCGCAGGCCGTCGTCGTCGCTCGAGGGAGAATTGGAGCAAGTAAATTGATTCTCTAGTAAGCTCTGAGTTGGGTAATCGAGTTGGTTTTGCCTATTGGTTCCACTGATAACCAGATGATAAGTGTTAACACAATCGGTAGAGTAGCAAGTCATGAGTTAGTATATGCCTGGAACCCTGAACAGCTCCACATGGTGGGACCAATTTCACTTACCGTCGGCAAAATCGGATCTTCATCCCGTCGGCACTTTCGAGTTCCTACACGCATGCATGCATCAAATAAGATGTAAATTGGTACGTACCTTTTGCAACAGCAACTCCAATCATCGAACCCGGGGGCCATTACATCAACGCAGATCTGAAACGATAAAAATCGATAGTCCAGATCAGTCACGTTTTCCACTACACACCGCGCAGAGGCCTATCTCCAATCTCATTCTCATATTTTCGCACGCAATCAACCAAACCGGGGGGCTCACACGGACGGGGGCCTTCACTTCCGTTCCCACAGCAAACAACACACAAACGCGATCCAATTTTCCGATCGGGGCACACCAATAGAGCCCCCCAATCAAGCCGCCGCCGAAAAAATCTTCCTCGCCAGTACTAGAAAAAAAAATTCAATCAGCTTAAGTAGGAAAAAAGCGCCTCGAAATTCCTCCACACTAAGTATTGATCCCGGCTGATGGCTGGCAGCATGGCAGAAACTCGGCAGAACGGAGCAATCTCCCATCGCATCGTAGTCGTCGGTCGATGTCATTTACTAACCGTTTTCTCTCGCTCATCTAAATGGCTTCTTCGTTCGTGGCGATTGCAGCAGCAGCAGCTCCCATGATGATGCCCGAGCTGCGTCGATGTGTTGGGCCGTTCCGAGTTTTCTCTCTCGCGGCCATCGGAGCCGGTTGGGAGAGTTGTTGAGGGTGTGATGGTAAACCAACATGGCTTCCATTTTGAGCATGTGTGCGAGAGTAAATACATTGAAAAAGGGTGCTTTTCGAAGCTTCCGTGATGAGGAAAGCTAGTGTACGATTGAACTTTTGTTTTCCAATTGCACTTCGAGGGGCTTTGCGATGGAAATGTCCATGAATTCAGTGCATTTGCAAAACCTTTTTTATGTTTGAAAAATAAAAAAACCTTAGTTTAAATTATAGGATGCCAATGTGAGACAATATACTACACCGTATAGTTATGCAGATTCTTTGCTAATTAGTATACAAACAATTTCAATATGTACAATGATTACCATATTCTATCTATCAAACGAAGGAAAAGATAACTCAATTGGAATTGATTAAAACAGTTCCTATAAGATTTACCCAACGGGAAATCGAAACCTTCTGCAAACTAGACTTAGATCTGTCTGATTGAAACATCTAAGTGGAATATACTGAATCTTTCTCTAATTAAATTATGATGATTATGAGGTATACCTGGATTCAGTCGAGTAATTTTTTTTTATTAATTTGTAAACATATAAAAACTGCATAGAAACTGAGTTTTCGATAAAAGGCTCGGAGTTTTTGGAACATATTATGTTTCCAGTTCAAAACCGAATTAGCGACATTTTTTCTTTTTCTTCCGCTGCTTTTGCCTTGCGTTAAACACCATGTCGGAAGTGGGGCGCTGTATAGAGTACCAGGTGTACAATACAGCGCCCGACTTCCGACATTGTGTTTAACGCAAGGCAAAAGCAGCGGAAGTAAAAGAAAAAATGTCGCTAATTCGGTTTTGAACTGGAAACATAATATTAGCAACTCTCGCGAAATAACGAATTAATCACTATATCACTAACTTATTACGATCGAAATCTTTTGTCTTCAAGAATACGCCATTATTTTGAGCAATGGACATATACAATAACACTATTTGCATAAATGTTCCTTTACGAATTGCTTCAGAAATTCCTGTAGAGATACTTTCTGAAATTTCTCAAGGGATCCCTTCGGAAATTTTGTTTTTCGTAGCATTTGCCAAACGATCTTTTGGTAGGAGTAGCTATCTACTCGGTTGCCTTTTGTTGCAGTTTTGCAATGCTAAATAAAAGTAAGTGAACCCAGAATTTTCAACTTTATAACGATGGTCTCTGAAAAAAAACTTTCCAAATCAAATCATCATATAACAGATTATTTCAGAAAATCTTCCATGTGTTCCTCCACAAGTGCCACACAGAATTCTTTTACGAAATCTGGCATTATTTGCTTCATCAATTCCTCCATGATTTTGCATGAGTTTGTTTGAGAAATTCAGCCAGGGATTACTTCAGAAATTTCTCTGGATGTCTATCCAAAAATTTCTCTAGGCATTTGTTTGGTGAATCTTTTGGAGATTCCTTTAGAAAATCTTCCAAAAATGTCTTCAGGAATCTTACTAAAAGATCTTCGAAAAAAAAATCTATCAAAAATTTGTCCGAGTATTCGATAAAATTATTAACCGGTTTTTTTTTTTATCTTCCATGGATTCATTCGGAATTAGGAAGTTATCTTTCAGAGCATCATACATGATTTACTTTTGAAATTCCTATTTATTTTTTCAAAAAAAATTCTATGAATTTGAGCAGAAAATCCTCCAGATATTCTTTCAAAAATTTGCTAAAAGATTACATGAGAAATTTCTCTATAAACTCTTTTAATAAAACTTTCAGAAAATGATTCAAAAGTTTGTACATTGGGATTACTTTTGAAATTCTTCCAGGGATTTCACCAGAAATTCCCAAAGCAACTTCCAATTTCTTCACAAATTCTACTAAGGATTCCTTCAGAAGTTTCACGAAGAGTTATCTAAAAGTTTCTGTAGAAACTCCTCTATGGAATTCTTTAGAAATCCTTCAGAGATTTACCCTATTTGCTTCGGGACTTTCCTAGATTTTATTTCTGAAAAATCCTTCGAAAATTCCTTTAAGCATTCTCTCAAACGATCTTCCAAAATTAATTCCAAAACTGTCTGCAGGGTTTGTTTTAAAAATTGTTCCGGTTTTTTTTTTTTTGAAAATCTGAATTTCTATCAGAAAATCATCCTGGCATTTCTTTAAAAATTCCTCCAGGGACTCTTTCAAAAATTCGGGAATTTTATCCTAGTAGTTCCTCCATATTTTTTTCGAGGAATTCCTTCAGAAGATCTACCATGGCTTTTATTGAAAATTCGACTACTAATTTCTTCAGAAATACCTCCAGATTTTGCTCCAGAGATTTCTTTACAAATTCCTCCAAGGATTACTTCTAAAAAACTTCCACAATTTTTTCGATAATTCTTTCATGGAGTCTTGCTGAAATCCATCCTAGGATTTCTGAAAAAAAATTGCCAGGGATTCTTAAGGAAATTATTTCAGGGACTCCTTTGGAAACTCCCCGTAGATATAATTTCCCAAAATCTTCCAGGAAATCCTTTAGACTTAGACATTAGAATGTCATCCAGGAATTTCTCCAAGAACTTCTTGAGAAAGTCTTGCACTGATAGTTACCAAAAATGTTACATGAACTCCTTTTGGATATACTTCTAGAATTACTTTTAAAAAAATCTTACATATGTAGATTGTTCCAGAAATTCATCTATGAAGTTCTTCAGATTTTTGTTTTTTTAGAGAACTTCCCAGAAATTTAAAAAAAAAACTCCATGTTTTTTTTTGGAAAATGATTCTCGGATAGAGTAAGAATCAGAAATTCAGAAGTACCTCAAAATTTTCTCAGAACCTTTCTAAAAAAAAATCTCTATGAATTTCTTATGAAATTCTTTAAGAGATTGTTACCCGAGCAGAAGAGAATAGCAAAATAATAACTACAAAATAACATAACCTATTTTTATTTATTTTATTTTGTTATTATCCAGCTATTGATATGCACCCATTAAACAACATTTAAATAACATGTTTTGTTATGGAGCAAACTAAGTTATTATTGTGATATTGAGAGTGTACAAATATTTGATAAACAATATCACAAAAATAACAAATTTTTAAATTGTAACTACAACATTGAAGATTTACGTTCTTTACAGCATTCCGTACATATTATCGAATAATTCTAATTATTATTCTAGTCAGCTTATTATTTTATGAACACTTCGAAATTATGTCCTGTTTTTTTTTATCATTTTTTGTATCCAGTTACATATAGTCGTATCCATGCCAAAGAAAATCTCAGAATGTTGTAATACTTGGTGGATTAGTAGTTCCTCGGAAATACTTAGACTCATATGTTATAATTCGCAATTAGGATAACTCTATCCAAAAAATTTTGCTTTTGGTTTGTTATCAATAACTTTTGAAGATCAATTATGTTATTATGTTGTTATTGACACAAACAAAACATGTTTTTAAATTGGTCTTCCAGGAACATTTTTTTGTTATGATATTTGTTATTTTGCTGCTTATGACAGGCAAGTTTATAACAGAATATGTTATGTTAATAACATTAAAATAACTGATTTCATTTCTCAGTTATTTTGCCAAAATAACGCATTTTGTTATGCGACTGTTATTTTCTTCTGCTCGGGTAAGGAATTCCCTAGATTCATACACATTCTTCATATTAACATAAGGATTTTCACAGAAAGGCTGGAAGACATCCTTACAGATATTCCTGCTGAAACTCATACGAATGTTTCATCAGAAATTCTATGCATTTTCTTGGAAATTCCCTCAGGATTTCTTCCAAGCGTACCTCTTGGAATTCCAGGAATTCACTAAAAATTGTTCAAAATTTTGATTGTGGATTTCACAAGAGTTTTTTTTTTTCAAAATATCTCAAGAGGTTTTGTTAAGTATTCCACCAGGGGTTTTCATGTGTCTCATAAGGTATTCCTCCTGGAATTTGTTCAGAAAATTCATCCATAGATTCTCAAAATATTCCTATTTTTGCTGAAATTGTTTCAGGAGATTTTTGAATATTTCTTCAATTTTTTTTCTGAAATTTCTTCAGCGATACTTTTGGAGACGTCTTCAATATCACTAGAATTACTTCTGAAATTTCAGCAGGGATTTCCTCAAAAGTTGTTCCATGGATTCTTTCAGAAGTTGCTCCAGCAGTTCCTTCAGGAATTGTTCAAGCGGTTCCTTCAGAGTTTCCTCCAGGAATACATCTATGGGAATGTACCAGTGATGGGGAACCTTTACTATATCCCCAAATTACTATTAGCACTTTATTCCACCATTATGGCCTTGTAGGGCTTAAATACGGCCAATATAGAGCAGGCTCTAGCACTATATTGGCACGTAAGGCGAATAATAGTGCCTTATGGTTACTTGGGTAGCTCTGATTTTACCATGACAGCACTGGAAATAATTTACCGCACACATTGTCAGTAATCTATAGAAACACTACAATGACCTTTTTATGGAATTTGCTACACGTTTTAAAATTATATTAACTGAGTACACGCCAAGATAGTACATCAAATCGAGGTAAAATATTCATAAAATCGATCAACATAATCAAGGGTCCACTAAACCGAGGTATATTTTTCGCTTTATATTGAGTGAATGATTAAAAAATTACCATACATAATGAAGCTTTCTCAGCGACAAAAACTGAAAGCATCATAAACCTGATTCCACGCACTTCTACACTACGGATCCGGGACTTCATTGAACGATGTTTACGTACGCCTGCTCTGCCGTGAATCGCAAGTCAGTCCCATATGTAACAAGCAGGCATTGAGAAAATGGCCTCTGAAGTTTTCAAATTCGTTTTCTATGTGAAACTCTAAAAAATCGCCATGAATTGAAAACTTCTGCGATAATCATGAAACTTTCACATATTGTTTCAAACGTGAAAACGTAACAGTGAAAAATATAAAACTGGCTAAAATAGTGTTAGGTTTTGTACTGAAGGGTACACAAGTTCGTAATGGGACTGACTTGCGATTACATTTCATTATGGGACAATCTGACTTAGTGTTGTTTTTTAATTTTACTGAACAAACTATATATATTTTTGCACGCAGCTGAAAGATCATCCGAAGAAAGCTCGAAAACGGCTGTTAACTCATTTTTGCCCAAAATGCAGATGGGACTGAATTGCGATTCACGGCAGTGCTGTCGAATAAAATTAATATTATTACACATATACAGGATCAGGTAAACGATTGGTGTTACGAGAAGAGTAGAAGAGTCCCATAGTTGAGGTTTCTTAGGATGGGGCTTTCTACCTGGATGTCTCCTTCAGGGATGATGCCCACCGATACCCTGTTTTCATTTATTTTTCTCCTACTTCACCCGGGTTGCCCAAACGCCTCGCAGAGAGTGTCAGCAGGTTTCCTTAGTTCCAGAGAGTAGTGGTTCAACCAATTACACTTGATGGTAGATTCTGGCGACCTTCAGAAAGCAGAACAGCGTAGCGATGAAAGACGCCAAGGGCTTCCCATATGTTTCCGAAAATGCCGCAGGTCACTCGTGGATTGATATTGTGGACATGCGCAGACGACGTGTTGACGGAGTTCTGGATCCCGCATATCTCGCAAGTGGTCTGGCAGAAGCTAGGCCCGAAGTTGCAGGCAAATTGGACGTGGCTAACTCTTAAGCGGGACAGTTCCCTCCCGACAGTACCGAGTTCAGACCATCCAGGTTACCACAGCCTTTATCTTTCGGAGCAGGACTGACCCAATGATTTCACACGGATGTCGTTATCCAGCGTTTCACGTCATCAAAAGGAACCGAATCGACAAAGCGTGGATCTTGGTGGCCAACACTAGCCTGACGATTGGCAGCATCATTTCCGGGGATGCTACAGTGTCCGGGGATCCACGCTAGAGAGGTACTAAGGTAAATCGCCAATTATTTCACACCTTAAAAATTCGCCAATTGTTGCACACTCCATGCTCTTCTTATGCGATGAAAGGGGCTTCCTGTATGCTACCGTAAATGCCGTAGGTCTGTGGTGGATATTGGTACTGTGAACATACGCAGACGTGAACAGAGTTGTCGTCCTTGCGGAAGCTGTTCTTTATTCGTTGATATGCCAGTGATTCTTGGCAACTGGTGAGAGGCTGGCGCCGGTAACCGTGCGCAGGATTCGATTCGCCTCGTCGAGGAGGAAGAACCTGCCTGTGCCGGAGGTTTTGGCTGCAAATGCCACCAAGTTGAAACGGAAAACAGCTTATCAACGATGGCTCTCGCTACTCGGAGTCGTAGATCCCGGTTGTGAAACGATGGGGTTTGGATACAGTCCTGACGGGGTTGACCCGGGTGCGGCAGCTAGATTTGGCTTCGTTGAAGTGTTCCCGAAACTTCAAGTTCCGTTAGTCTCCCGGTTCGGGATTTTCTGGCTGTCGATTGTAATGGCCAGGCTCCTGGGCTGGTGAGGCTGGAGCTTGTGAAAGGTCCGCTGGTCCAGAATGTTTCGGATGAACGCCAGGATGTTACCGGTAAAGCCCCATTCGACCAGTTGCCGAAGGACTAGCGATATCCAGGTCCGGTTAAATGCTCTGGAAATCTCCAAGGAAATGATGACGGCGTGTCGAGCCTTTTGGAGAACGTGGTCGAGCTGGGGAAAATTGTCGGTACCATAGCCAGGACGGAAGGCATGCTGGTGATGGCCGAAACGGTTATCAGCTTCTAGTCTCTCTTGGATCCATTGAATGACCATCCGTTCTACCAGCTTTCCCACACAGCTAGTGAGTGACATTGGCCGGTATTTTGTCGGATCTCGGATGTTGACTTTAGCTTATGGGATAGGGAGATAGGATGGATGCCCTTCTTGAGGGAAGGACAATTGACAAAATTTGAGTATGCATACTTGACCATGGTCAAGCTAAATCTGAGTCATTTGTTAACAAATTCGTTGAGTTTTGATATTTTGCCCGATTGTTTGAATGTTTTTTTTTTTTCACCAGAATCACTTATTATTTATAGTTCCTTCTCTCAACGAGTCAACGAGTACGGTGACAAAAGAAGAAACTGAGATTAGTTCTGTCCTAAATTAAAGAAAATTATAGCTGTTTGCCGTATTGGCAAAGACGAAAAGTACTACCAGGAGCGGAAGAGTGATCCGACCGAACCTAATTTTTTTTTTTTGTTTCATTTCTATTCAGAAATTGTATAAAGGTTTTCAAGCAGACATTGGACCTTATATAAATTGCTCCGAGAGCTCTCAAGTGCCGCTTTTTTATTTGAAAACTTGTAGCACAGTGGCTTCATGACCAATTGCCTATTTTTGATGATTGATGAAAAAAATGGCAAAAAATGTCGGCTATAAGATTAGACTTCCTAGACAAAAACTAGTTATGAACTAGTTTTAAATTTATTTTACCAAATTAGGATAATAGTGTGTTATAATACACAGAGCACCTAGATTAAGTTGAAGAATATAAAAATTAATTGAGATACTAATAAAGATTATATAAAAAAAAATTATAAACACAGCCACAATAGCTGTGAATAAGAAGGTGAATTACCAGATAAAACACAACTCCAGAATAGACTTGATGATTCTGAAACGTACAATTTGTAAAGTTTGTATGTCGTGTCGTGATATGTTATTGTTAACTATTTTTCTTTTATTTTTGTAACCTGGCGCTCAACGCTATATGTATACGATGGTATATAAAAAACTGAAATAATTTCAATTAGCCTCTAGGTAAGACCATTGTTGATGCGGCGTTTTTAGTAGGCATATTCTTTGAAATTTATGATAAAAACAAAGGGTATTTACGATGTTTCAAGCAAAACTCTACACAACAAACAAATTATTTTGAAAAAAATGTCTACGCCAGTTAATAGCTCCACCCAACTTTTCGATTAATGGTACACTACTTCTGCCTTTTGCCTGTTGCGTTTGTGTTATACGCAAAAAAAAACTATTATTGAAACAGCATGACATCAAGTTGTAATATCAATTAACGTTTCACACACAAATATTGAAAACAATAATCAGGAATTAAATTTCAACGTAATACTAAATCATCAATTCTTAAAATCATAGTCGCGCCACTGCTAAAAGATGATAATTCCTTCAAACAAACTTAAATAGAGAACTTGAGATTACTTGAAGTCATTGAAAGTAACATAATAGACAAACAGCCAAACAAGTTAGCTCAAAACTAAGTAGATCACTTTTGTAGAAAAACATCTTCACTTCAAGTAGTTTCCTTTATTGTTATCATTCACACAAATTATACATAATGCAATGTAACACAATGTATTCAATTTCACGAAGCAGAAACTCGTTCACCGCAATGTAAAAGATGCACACAACAACGCCGCTAGCACAACTACTGGTGGCAATTAATTAAGCAAATTTATCTTCCAATTCGCCAAATGTTAACAGAGACGAAACACACTGTGTAGATCGAACCTGCTATAGCACAAAGTCTAACCAGAACCATGTCAAGGAATTTCTGCAGGGCACAAATTGTGTACTCGTGTCACTAACTGCATGACGCCATGCTCTGGGACTGTTCAAGCTGTAACATACCTCGCTCAAGGTTGTTAGCGGTTTCAAGCATTCTACGTGCTGCAATACTTCAGCGTTTCAGTTTCCATCTGCTGAAATTATCATCGCTCTCATAAAACTGTATCACACACACAATCCCAGAAAACCGGTTGCCATGATTGCCACATTAGTAGCTTCGCAGCAGGGACACGAGACACTGCTCAGCTCACGCACACCACCCCAGAAAGCTTCCTATCGATCGAAAACCAACATGGCTGACCGCAGTGGCTGGTTTTTGTCGCAATGCCATTATCGTTCTCCTTTCCATTGCCTTTGCCACCTCCGTTTCTCTGCTAGCAGTGGTGTTCGGACACTTTGCGCATGCCTATTCCATCGTCGTCGTATCGCTTCTGCACGACCGAGAAAAAAAAACACCGTTCTTTACATAACATGGCTCTTGTCGCTTGTCTCAGTGGGAACGGGACAAGGACAACATTATGGTACAGTCTCACTCCCGCCACCGGGAACGAGTTTCGTTCAGAATTTCGGGCTCTCGGGTTTTGGACGGTTGCTAAAATTAGATAAAAGTTCGGATCGATATTTTCCGGGGCTCTAGCGCTTATCTTGGGGCGTCTTCCTAGTGTTTTAGCATCGTCGTGGTAAGCCTGGAATTTGAAGAGCTAATCACGAAACCGGTAATCCACGGAAATTCCTATGCCTCGATTTGGCAGCTGTTGGAAGAAACTGGCGATGCGGGAGGGGTGAAATCAATCAGAATTTGGATCTCATATCTGACAGGGTGGATTTAGCTCGCGTCGTAAATACTGCAATTTCCGGCTTTTACGAGAAAAGTGCGAAGAAAATCTATTGAAACATTCATTCGCGCCTTTCCCGAAGAATTCGGGGTTTGCTCAGAAACCGAAAAAAAAACTTCTACACCAGCTATGAATAATTCCTTCTTGACGACAAAGTGAGATCCAAGAGTTTCCCCCTTTTACTTTCAGCCGTCGGTCGGAGAGTTATCGTCGACACACGGCGCGATGGCTGATCTAATTTGAATGCGACCGGAGCGCAAGCCATGGCAATACGTAAATAGATCGTAAAACCTTAACTACCATGTTAGTTGATTGTAGTGCAGTTTGCTCTTACCACATTTTAATGTCGATCAACGCCTGTCATGTTTTGGGGGCCGTACTTAATCGCTAGCTACCGTCGCGTCGGCTTGCGGATCACCGAAGAACACTCACACTTAATCCCGGTCGAATTGGTCGCGATCAACATAACAATCTGTAGACTAGTACCAGCGACAACCGACAACCGACGGGACAACCGTCATCGATCGTGCTGCACTCGATCGACACGTAAGCGCGAAACTACTGAAAATTTGCATCGCAACCAAGTGAAAGACACATCAATCACATATCAATGAAAAGCATGGTTGGTTAAGCAAATGCGATTGACATTGAGAGTCGTCCGGCGCGATGTGCACAGCACACGGTGCGGTGCATGCTTGCCGGCGGATTCGCAGCGTGTGATCGCACTTTTATTGAAAGTGTTACCGTGACGTTGGGTGGAATTGGCCAGTTGTTCGTGGAGTTTTGTATCGATTTTGGTATACGATTTTTTCAAGCATTTATATCCAGCAACGAAGTTTAGGGTTGTCACGAATCATCTATGAACTCATAGAATGTGAAGATTCTAAGATCAACAGAGCAGTATACAATGCACTCTAATGGGCACTGCCAATTCAGACTTATGAAATAAATTTGTTACATGCATCAAGATCAATGAATCTGGGTTGATGAAAGCTATATCCTACATATAGTCAGCCGTTTCGGGAAAAACCGGGAGAAGCTCGGAAGTTTGAAACTATCTAGAAAAACACTTCGGGAATTGCTGATATTCACCGGGAATTTCCATCGTATAACTTTCCGTCGACTGCTACAGTTTACAATTCTTTATGGATAATTACAACCAAAGCAAAAAATGTGTGTAGTCAAAGAGCGCGATTATGTTCAACTACAGTCTAGATTCCTTCTACACAGATTCCTATTACACGGTAGTCCGGGTTATAGGAATCCTAGAGCTTATGGAATTCCACCACATTGGGAGTGAGAGCGAATAGCTCAGGCGTTGTTCAAGATGGCGCCATACTTTCTTTGGTAATGTTGTAGTAATAGAGAAAATTTTCATATAATTTAGTTTAAGATTTTGCCGCTACGTGGCACTAGTTGACAAGTGAAATTTTAAACTTCTATACTTCGGGATCCAAACCAGTTAGAAGATTGTCGTCTTCGGCAAACTTCTTCGGAAAGTCAAAAGAGCAATCATGTAATGCACCAATTAGTTGATGCTTTCGCCACTAGATGCATCTAATTGGCGAGTACAGCTTCAAAATTCTCAATCTCGGGATGCAGATGTAAGATTGTCGTTTTTGGCGAAGCTCTCCAGGCTAGTGCTTCTGCTTTGAATCTCAAGAAAGAGAAGTTTATAACTTTACTTGCTAAATAGCGCCACCTAGCATCAAAATACCCAACTAATTGTGGAATCTCTAGATTACTCTTGCCTTTCTGAAGAATTTTGCCGGAGACGACACTCTGCTATGTGCTTTGAATCCCGAGGTAGAGAAGTTCAATGTTGTACTTGCAAACTAGCGCCACCTAGCGCTGAAATCATCAACTAATTGCTCTTGATTTATCTGAAGAACTTTGACGAAGACGACACTCTTCTATCCGCTCCAGATCTCGAGCTAGAGAAGATTAAGCCCTTACTTGCTAACAAGTACCAACTTGCGCCATCTAGCGACGAAACCATAAACTTACTCATAAATCACGAGATAGCTCTAGACTTTTTGAAGAACTTTGCTGAAGACGACACTCTTCTATCGGCTCTAATTCTCAAAATAGAGAAGATCAATGTTTTGATTACCTACTAGCGCCACCTAGCCGCGACATCATAAATAGATTGCTAAATCATCAGATAGCTCTTGATTTTCTGTAGAACTTTGCTGAAGAAGGCACTCTTCTATCTGCTTTGGATCCCGAGCTAGAAAAGCTTGGACCTTCACTTGCAAACTAACGCCCCCTAGGGACAAAACTTCAACCCTCAAATTGTTCTTGCCACTCTTCTATCTGCCTTGGATCTCGAGCTAGAGAAGATTAAATCCTTACTTGCTAATAAGCACCTAGCGACGTAGCCACCTAGATAGCTCTGGACTTTTTGAAGAACTTTGCCGAAGATGGCAATCTTCTATTGGCTATGGTTGGAAAAGATCAATGTTGTAAATGTCAACAAGCACCACCTAGCGGCGAAATCATCAACTAATTGGTGAATCACCAGATTGCTCTTTACTTGCTGAAGAACTTTGCCGTAAACGACACTCTTCTATCTGCTCTGGTTACCGAGCTAGAGAAGATTAAAACTTTACTTGCTAACTAGCGCCACCTAGCGGTGAAATCACCAACAAATTGTTGAAGCACCAGATTGCTCGTGACTTTCAGAAGAACTTTGTCGAAGACGACACTCTTCTATCTGCTTTGGATCTCGAGGAGATAAAGAAGTTTAAAACTATACTTAACAACTAGCGCTACCTAGTGGTTAAGTCACAAACCAATTGGTGAATTTGTAAAATATTTATAAGAATTTGTGCTAAAGTCGTTGAGAAAATCTGATCTGAGGATACTGATGAAATTGAAATTGTTTAGGAATTTATAGTGGAAACAATGAAAACATGGGGAATTCTTTTTTAAATCACTGGTAAAATATCCAAAGCATTCTTGGTGAAATAACAAAAATAATTCATAGAAACTTCGTTGTGGAATCTATTAAGGGACTGCTTGAGTAGTCTCTGGAAGAATTCGTTATTAAAAAAAACTTACATTAAATCCATAAGAAATTTGAAATTCTTAGAAATACGCCCAACGAAGTTAATAAATAATTTTTAGTTAAAACCTCGGTTGAACTTCTTCGTGATCTGGAACTGCCTACCAAAATACCTCAATGAGTTCCTTGAAAACCCGGGAATGAGTAACTGATCGAATTCTGGAGCTACCCTGGAAAATATTTGGAATTTATACTCAGATTTATGCAGCAGATCTCTTGCTCTCAGTTCTCTTCAGGGATTTCACTAGAAGTTTCTTCTTCTGAAGCTCCAACACAATCTCCTTTTAGAATTCCTCCGAGAATTTCTGTTGAATTTTTTTTCAAGAATTTGAGGTTCTACTCTTCCAAAATTTTCTGTTTTGAATTTTCCGGAAATTTCTGCTGGTGTTCTTCCAGGAATTTCTTTGGGACTTCCTCCAGGAATTCTTTAGTCTTTCTGGGTACTGTTTATGGACTCCAGCTAGAATTCCTCCAGAAATATTTGTTGGCATTCCAGCAGGACTTTTCCCAGGAAATTCTCTTAAGATGTATCCTAATTTTATGAAGGATTTTCTCCAATAACTCCTCCTAGAATTGCTCCATTGAATCATCCGGGCATTTCTATATGTATTTTCCTAGGGTTTTTTTTTTTTCAGGAATTCCTCTTAATTTTTTTCCAGAAATGCTGACTGGGATTTAAAAATCTCAATGAATGCCTTCAGTTCTTTCTCAAAGAACAACTTAAACAATGTAGTCAGGATTTTTTCTTTAGACTTCTTCTTTGGAATTGCTGAAGAATAATCTCTTGACATTGATTCAAGATTTTTTTTAAAGTTTTTTATTCGTAAGTCCTGCAGAAACTCTTGCTGAAAATTCTCCTAGCATTCATGCTAGAATTTCAAAAGCTATTTCTACTGGGATTCCTCCAGGAATTGCTCCAAATAATTCTGCAAAACTTTCTACATGAATTCCTCCATGGATTTTGCAGGGAATTTTAACTGGAACCCCACCAGTGATTAATTCAGAGACTTCAATGAAGATTCCTCCAATGATTCTTCGAGAAATCAATCCAGGGTTTTATCCATGAATTCTTCTGGAGCTGCCGCTAAGGATTACTTCGGAGATTACAAAAAGAAAACTTCTCTATAGGTTTCTACTGAAATTACTTACCGAAGAAATCTCGGGAATTGGATTTATCGATTTGAGTAGCCACCCTGCAATACTCTCTAGAGTTTGTTCGGGAAAGGTCTCCAGCCCAAGTAACAGAACTAGCCGAATAACAGTTTCTTAAGCTATAGTTTGCTTAAGAGGGGTTTGTTCCACTCTTGTACAGCAAAATTGTTTGTTGGGAGGTGTCAGAGTTCTTCGAGAAACTTCTTCTGGCGGTTGTCAAAAAAAACCTGCTTTCTCAAGTAATTCATCAAAATGTTTTTAAGGAGTTTTTTTTTGAAAAATTAACACTAACGTTTATTGAGAAATTTCACCGGGCTGGTCAAATCATGCCGTCGAAATGCCTTCAAGAGTTTCTCGAAGAATTTCTTCGTGAGATACCCGTGTAAATTTGACCGACAAGTTTTTTTGAAAAACATCTTTAGGACATACTCGGAAATCTTCTCTATGAGGTTATCTAACAATATTCGGAAATTTCGCGGGGATTTTTTTTTTCAGTATTTGGCACAAGGAATGCCTCGTAACATTCAAGGAGTTTCTCGGAAAACCTCGCCAGGAGTTTTTCCAGAAATTCCTAAATCGAATTCGAAAATTTTATCAGGAGTTTCTCAGCATGTTTCAAGATCTGAGGGACCGGGTAATTCCTCCAGGTGTCCAGTTCTTCGAGAAGCTTCTTCGAACGGTTGTCAAAAAAACCCTGCAAGAGCTTTCTCAAGTTATTCATCAGAATATTTCAAGGAGTTTTTATGAAAATTCGTTTATTTTTTTTTTTTTTTTTTGAAAAATTACCACTAACGTTTCTTGAGTAATTTCACCGAAATGGTCGATTTATTCCTTAGAAATTTGTCAAAGAGTTTCTCAAGAAACTTATCCGTGAGATAGCCGTGTGAAATTGACCGACAAATTTTCCTGGAAAATATTGTTGGGAACTACTGGGATAACTTCTCTATGAAGTTATCTAAAAATATTCTTGGAAAACCTCGCCGGGCGTTTTTTCGGGAAATTCCTAAATCGAAATCACAAATTTTATCAGGAGTTTCTCAACATGTTTCAGGATCTCTGCCTTGAAAAGGCTAAGCTTTCAGTAATATTCAACAAAAATATCTTGGGAAAGTGATCAACAGTCTGTACTAAGCATGGCTTAAACTGTCAAATCATCTAGGAATTTCTCAGGAATTCAGGGTTTTCCTGAGAAGTTGCTTCACAAATTGTGGAAACATCGATCAAATACTTAAAATCGCGTAGCCGAAAAGCATAAGCTATTTTACAGATTTTTCGGAAAATTATTTCCGATATACTACTGTAAAAAGGAAATTCCTTATGAAATTTCTTCATACGGTCCTCAGGAAATGTCTCAACGGATTTCTCAAAGTAATCCTCCAGAAGTATTTAAGAAAATTCTTCAAGAAGTAATCTTGAGCATTTTATTTATTTAGTATAGAGTTTACGACTGGAAATTTGATGGAAAGGGGGATGGCTTTCTGTTTCTCAGTCTTCGAATCAAGAACGATTTTTATCTACATTCCCGACGTTTCGACCTAGGGATTTGGCCTTTTTCAAGGGTCGAAGTGTCTACCGTCTATCGTTTTAAAACCGTCGTTACCACTGCACAGTGAATTATACAAAAAAATAAAAATCTACAATAACAACACGTATACATGAAAAACAACCCAGAAGAGCATTCCTTATGCAAATACTCCACAAACGATAGATGGTAGACACTACGACTTTTGAAAAAGGCCAAATCCTTAGGCCGAAACGTCGGGAATGTAGATAAAAATCGTCCTTGATTCGAAGACCCTCTTTTCCATTTATTTATTTATTTTTATTTAAGTTTTTTGGAAAAATCTTACAGGAGCTATTCGGTAAACTCTTCAAAACAGGTCAGGAAATTTTCCCAGATGGATCTTGAAAATTTCCTCTAGCACTGTATTGGAAAGAGCGTTCAAGAGTTTGTTGATGAGTTTCTCCCAAAGTTAATCGGAAACATCTTTAGCATTGTTCCATAGTTTCCTCAAGAGAAGCTGTTTGATTTTTCAGTTTTTTTAAGTTTCACAATGAGGATCTTGGGAAATCTATCAAGTAATTCGGAAAAATCGCTCAGAAAACTCCTCAACAGTGGTATAGAAGTTTTACAATGAGTTTCTTGAGGAAATTCAACAAGCACTGACTGCCTTTAGAAGTTTTCGAGAAAGTCTAGAGGAGGTTTATGGCTGTAACTGTTCCATCCGAGAAGCTAACCAGAAGTTGCTCCGGATATTTCTTCAGGAATTCATTAGAAGAAGCTTCACTAGCTGATGGTTCATGTTGTAGATCGCGTAGCCGAAAAGCGTCAGACATTTAACAAAATTTTCGGAAAATTGTTCCAGAGACATCTTCTGTGAAAGAGGAGTTCCTTACGAAATTTCATCAATAGATCCTCGTAAAATATATGCACGAGTTTCTCATAGTTTTTCTCCAGGAGAATACCAGGAAGTTCCTACAGAAGCTATCTCAAAGAATATCTTGGATATTTTTAAATTCTTCGCAAAAATTTTACAAGTCACTCAGGAAACTCTCTGAAACTGGTCAGAAAATTTCACCTTTTGTTTCTGTACTATATTGGAGAGACCGTACAAACGATTTTTGGGGATTTTCAAATATAGTTTACAGAAACAGATCACGAGATTTTATCATTTGTTTCTGGAGAAATTCCTCCAGCACTGTATTAGAAAGACCGCCCAGAAATATTTCATAGAATTCTGCCAGAAAAATTTATTGAAAAAAATATAAGAATTATTCCGACAATTTCACAAGAAGGTTCTAAGAAATCTTACTAGCTGACCCTAAGAAAATATTGCAAAAAGATTCTTGAGATATTCCTGAAGAAGTTCCCCTAGAAAGTTATACGGCATTTTTTTCCAAAAGTTCCTCTATAAGTATTTCTACTAATGAAATTTCACTAAACATTATTACTCCATATGAACCTCAAGAAACTGTTCGGAAAAGCCGGCGTGAATTGCTCGAAAAATTTCTAGGGAAACTCCGCCATGCATTTTTCAAAAATTCCAGAAAAAATCAGAAACTTTCTTCGGGAGCTGCTCGGAGATATCCTTTGATCTTCCTCCGTAAATTTCTACAGATGTTTCTTGAAAAAAATCTTCCAAGACTCACATCACTCAATAGATCTTTGGCAAATTTCTTAAAGAGTTCTTCCAAAAATTTCATAAAATAGCTCATGATATTTTTGTCAGCAGTTCCCAGGGAACCTAATCCAGCATAACCTAGGAGTTTCTATGGAAACTTATCGAAAAGTAAATCGATAAATATCACTAGGAGAGAAAGTTGAGATAGTTCTCTTGGATTTTTTAGAAAAAAAAACTCCAGCAATTGCAACAAGTACAGAAATTTCTCCAGTTTCTTGAGAAATGCTTCTTTGAGTTGTCAAGAGATTTCAGGGAGATCTTTCAAAAATTCCACAAAAATGTATTCGAAAATTTTCTCTTAAGTGGATAGAGAAATGCCTCCATAAGACCCTAAGGGTTTTTCCGTTAAATTATTTAGCCATTTTGGTTTACCCACAAATTGCCCTTAACTGGCATTTTACCAGATTTGCTGGTATGTCTGAAACATACTGGAAAAACTTGCAATTAGAAGGCACGAAATGTTGCTAATCGACAAATTGAGAGATGAAATTTGTGAAAAAAAATTGCGTTCCGATGGGATTCGAACCCACGACTCCGTATTCGCTAGACCAGCGCTTTGTGTGTTGTGGATTGGCATCTAAGCCGAAAGAGAGATGAGTTTGTGAAAAAGGAGTGCTCACGGTGTGGCTTCGGAGTCAGTTGAGCTTTCTATACTGCAGAATAATTACCTGTTTCGTGGCTTAGTTGGTTAAAGCGCCGGTCTAGCTAATACGGAGTCGTGGGTTCAAATCCTACCAGAACGCGATTTTTTTTTCTCAAATTTTATTTCTCAATTTGTCAATTAGAAACATTTCGTGCATTCTAACGACAAGTTTTTCCATCAAACAAAGAAAGCCCTGCAATTTAATAATAATTAACTGTGGAAGTGCTCAAAGAATATTACGCTTATAGATTCAATTTCCCCCAAACTAACGGTAATTATGATAGGTACTGACCATAACGATTAACCGCCGCAAACTTGAAATCCCTCGGGTGGGGCGGGCCCAGTCGGATGTCACAAATTGATAATGCGACTGCAACAATCAGCCTTGTTCTCAAACATTAAGTAATGGAAAGAGGTGTAGGTACTTCTAGTGCTTCCGTCTGCCGACTTGAAAAAATGAGTAAGTGTCGGCTCGGCACGCGATGCAATCGTTACGCTTTTATGTACCCTGTTCGTCCACATGCATAGACAACTAAGGGGCGGATCAAGTCTATTGGATTGAAAAAAAAAAATAGCTACTGGGAGGTATGGCTGGAGCTGAAAGGGAGCCAAGCAATTTACCGGTGAAGTTCATTAGAAGCGAAGCTAGCAAACGATGAGCGGAAGATTGCGTGTAAATGGCAAACTTGTTTCTAAACAATTAGTATTTCCATTATTAATACAAGTAAGCAGCTTAGCGTAAAATATGTCTCGTCACAGTAGCGGTTCGTGAATGGGCACCGTATGATTTGCATGAATGACGCAAATTAAATAAGCGATTGAGTTATAGTATTCAGTCAAATTCTAAAAAAAAACTTAGGAATGACGAAGTTCTTGTTTTCAGAAAATAACATAAACCCACCTTATTCTCAAATAGAGACAACCCTCATCATTTGTAGGTAATTATCACTAAGGAATTCTCTCAGAATTCCAGAATTTCCACAAAAACCTATAAAATCACCCCTCCAGTTTTGCGTTCATCCATCGATACTCAACCCCACAAAACCTCGACGAAAATTTCCTGTAGCAATTTGCCATCCCCCCACCTTACAAAAGCGCACAAATATTTACCCGAAAGCATATGTTTATCTTTTTTATGAGTGCAAACATTAGAGGTCCCTCTTCTTCTGCCAAACCGAAGGAAAATTCTGTCATCTTCGATGCAAACCCGCCGAAATTGGAATGGTGGAAGTTTTTATCGATTCCGTAAAAGTTTCTTCCTCGGATCGCCGGCCGCCCCAAGACAAGATGAATAAAGGCAAACAGTTGACATTAACCTTAATTGCTTCAAGACACAGTGTGATTGTCGCTACGCCACCATCTAAGCAAGCCAAACGCCGTACGCTGCTCTTTGTCAGAGTGCACTTGGATCTGAATGATGATGACGATGATGGTACCCACCTACATTGGAGACAATTTTATCAATTATTCGACGTCGGGTTTTTACGGCCAGTCGACTATTATTAGCAGTTGAACGTGTATCCTTGGCTGGCGCACAAGGAAGGAAATTCGAAAACTTCTCCAACGCCATGCCCTTGTTTGTTCATGATTCTGGAAATTAGTTTCTGGAACGGACTGCTGAAAGTTTTCCCGTTTTCCCGAGTTTTTCGGAGCGTGCTGTGCATGGCAATAATTCGGATGGTGACTATTGTAGAAATAATAAAAAGTAGAAGAGCTACCGCCATTGTTTGTGTCAGCAAACGGAAATCAACGAGAAAAACTAATTTAATCAAACACAAAAGCAACTGCTGTCGTCGAAAAGGGTTGATTAGATAGCGACGAACGACACCGGCAGCAGGAACCATTGTTACCCAGAGTGGGTGGTTAATGGATCAAGGTACATTTGCTGGGTTGCCACCCTCTCGCCCACTCGCCAGAGGGATGAAAATTTTGCGCAAAAATGGAAAATCGTAAAAAGTTTGCCTCACGATTCTACTTTGTAAAAGTTGTAAAAGCATGATGAAACACCCAGCTAGCGAATGTTTGTAGTTGAGCTACGTTGTGCATGCAGATGATGCCACCAGTTTTGGATCCCTTCTGGACCATCATTCATCCGAGTGAGAATGAATGTTCGGTGGGCGGGGAGGGAACAGTTCTGAAGCTTTTTGCAGCCAGCAATGCGACACCGTGTGTGTCCCATAAATAAATTCACGACCAGGCGGCATTTGCAAATGAAATTTCTCTGATTTTACAGAAGTGTGCTCGGAAAGCAATATGCACCAACTGGACGGGACAATGCACTTTGAAGGGGAGAATCATTCATGATTAGTTTTCTTACAGCAACGTTGGAAATGTGAAATTTTAGCCACCGAAACTTCCCTTTTTCCCGTTGTGCAGGTGTTGCTACTGGTGCCTCAGATCTCGTAATAAATTTCCCTGGTGTAAAATTTCAGAACGAGACCCACACACAGCTTTATGTAACCGAAAAAAGGAAAAAACGAAGAGCCGGAGAGTAATTTACTTTCTAGTCCTGTACCTTCCCGGTTTATGCTCAATTTTTGTAAACAGGGATGCCTGCTGCATTTTTTGTGGCATGTGTTAAAAAATTTACTTGAAAAAGAAACAACTTCCTAAAAGTAATTCTAAAGGAATCCCTGAAATTTATGATGTTTATCTCAAAAGAAATTCTATCCAAATATCTGTGAAATAGGATCTAGGACCATTTGGGCAGGAGCACCTATTTTGGGCACTAGCTGCTATAACTCAGTCAATTTCAAACCGATTAACTTGAATTTTTGAACATGGCTAGATACCCAAGTAACATTTTTTTGTCAAATAGACTAGACAAGTTTTTAAGAACCATCATAAACCAAAATATAAGTTATCAGGTTTTATAATGGTTCTCAAAACCTCTACAAGACAAATTGGCCTTCCAAATGTTACTTGGGTACTGTGCGTATCTGATCGTGTCAAATGTCCAAAATAGGTGTTCCTGCCCAAATGGTCCCAGACCCTACTTTTCAGAACCTAAAACATTCGAAAAATATATCATTGATATGCTTAAAACGGGCATTTCCTTACAAATTTCTTCAGTAGTATTCTAAAGGTTTTTGTTTGGCATGGGCAGAAATTTTGATGTGCAGGAAAAATTCCCTGAAAATAACTTAAAATAATCTTTAAAACATTCATACCTGAATTTTGTCAAGGAATTACTAGAGTATCTTACAGAAATTTATTTAGGTATTTCATTAGCTATTTCTCCAAAATCTCTCAAAAGGTTATTATAGAAAACCTTGCTAAGATTGCTTCAGAAATATTGCTATGATTTTTTTCAGAAATCTCCTAGTGATTCCTTCGGAAATTCTTTGAGAGATTCCTCCATAAAATTTTCAAAGGATGGATTCGGAAAACAATTCATGGATATCTTCAGACATTACTCCATCGAAATCTGTAAAAAATCTTGCTAAAAGTCCCAAAGTGATTCTATCAGAAATTTTTCCAGAGAATTTAATAAAAATCTGCAAGGAATGCCCTTGGAAATTTCTCTTTGGTTTCATACCAAATTTTCTCCATATATTCCTTCAGAAAATCTTTAATTTATTTTTCAGAATGTATTTTAAGGACCCATTTTGAAAGTTTTATTGGAATATTTGCAATGGATTTCTTAAGAAATTGCTCTAGAATTGCACTTATGAACTACCTTTAGAAGATCCTCCAAAATTTCTCAAAGAACTCCTCTAGAAAACCGTCCTCCTTTAATTCCCTCAAAGTTCCGCACGAGAATTCCTTCAGGAAATCATCCTTGAATTTCTTCAGAAGCGTTTTCAGCGATTCCTTCAGAAAATCAAAAGTTCAGAATTCCTCTAGAAATTTCTCCACGGATTTCTCTAATCTGTTCAAGTTTAAAACTCCTCCGGAAATTTCGCCATGTATTTCTTTAGAAAATCTTCTACATACTCGTTATAGAATATAATTAAATGACGGGCTTGGTGGTCTAGTGGCTACCGCTTCTGATTCGTATGCAGAAGGTCATGGGTTCAATCCCTGGCCCGTCCTTTTCATCCTACTTTGTATCTTTCTATCCACTTTCTCTCGCTCTCTCTTCTCTACATATACAACTCATGTATATTCATATGTTCATAGCCATCGCTAGAACCAGAAACGAATTGAAAAAAGTCGTTTCCCTCCCTTCCAACTTCCACTCACAGCACAGTGTATATATAACGCCTATAAGTTATGCAACCAAAGCGTGCTGTGCCGCTTGACCTTATTCACCACACAATCTATCACGAACACTATAAATAACCCTATCCATGGATCGCATCACCGACCCAACGGTGACTCCCAGATCTCCCATCCTTTCCGTCTAACAAATACCCCAGTCCGTGCTGGATGTGGGGATGCAGAGGTGATCTCGGTCTTTAGTAGCAACAACCAGCACACTCTAACATTCCTTTCCCTTCCCAACTGACTATAAGGACGTGGCCGGCGTCGTTATTGATCAAATATGCATGAGCTGCTAAAATTGCACTTTGAGAATAAGTGGAATGTCCCAGCCCCTTATTCAGTTGGATCTCAGTGCAACTGGTACCAGTTCATATCAATCACGGAGGAGCAACCATTGACATGTATAGTCAGAATTGATCGTTGATCGTTGATCGTACGTACTCGTTATAGAATATAATTAAAGAATTTCTTCAGGAATTTTCTTAAAGATTACCTAATATTTTTTCTAGAAAATCTACTTATGGCTTTTCCGGGGAATTTGTCCATTCGAAAGTACTTCCTGAGATTTCTTCAAAAAATCGGAGATTCTTTCAGAAATCCCCGCTAGGATTTCTTTTGATATTCCGTCAGGAATTTAATCAAAATTAGCTTCAGAGTCATCTTTATCACCTAAAAGACTTCTTCAGGAACTCCATTGCGGGGTTTCTTCAACAGTTTTTTAATAGAGTTTTACAGAAATTCATCAAAATTTCTTTTTGAAATTTTCTACAGGGATTATTTTGGAAATTCTTCTAAGGGTTCCTCCAAGAATTCCATGAAAAACTCCTGTGATTCTTGCAGAAATTTCTACACGATTTTATATTGGAAATTGCTCCTGTGGCTGCGTCAGAAATATCCCCTTGGGTTCTTTTAAAGATTCATGTTGAACATATTTCAGATGTTCCTCCAGGGATTTTTCTCAGAAATTTTTCTGTAAATTGCACAAAAAATCCTGGAAGAATTCTCGAAAGAATCTCTAAAGGGAATTGAAAAAGAAATACTCGGAATCCCTCCTTAAAAAAAACTCCTTGTTAAAACTTAGGAGATTCCTAGAAGAAATTCTTGAAATTTTTCGATTCTTTGAAAAAATTTCCAAAGAAAGTGCCTGAAGAAACTCTTTAACCCTCCTAAGATGCTAGGATTTTCGCACCACGATGGCGTAGTGCATGTTCAGCATGCCTGTCTGCGTCATATTGACCCCACCATCCTACTAGGGGTAAGATATCTCCTTAATTCCTAGAAAAAATCTTGAGAATCTTCTTGAGGAACACTTAAAGTAATTTCAAGGAAAAATTACTTGAGATATTTCTGGGAGGATATATATATATATATATATATATATATATATATCCGTATAGAAATTTCTGAAGGAAGCTCTTAACCCTTCAGCGCGCGCGCCGTTGTAAAAAGTACAACACTACAAAAAAACCTCGCTCGTTGTATATAGCGCGAGCGCGGTGCAGTTTCAACTGCTTGATGGCGCGCGTCCTGGAAGGTTAAACATATTTGCCAAAATTCCTGCAGAAATTGCAGACCAAGGTACTGGCGGCATTCTTGTATAAACCCATCAATTAATTTCTGTGGGATCCTTAGAAGAACTCATGGAAATACGGGAAATTGTGTATTTTCGGCAGTTTTGTTCTCTTCGTCAAGGGGTTTTTTTTTGAAAGCTATTGAATTCAGAGTTGGCCTCAAATCCTTCCCAACCAAGTTGAATTATATGACCAAGTTTCAGGAAATTTGGCCGACACAAACCTCCCATGACGAAGAGAACAAACCTGCCGATAATACCCATCGTCACCCTATCTGCGGAGGAATTCACAGAAGAATTTCTTATACAATTTTTTTGGAGATAATTACAGAAAATCTCTATAGAAACATTCATGAAGAACATTCTGGAAGAATAGGAGAATCTTCTGCAGGTATTCATAGAAACATTTCTTGATAAATTATTCGAAAAATCCCAAGGAATAGATTCTAGAGTAATATCTAAAGCATCACTGGACAAAATATTAAAGAATACCTGAAGTATGGTCTCAATAAACCCTAAGCAATCCCTGGAGAAATACCTGGAGGAACTTCTGGAGAAACCTCTGGAGAAACTTCCAGAATATCTTAAGAAATTTTAAACAAATGTCTGAGGGAATCTCTGATATATGGAATCAGACTCAAGGAAACTCTGGAGAAATCAATCCTGGACAAATCTTGAGCAAGTACTATCTAAAAATCTGCGTTTCTAAAGAAAACCCCTAGAGGAATTATCAAATGAATCTCTGATATAATATCCAAACCTATGTCAAAAGTTTTTCATGGAATTGCATCTTATGAAATTTCTAGAATTCTCGAGAAATTTCCAGAAGAGTTCTGATGGGAAATACTTACAGGAATGTTTGAGAAACACATGAAAGGATACCTGCACGAACTTTCGTAGCAATCCTTGAAGGAATTTCCTAAATAATCGCTAAAGCAATCGCAGGAAGTTTTCTTTAATAAACCTTGCTTGAATCATTATGAGAAATCCTACAGGAATCTCCTTTCTATAAAAATACCAGAAAAATGTCGATAAATTTTAAAAGAATCCCCGAAGGGATTTCTGGCAAAATTGCTTGAGTAGTACAGAAGAAGCAATAAATTCTAAAATATTTTTTGGATAATCTTCATAAGAATTATTGCTGAACTCACTGAAGGAATACCTGCCAGAATGCCCTTCCCGCAATAATTACAAAAAAAAAAATCTTCACGCAATCTTCCCGGTATGGTTTGAATTTTATCAATATTTTTATATTATTCTAGAAAGAAAAGTCTGGAAATGTTTATCAAAATCTTTGTAATAACCTATTGTAGAAAATTACAACAGAAATTTTCCCATTTTTTCCATTTCCTCAAATATATCCTCAAGAAATCAACCTGATTTTCACATGTATTTTTCCACACATTCTCTCAAATCAATTTATTATATCTCACTGATTTGTCATTAAAAAGTTTCATCCGGAAGTGTCTATACCTATTACCTATACGTCGAAAGAAAATATTTCAAATGTTCCATAGCCTTTGAACCGTGCCAAAATATTATAAAGTGTTTCACAAAATAACAATACAAAAATAGCCTCGATGTTAGAGTTGATCGTCGGCAATCAAAATCTGTTAGTGATTATAAACGGATTAAATTTAATTGACAAGTGGATGGTTTTCCTACTTAACAAATATATGTAAAAAATGAAAAAAAAATAAAAATAAACATAGAAATTGATAAATGAAGAAAAATTAAGAAAAACACGCTTCAAACATCTGGCATCCCTGTTCTGTTACGCAATTTCAAGCACCGCACTTTACATCCACAAATTTTAGACCCAATTGTACCCCCAAAGTACCGCACCAGCAGTGAGAGGCATTTGGAACAAAAATAATTAAACAAAGTTAAAGTTTTTACGATTCATTACAGGATTTTACAGCGCACCACGATGGCGATGGATGGGAAAAGAACTTTTCCAAGTAGTCCGCCCTGTCCGTCTCACTATGCCCAAAAAGGATTTGCCGCGGCCTCGCCGAAGCTCATCGAATCGACGCACCTCAAACATTCCCATGCCTCTTAAACTTGGCCCGAAAATCGAAGACCAAATCCAATTTTCCGTCCCATTAACCGGAACGCATTCGCTGTCTTCGAGAAGCGGAAAATTCATCCGAAGACACACCCAGCTGCGACCGACCGGGGCAAGCCATGAGAAAAACCGTTGCACGATTTTTCATGCCCAGCCCGGCCGGGCTCCTACGATGACGATGCCGTTGGAGAGCTATCACTCAGCGTAGGCCTTGGAAAACCTCATCAAATATTCCACTTGCATCCTTTCGAGCCCGATTCGATCTTGGGGCCCCATTGCCGAAAAAACGGCAAGTAGATCCTTGGCATCAGCAGCGCAGCGCTGGGAAAATGTTATGCCTTTTCCTCTTGGTTTCCTTCATTTATTTTTACGACCCCGAGCGCAAGCATTCCGGGTGTTGTACTCATTCGCATTCTCACTTTTCCTCCGGCCTTTAACTAAAATGCTAAAAACAAAGTTTTCCCTCCCAGTGCCAGTGAGGCGCAAGAGGAGCATCTTCTGGGGCTTATCTAGATACTTTCGACCGCCCCGAAGGAAGCCGCACTCGAAGGAAAAACGTTCTCCCCATCCCATTCGCGCGGAGGACCTTCTATTGCGCTGGTGGTGGCGTTGTTTGGTTTTATAGGCTCGCATCAACTGCCGACACTAAAGCCAGGTGATTGCAGCTTTTCACTACGCCCGAAGATTGAACAAGTATCCATGGGCAAGGCATAGCAGATACGGCCCGGGCGCGAGATGAGATTTTTTGTTTGAAGGTAAATTTTATGCTTCCGATAAGGATTTTACAGAAATATGTTTCACTAGGCTGGATGAAGGAAATTGAACCGGGGCCCGAGATGTTAAAACAAATAAAAAAAGAAACTTATCAAGTGATAGGAAAATGGTTTTGTTAAGGCTTACAAAAGTCAAAGTTACGATTCAGTGAATCGCATACCTATTGTATGAGCATGGCACACCTCGTCAAAAACAATTATTCATCCAATATGCCACCGTTGCTCATTTGTCTTATGTAGCTTACACATCCGTATAGTTCTGTTATTCGTATGCATCCAACTTGGCACCGCTTAGTCGGTCGGTCGGTTTGTCGGCCTTTAGAAAACAGTTCGTGTCCAATAAACTCTGTATTTTAGCGCCGGTTAGTGTCAGTAATCTCATTTTGCTACTCCCCATCGCCTGCCGGCAGCCTACTCACTGGACGTCAAAATATAAGACATTTCCGAATAAATTAACTTTCCGTGTGCGTCTATCGACGTGACACCTTTTCGCTTGGCAGCTAACTTAAAGTGTCGCTACACTTTCAGTGGGGGGTTTATTAATATCCAAATGAAGGAAGGAAGACTCTTTTTCTCGTTCGAAAGATATCGACGCCCAGTAGGTATGCATCCACCCACTGAATATCAAAGTGGACACATTATTTATGACGCAAAAATATCGATTAGCAACGCTCGCTTTTGCTTTGCTGAACTTCCACCCTCCACTCTACTGCAGAGCATCCACGTATTAAACAAAAATAATATGTTCGTTTGAAAAGAAATACTTGAGAGCAGTTGAGTTCAGTATTTTCGATATCTCAGCCCGAAATTTGAACAGCTCGTCTCAAGTTCACGTTGGTTATTAATAATTTTCCATATTTAAATTTAAGTTTATGATGAAATATCAACCGCCTCAGAAAAGATAAATCGTGCTCTCCTATATTGAATTTCAAGATCAAACGATTTCGCTCGAAGCTCAATTTGAAGAAAAAAAAAAGGCAAAAGAGTGTAGAACTATCACAAACATATAAACCAAAAAAAAAAAAGAAAAAAAGGCAAAATCTGATTACGCTTCTGAAAAACGCACAAGCATAACAACCCAGAATTAATTTACGACTAAGTGTTTTATTTGATACGAATCAATCGCAGCATGGTTAACAGTGCTGCATATTATCTCCAATTTTTTCATTTTTTTTTTTTTTTGTTGCCAAATTTTCTACAGACTCTGGCACTGACTGACTGCTGTATACACCAAAAGTATCTCCAGTCAAACGCATAAACATCATGAAAAATAAAACCACTTTACAGTTTCTGACCAAACGACAAATTTGGTAGTTTGCGGAGTTCGACATCTGAAGAACCCATTAGTAGAGGTATTATATGAACCTACTCATCAGATATGAACCAAGATATCTTTCAGGCCAGCATAGAAGAGCACTCTACTGTGAAATGTAAGCATAGACGACAGCGTCTTCTGCATGCAAGTAATGCCATTTACGATAATAGGATCCACGCAGTGAGTTCTGCGCAGAAGCGATGCGAACCGCCTTGAGAGAACAGTGCTGGTTGGAGAAATTGATATATGATTTCCTGGATACGTTTCGTCCAACCCTATTCAGTTTGTCTCATAATTTGGCTGAAAGAATGGCATTGGAATGAGCAATGGAATGAGCATTTTCAATATTATATTTCTTGTTATTATTATTTAAGCAATATTCTCTCCATCCAAATCTTTTTCTCGATCTCCTTCTCCAACTCCCTCTCAATCTTCATCCATCTGTATCTTCAACTCAATCCTAATTATCAAAGTTTCTCATTGTTCCGGCCATTTCAAGTGGAGTCAACTTCTTCGGCAATTCCCTTAGAAATACTATCTCTGGAATCTATGTCCTGCCTTCCCTGTCTGTCCTGTTTGTCCTGGCTGTCCTAACTGTCCTGGCTGTCCTGGCTGTCCTGGCTGTCCTGTCTTTCCTGTCTGTCTTGTCTGTCCTGGCTGTCCTGGCTGTCCTGGCTGTCCTGTTTGTCCTGTTTGTCCTGTCTTTCCTGTCTGTCCTGTCTGTCCTGTCTGTCCTGGCTGTCCTGGCTGTCCTGGCTGTCCTGTTTGTCCTGGCTGTCCTGTCTCTCCTGTCTGTCCTGTCTGCCCTGTCTGTCTGCCTAATCCTTATAGACTCGGAAAAGACTGGAGTTATTGGGGCCCGAATGGTTCTTAGCATGGTCTGAGACCATGTTCATATTTGGATCATATTTGGATCAACCGATAGAGTTCCGGAACCGGTTCCGGGTGTCCCGCTGGAAGTGGTCAAATGTAGTAGATATCAAAACCCATGCCTGTGGCACATTAAACAGCGGCTTTTAAAATAACGTGATGAACGATTAGTCAGAAAATAGGCTCAGACCACAACGAAGATCTTTATAAAGGCTACCGATAGTGTTCCAGGACCGATCTAGGGTGTCAAGCCGGAAGTGGCCAAATGCCAAAAAGAACCAAACCTATGCATGCGACACATCGAACCGCGGTCTTTTTTAAACCATGAGGAACGATTAGCAAGAAAATAGGCTCAGACCACATTAGAGGCTACCGATAGTGATGCAAAACCAGCATTGGGTGCTTCCTAGGGTGCTTCGCAGGAACTTCAAAAATGAACAAACTCAATGCAAGCGATAAATATGTGACAGACAGCGATAACATACAGACGTCTTACTCTACAAACTCTCCATCGTCCTTGTTTTCAACGGTTGAAACCAATATTAATCGTTGTTGCTCGTTTGACGTCTACTCACTACCAACATCAAGCCGCAGTGAAACGCAACCTGATTAGCATATGGCGATTATTTTTTCGTAACGATGAATATAATAGCAATATGTTACAAATGATATGTCTGTTTGTCTGTACTAAAGCAATCTCATCAAATCACTGAGGCGTAAAAATATACAGTAGGATAGGTCAACGTTATATGAGAAAATTATCGCATCAACCCCGGAGAAAGTTTTTTCAATCCTCTTTTCCGTCTAAAGCTACTGGGATTTTTTTATGGGATTTAGTATGGGCAATTTCACTTGCTTGAATTTTTTGCAAATTTTACATGAATTTTGTAACCTATGGTAAAAAAAAATTTTAGGCTAATTGTGTGAAGAAAAAACTATGTCGAAGACCGTAAAGCAGGGCTGTCCAACATACGGCCCGCGGAATCGATGAATGAAACTTGGCCCAAGGATTGAAATATTTGAAGATATTTCATATTTAAATAAAATTTAATATTGAAAATAAACTCTAAATAAGTAGTGTTTTGTAAAAATTTTCAAAGATTAAAAAATTTAAATACATAAATTTAAAAATTTTAAACTTGAAAGGTACAGCCAAATTTGAAGCAGAATTTCAGCAAAATTTACTGAATTTCAAAAAAACGTTGCTGCTGAACAGCAGAGTTTACTGAACGAATCAGGGAAGTTTGCTGAATTTCAGCAAATTGTTTGCTGCAACCTGCAGTTCGGCAAAATTCAGAAAAAAAAGTATTCAGGGTGATTTGAGCAAAAAATCAAGAATTCTTGCTCACATTTTTATGACCCAAATGATGTCAGTGTTGTGATTTGCCGTGAGAACGGGTAATCGGATGTACAAAATTTCACTGTTGCATTCGTGCTTTCGAAATTTGATGTCGAAATTTAATGTCTGGCCCGTCGACTGGTATGGAGTATCACTTGTGGCCCGCGGCCACGAAAGGTTGGGCAGGCCTGCCGTAAAGTCATCTGTGATTGTGAAAGACGTTATATCCTAGCTTGTAATTATCGTCTTGATGTTGATCGGTCTTCAGTGATAGTGAAGGTGCTCAAGCAGTCAACTGAAAATTCTGATATTTTTCAGCCCAGTCGTATAACGTAACGTCGGAATATGTTCAATTAATAAATTTCCCAATTTTATTAAAATTATTGCTTTTCTAAATAAGGTATTCTCAGGATTCAGGAACAGTTCGCATTACGTCGACGGAAAGATCATGCTTCGATGGCC
Organism: Aedes albopictus; assembly: GCF_035046485.1. NCBI lineage: Eukaryota > Metazoa > Arthropoda > Insecta > Diptera > Culicidae > Aedes > Aedes albopictus. Next base: position 1,034,389 of record NC_085136.1, on the reverse strand, counting down.
CTAGCACAGAAACTAGCTAAACAAACAATAGTAGAAGATTCCAAAAACAGGGACCGAATTCTAAACCACCCGATAGGTAGGAAATTGTCCACATCACGACGGTTTCAAACCGAACGGACTCAATAAATACCAAAACTTCGTATGACATTTAGTTAGGCAAGGCCATCTTGACTAGGAAACTTTGACTGATTGAACCCTTGAAAAGACCCCATACAGATCGAAACGTCGGAAAAAATCATAAACTAGTGTTTTCGATTCCCCCAAAAGGCTGAAGCCAACATTCTGAAGCAAAATCATCCCAGTCGTATCCCAACCAAGGAAAGATCATGAGTACATGTTCGACGAGAAAGGCACTATCACCACTAGGTGGATTAATCTGGTTTTTTTTTTATTTAAACTGTTGAAAGAAATGAAAAAGGCTTTTTTAAGGAATGCCGCAAAAATTTCTGAAAGGTTTTCCGAAGTAAATTCCAAAAAAACGGGCTCTTTATGTCTCGACAACTTCATATCAATAAGAGATCCAAAGAAATTGAAACTGTTTTGTATATTTGACAAACAAGGATACTTGAAATCAAAGTTATGACGTTATACTCAGAAAAAAATGTTCCTTTGTATCGGAAATAAAAAAAAAACAGAAATATTTTGTTCTTTATAACACCGCAATTGCCGAAGAAACTTCTCATATAAATTTCCTATGGCATTTTCAAAAAAGTAGCCAAAAGAATAACCAAATTGGTATTCGAAGAAATTTCGAAATAAAATGTCGAAAGAATTTCCAAATGAATTCCACATAAAATTCCAAAAAAATCGCAAAGAATTTTCCGATGGAATTTTAAAATAATTTTCCGATGGAAGGCATAACAAAAAGAATAATGCTAAAGTTTTTTTTTTATTCTAAATCACTTAACCTAATTTACAGCTCTATTGTCCACTGGGGCACTACGTGAGCAATTTCAATTGACAGCTGCACTTACATTTTGTACAGAGCCTAGAATCTATTCTACTTTATCGCACTGGTTGCCTTTCTGCTGCTTTCACTTTTTCTACTTTATACCTAGTAGAATGATGAGCACAAGGATGATGGTGGATGGCCGTTGTTCCTTTCCAGTCCGATTGGGGGTCCATTATGAGTAGCAGTTCGCCGATGTCCAGGTATCCGGGTCCGTTTGAGCCATGGGGCTCAGAAGAGGGTCAGTGCCAGTTGCTCTTGGGGGAAAAGCAACTGACGAAAAATTGCAAGTGCCGGGGCTGGGAATCAAACCCATGACCATCCGCATATGAAGCGAACGTGTGACCAACTACGCCACGGGCCCCGGCTGTTATGCTAAAGTTATTGCTGAAATAAATTTCCGAAAAACTGCGAAATTCCCTAAGTATTTCCAATGGAATATAAGAACAAAATTTCACAAAAAGTTACCTAGTAAATCCTTGTTGTCAAGGAAACCGCCTAAGAAATTCTAAAAAGGAATTGCTACGGGGATACTATGAGAAATTACTAGATAAACTCCTAAACAGATCGCTGGAGAAACGACGGATTTTTCAAATAAAGATAATTTCACTTCCATTGATTGGCCGAAATCTGCAATTGAAGGTACTGAACCGAAAGCAGCCGTGTGATCTATGTGAGGTCCCAAATACTACTCACATTCCTGTTGAAAATAGAATTGTTATGTCAAATTGCAAATTCAGCGGACTACAGTTGAATTGGGCGGCAGAAACTGGACCATTCAAATGTCATAGGACCTCTGCTGTGAGGTCTCAAATAGTCACCACCAACATCCTTACCAACAACAAATATGAATTGATATGTCAAACCGTATATTCAGCTGACTTCACTTAAAATGACTGGAATCCGGATCCGGTGGAGCTGGACCAGAACCCTGAAGTGGTCACATGACCTCTGTGAGGTCTCAAATAGTCACTGGATATGATATGGAGACTGTTATGTCAAACCATATATCCAGCTGACCTGACTTGAATTGACCGGAATCTGGATCCAGTGGAGCTGGACCAGGATCCCGAAGTACCATTAAAACATATGTGAGGTCTCAAACAGTCACCACTCCTCCAAAAAAACAAATATGAATTGATAGGTCGCACCGCATTTACAGCTGATTTCATTTAAAATTTAAACCCGGATCTGGAGGAACTGGACCAGAATCCGGAAGGGGTCTCAAATAGCTACTACTCACATGCCTGTTTAAAATAGATATGAATTGATATGTCGCACCTTATATTCAGCTGACTTCACTGGAAATGGTCGGAATCTGGTTCCGGAGGAATTAGACCAGGATCCGGAAATAGCCAGATGATCTTTGTGAGGCCTCAATTCGAGAATTTCGTTGGAGTTTCTTTTTATGAATATTCTTCCAGGGATTCCTTCTAAAATACCTCCATGGAATTCTTCAAGGATTCCTCCAACGATTTCTACGGGGATTCATGCAGGAAGCATTCTTTCATGACTACTTCGGGAATCCTCCCAGGATTTTTTCCCCCTTCGAGAATTCCTCGGGAATTCTTTCGGAAATTTCTTCATGGATTTCTTTTATAATTCCTCTGTGAATTTAACTAGAGGGTTTTCTGCGAATTCTTCAAGGGATTTCTTCCTGCATCTCTCCAGGGATTCCATAAGGACCTTCTTCATGGATTTTTGGAAATCCCTTCATGAAAATCATTCAGAGATGGCTTCACGAATTCCTCTTACTCTTCAGAAAATCTTCCAGAGAATGCTTTTTGAATCACTCTACGATTCCCTCCGCTGTTTTTTCCTAGGATTTTTCCGGAAGTTCAATTCTTCGGCAATTTCTCTGTGAACTTCTGTAGAGATTTCTCAGCGAATTCTTCCTGGGATTTGTTTGTGCATTTCTCCAGGGACTCCATAAGGACCTTCTATCAACGATTTTTTTTTAAATCTCCTCATCCTTCAAAGATCCCTTCAAAATTCTTCCAGGGAACGCTTCTGGAATCCCACCACGATACCTTCCGCTATTCTTTTTTTTTTGTCCCAGAAATTCTATAGGGATACCTTCGGAAATTCCTCCGGTAATTACTTCAGGAATTTCTCTCAGGATTGCTTTGAAAACTTTTTCAAAGATTTCTTCAAGAATTCTTTAATGAATTCATTCAAAGATGCTTCCAGGGATTCCCCAAGGCCTTCTTTCGGGCATACCTTCAAACTCCTTTGTGATTTTTTTTTTCGAATTTCCAAGTCTAGAAATTTAGTCGGAAATTTTTCCAATGAATTCTTCTGGAACTTTCTCAGGGATTTCTGTGAGAATCCATCCTCTAGCAATGCTTTTAGGAATTCCTCCCAGCATTATCTTCTGAACACCAGAGCTCTACAGATTCCTTTTGATCTATTCTTCAGCGATTGATTTGTGAATTTCACTAGGGATTCCTTCGGGGCCGTCCATTTACTACATGGACAACTTGGAGGGGGAAGGAGTTTCAAAAAAGTCTACGGAGAGGGGGGATTTCTTCTGAAATTCCTTCAGATATCCATAAGTGAATTAGAGAATCCACCTTTCAGCAATTCCTTTGCGCATTCTTCCTGAATTTCCTGTACGAATTTCTACATAGGATTCTTGTGATTCTTTCGAAGTTTTATACTCCAGCGAACCTATTCAATTTTTTTTCCAGAGATACATTCGGCAATTCCTCCAGAGATTTTTCAATGTTTTGTTTAGAAATTCTTCTAAGGAATTCATTCGAAATGGGGGATTTAACCTTAAGCATTTTTTTTAAGAATCCCTCAAAGGATTCTTTAAAGACTCCTCCAGGAATAGATTTGAAAATACACTTAACCCTCGAATGATCGCGCTGTTGTATTTTGTACAACACGTTGAAAAAATCTCGCTTTTTGTACTCAGCATTAGCGTGGTGCTGACGCAGGTAGTCAACCACGCGAGTTACGGAAGGTTAAAGATTCTGTCAGAAATTTTCACAGGGAGTCTTTCTGAAATACCTCCAGAGATCCCTTAGAGAATTTAAGGATTGATCCTTTAGCAATTCATTTGCGAATTCCACCAGGAATTTCTCCAGAGGACTCTAGGGATTCCTTCAGAGCTTTATACTCCAATGATAATTTTTCTTACTCTTCCAGAAGTACCTCAAGGGATTTTCTTAGGGATTAAGGAATTTCTACAGCCATTCTTTCCGAAATTTGAATAAAAAAGGCAAAATCTGATTGTGCTTCTGAATAAAGCTCAAGCTTTAACAACCGATTAATTGACGACAAAGTATTTTATTCGATACAAGTCAATCGCAGCATGGTTAGCAGCGGCGCATAATATCGCTGCCTTTTTATTTTTTTTTTTTTTGTTATACCAAATTTTCTTCGGACACTGGCACTGACTGTACTCTCCCAGGGTAAGTTGGACAGTTTGCGGAGGTCGATGTCGGAAGAACCCATTAATAGATGCATTGCATAAATCTCCCTTTTAGATATGAACCACATAGAGATTTGAGATATCTATCAGGCCAGCAAGGAGAGCATTCTACTCCGAAATGAAAGCATATACCTACGGCAGCGTCTGCATGCAAGTAATGTCATTTACGATAATAGGATCCACGCAGTGAGTTCTGCGCAGAAGCGATGCGAACCGCCTTGAGGGAACAGTGCTGGTTGGATAAATTGGAATGTGATTTCCTGGAAACGATTCATCCAACCCAATTTAGTTTGTCTAATAATTTGGCTGAAAGAATGGCATTTGAGCATTTCTGATATGTTTGTTGATATTATTATTATTGAAAGCATTATTCTCTCCATCCAAATCTCTTTCTCGATCTCCTTCTTAAACATCCTCTCAATCTCCATCCATATGTATCTTCAACTCGATCTTAATTATCAAAGTTTATCATTGTTCCATTTCAAGTGAAGTCAGCTTTTTCGGCGATTCCTTTAAAAATATCATGAACAGTTCCTCAGACGCTCCTTTCAGCAATTCAGTTAAATTTTTTTTTTTTGATTTTCTCATTCTCATTCTCATTTCTTCTATATTTGTATTCCTGTCTGTCCTGTCTGTCCTGTCTGTCCTCTCTGTCCTGTCTGTCCTGTCTGCCCTTCTGAGTTCTTCTGAAACTTGTGTTCTAATAAATCCCAAAAAAAAACATCAGAATTACAGCCAAAGAAATTTCAAAATTTCTTAAAATTCTGGAATATGCCGATGAATATTCTAAGTGATCTAAGTGAGGTCCCTACTCACAAGCCTGTTGTAAATAGAATTGATATGTCAAATTGGATATTCTGCAGACTACAGTTGAATTGGGCGGCATCCAGATCTGGAGCAAGATCCAAAAGTGATCACAGGACCTCTGCTGTGAGGTCTCAACTAGTTACCACTAACATCCTTACCAAAAACAAATATGAATTGATATGTCAAACCGTACATCCAGCTGACTTCACTTGAAATGATTGGAATCCGGATCCAATGGAACTGGACCAGGATCCTGAAGTGTCCATGAAACATCTGTGAGGTCTCAAACAGTCACCATTAACATCCTTACCAATAACAAATAAAAAATGATAGGTCGCACCGTATTTACAGTCGATTTCATTTAAAATTTAAACCTGGATCTGGAGAAACTGAACCAGAATCCAGAAGTGGTCACATGACCTCTAAGGGGCTACTTCTCACATGCCTGTTTAAAATAGATATGAATTGTCATGTCGCACCGTATATTCAGCTGACTTCACTGGAAATGGTCTGAATCCAGTTCCGGATGAATTGGATCAGGGTCCGGAAATGGCCAGATGATTTTTGTGAGGTCTCAATTCGATAATTTCATTGGGGTTTCTTTTTATGGATATTCTTCCAGGGATTCCTTTTAAAATTTCTTTATGGCATTCTTGAAGGATTCCTCCAACGATTTCTTCGGGGGTTCATGCAGGGATTCCTTCGGGAATCTTTCCAGGGAATCTTTTGTAAATTTATCGAGGGATTTCTTCGAGAATGTTTTCAAGCAGTCTTTCGCATTAGTAATTCGTTCAGAAATCCTTTAAAAACCCCTCCTCAAGGTGTTAATCACTGTTGATTCCTGTAGAAATTCCTCTGTGATTTACTCATGGGATTTTTCTGGGAATTCCTCCAGGGATTTTATCATGCATCTCTCAAGGAACTCCAAGGGTATTTCTTCAGCGATTTCTGAAAATTCTTTCATGAATCCAGAGATGCTTCCAGGGATTCTTCCAGAGATCCCTTCCGAGAATTTTCCAGGGAATATTTCTGAAATCCCTCCACAAATCCCTTTGCTAATTTCCCTAGGGATTCCTTGGGGAATTCCTCCAGGGATTCTTTCGGAAATATCTCCAGCAATTTCTCTGTGAATTTAACTAGAGGGTTTTCTGCAAATTCTGCCAAGGACTTCTTCCTGAATCTCGCGGGAACTTCTTCATCGATTTTTTGAAATTTTGAAATTCATGAAAATCCTTCAGAGATAGCTTCAAGAATTCCTCTTTATATTTCTTCAGAAATTCTTCCTGGGAACGCTTTCTGAATCACTCCACGATTCCCTCCGCTCTTTTTCCGTTTTTTTTTTCGGAATTCCTCCAGGGATTCCTTAGAAAATTTCTTCACCAATTCTTCAAAAACTTCTCTGTGAACTTCTGCAGAGGTTTCTCCGCGAATTCTTCTTGGGATTTCTTCGTGCATTTCTCCAGTGATTCCATAGGGAACTTCTTCAGCTATTTTTTTAATCTCCGCATCCCCTAAAGATCCCTTCAGAAATTCTTCCAGGGAACGCTTCTGGAATCCTACCACGAATCCTCCCGCTGTTTTTATTTATTTTTTATTTTTCAGAAATTCCTTCGGGAATTCATCTAGGGATTCCTTCGAAAATTCCTCCGGTAATTACTTCGGGAATTTCTCTCAGGATTGCTTTGGAGACTCTTCCAGAGATTTCTTCAAGAATTCTTTAAGGAATTCTTTTAAAGATGCTTCCGGGGATTCTCCAAGGACTTCTTTCGGGAATAAATTCAAATTCCTTTGTGATTTTTTTTTTCAAATTTTCAAGTCTAGACATTTCGTCGGAAATTTTTCCAATGAATCCTTCTGGGACTTTTTCAGGGATTTCTGTGAGAATCCATCCTCTAGCAATGCCTTTAGGAATTCCTCCAAGCATTATCTTTTGAACACCAGAGCTCTACAGATTCCTTTTGATCCATTCTTCAGCGATTTATTTGTGAAATTCACTAGCGATTCCTTCGGGGCCATCCATTTACTACGAGGACAACTTAGAGGGGGAAGGAGTTTCAAAAAAGTCCACGGAGAGGGGGGATTTCTTCTGAAATTCCTTCAGAAATCTATAAGTGAATTTGAGAATCCACCTTTCAGCAATTCCTTTGCGCATTCTTCCTGAATTTCCTGTAGGAATTTCTACATAGGATTCTAGTGATTTTTTTCGAAATTTTATACTCCAGCGAATCTACACTCAAACCTCCATTTAGGTAGGATCCATTTAGGTAAAATCTATTTAGGTCCCTCCATTTAGGTAACGTTACCTAAATAGAATTTGGTTGTGTTCAGAACAGTTGGAGTACTTATGATTGATGACGTCATACCCGACATTAACCTATCATTCACCTGTTTTTATTTTGGCCTCCAAACCCAACATAGACCCAACAGTTGTTCGATGTTGGTCCAACAGTGGCCCAACATACGATAAAAATTTACCCGACATTGACCCGACATTCAACAATTTTTCAGTCTGGCGGAATTTTTCAGGGTTTTTTGTGTTCCGCGCCCAGCTAGTCATTTGCATGACAATTCTCACCTGAGACCCTTCAAAACCCCCGAAAACGCCCCTGAAGCCCCTCCCCTACAGAAACTCCCTTGAAAGTTCTCTGAAACTCCGCATGACCATCTTTAAATCTCCTATTCGAGTTACTCTCCCTAGTTAAACTTCTTTGCAACCTTGTATTCCATTTAGGTAATGAACTGAATCCATTTAGGTAATGAATCCATTTAGGTAAAAATTCTATTTAGGCAGTCCCGACCCATTACCTAAATGGAGGTTTTGGTGTATTCAAATTTTTTCCAGAGATACATTCGGCAATTCCTCCAGAGATTTTTCAATGTTTTGTTTAGAAATTCTTCCAAGGAATTCATTCGAAATGGGGGATTTAACCTTAAACATTTTTTTAAGAATCCCTCAAAGGATTCTTTAAAGACTCCTCCAGGAATTGATTTGAAAATACATTTAAAGATTCTGTCAGAAATTTTCACAGGGAGTCTTTCTGGAGTTCCTCCAGAGATTCCTTAGAGAATTGAGGGATTCATCCTTTAGCAATTCATTTGCGAATTCCACCAGGAATTACTTCAGGAATTTCTTCAGAGGACTCTAGGGATTCCTTCGAAGCTTTATACTCCAATGATTCTTTTTCTTACTCTTCCAGAAGTACCTCAAGGGATTTTCTTAGGGATTAAGGATTTTCTACAGCTATTCTTTCCGAAATTTCTGCAGAGATTCTGCATGGAAATTAACCCAGAGATAATGTTAGAATGCCTCCAGTGATTGCTTCAGAAGTTGTGTTGAAAAATCCTTCGAAAATTGTCTCATAGATTTTTTAAAAATTACTTGGAAATTTGTCCAGGGATCCCCAAGAAAATCCTCAATGGTTTCTTTCAGTAATTCTTTAAATGATTCTATCTCAAGTCTCTCCAGGGATTCTTTCTGGAATTCTTTAAGGGATTTCTTCGGGAATTGCTGTAAGAATTGCTTCGGAGCCTCTACTGGGATTATTTAAAAAAAATCCCTAAAAGTGTTTCTTTAGGAAGCTCTTCCAAGAATATCTTTGGAAATTACTTCAGTCATTTCATAAACTTCTTTTTTATTTTATTTTTTAACGAGTTCATGACTTAAAAGTGTTAAACCTAACCGCAATCATGTTCAGGGTTGTTTTATAACTTTCAACTATATTAGTTTTCGAGTGCAAAATCTTTCAACCAGCACTGTACTTACCATCATACCATCGAACCAACCCAACTTTTGTTCCTCCATGGAAAATTTTCTGCATTACGCAAGAAATAAGATTTTAGGAAACAGTCAAAATCCATAACATATTATAATGCTCGGAACATTCGACCGAAGGTCACCAAGTCCTCCAGCGAAACCTAACGGTACCACAAATATCGCCCAACAACGGGACCCATTTCGGTCCAAGGTCACGTCAAATCCTCTGCCCTAGAAAAGCAGAAAAAATCAGCTCAAGGTGCAACGGCCGTTAGGCCATAGTTGCATAACAAAAACCCATCCTAACCCGTTACCGCACCAACAACCGGAGCACAGCGGAAAAGAGTTAGAAAGAGCAATAAACCATAAAATCGACATTAATGACCAGAATTGAAGGTTACCACCAGCCCATCTTCGAGTTTGTCTCCTTCGTGTGCCATTTCTTGAGTCTCGGCCGTTAGATTCAAAGTCAGGAAGCCCTCGCTTTGGTGTCCCTGTTTCACTCGCCGGGTGGACCGGGATTATAGGTCGGCCGGTTGTTGGTCGCTTGGCGAGGGATCACGTTTATGTCGGTATTTAAATCATAAATGGGAAATAAATATCTGTCTGTGTGGATATGGCCGTTAGCTGGCCGTGTTGCTTTTCGCTCAATCACTTCCAAAGAAAAACTGACTTTAGAGAGGGACCGAAGACCTTGAACTGATTTATCTTACTGTCATTAGACATAATTTTCAAGAATGAAAAGGATGTATGAAAAACTGGTGAAAGGATGATGAGATCAGTTTCCAAAATTGCACCCAGAAGAATGGTTCACAAGCTCCTTCCCTAAGAAAATTTATTCAGACAATTCCAAAGTTTAATGCAGCTCATTCATCATCGGGAAAGTGTAATATCGTGTTCAGCTGCAGTAATATCTTATCGCTACCTCAAACCTCCTCCTCCGAAAACAGTGACCAGTAGTGGACCCAAAAGCAACCGCCATAAATCAAACCCAAACTCCCGCTTCCAACACAGGAGTCAGCCATTTGCAGCCCCCAAGACAAAACAGGCCATTTACAATCCATTTCCTGCCGTGCCGTGCTGTGCGTCGATTCCCCAAAATTCCCGGCAGCCGGACCCACAAAAACCCAGCAGGAGAAAATCTTCTAATTAATTTATGTAAGTATTTATACGAACAGCGATTTGTGCATAAATATTTATGAAATTTCCCGCGCCACCGAGAGGACTAGCAAACATCGCCACTTTCGGGGAGTCAATGTTTTGCCGTAAAAAAATAATTTATTCACTCGCTGTTCCTCTTCGATGGGTACCTACGCCATTTCCATTGGAACCACTACGACGGGGCGGGAAGGGGGAGGCGTAGTTAGTTGTGCGCGAACGAAATGGAATCTGGCTATTTCATCTGATTTGATGAGTGACCGTTTGCTGGGGAAAGGTGATGTGATTTGTTGGGAAATTTGACATTGAATCTAGCAATGATAGGATGTGGAACAATTTGGACAGAGGGAGCTCTTCTGGGCACTTTTCGCTACAGGCATTTTCATACAATTTTGACCGTGGATAGAGGCTGTATCTCACCATTTACAAAAAAAAAACAAAACAAACCAAACGTTAAAAATTACTTAAAATAGTTCCCCCTTGTCCAAATGGTCTTATATTACCCGTTGATGTACATACGATCCGCTCTCACTTGTAGTTAGTGGACATAAACGGGAGGGTGTTGTGGATTGGCATCTAAGCCGAAAGAGAGATGGTTTTGTGAAAAATTTGAGAGTTCATGATATGGCTTCGGAGTAAGTTTGGCTTTCTATTTTGCTGAACCATTACATGTTTTGTGGTTTAGTTGGTTAAAGCGCCGATGTAGCGAATACGGAGTCGTGGGTTCGAATCCCACCCGAACGCGATTTTTTTTTCACAAATTTCATCTCTAAATTGTCAATATGTTGCCAATTCGTGCCTTCTAATTACAAGTTTTTCCAGTATGTTTCAGGCACACCAGCAAATTTGGTAATTGCCAGTTTGGGATTCCAATGCGCTCCTTTACTTCTTCCAAAAGTTCATTCCGGGGCTCCTTCTGGGATTTATACAGGTTTTTCATTTCGATCATACTTCCAGGAATTTCATCCAAGGTTGCTCCAAGATTTTCTTCTGGGATTTCTCCAGGAATTCTTGCTGGGATTTATTCAAGATCCTTCCAGGATTCCTCCAAGTAGCTACTGTGAGACTTCTTCCAGAACTTCTTCTGGGATCCCTCCAGGATTCCTCCTAGAGTTATCTATATATATAAAAATGAGTTTGAAGTCCCTTTGAGGCAACAAAACTCAAGAAAATCAACTAGAAAAGTAAGAAAATTGATAAAGTACTGATTTTGCATGAGCTGGGAACAAATTCAGCGTGATCAAAATTAAATCAATCTAGAGTGCGTTGCTGCGATGACCTCAACAGTTGTCAAACCACCACAGCTTGGCAAGACAAAGTTTGCCGGGACAGCTAGTTTCTAATATTCCTGTAGAAGTTGATTCAGGGATTTCTTCAGAAGTTTCTTCCGAGATTCCTCCAGTACCTTTTACATTGTTTTCATATATTTTATTTTTGGAATTCCTACAAGGAATTCCTGTAATTCCAGATATTTCCTTCTGGAGGAAACCCAGAAGAAACTGAAAAAAATATTACAAAACTTTTTCATAAGAAGATATGGAACCCATGGAAACTTATGGAGGAATTCCGTGATAAACTGTTGAATTGTTTTCATTACAAATATCTTCGAGAATTCTGGAATGTATTTCGGATGGATTCCAAAAGGAACTCCTGAACGATTGCCGGTATGAGCTTCCGAGCGAGGAATCCCGAAAGGAATTCCTGCAGAAATCCCAGGAGCAGTTCCCGGAAGAATCCCGGCAGAATTTCCTGGAGTAATTTCGGATTGCTTTCCTGGAACAATCTAGAAAAAAAATCATGAGAAAATCCCAGAAGTAACTCCTTCAGGAATCCCAGAGTGAACTCCTTGAGCCATCTTTGGTAAGAGTATCGGAGAAATTCCAAGAGGGCTTCCTGAAGGAATTCCCGAAGAAAGAATTCTCAAATAGGGGTTATCCAGAAGGAACTCCAGAAGGAATACCAGAAAGAACTCCATGGAGGACACATAAATAAAAAGGAAAAAAACTCCATGGAGAATTGAAAAAGAAACGCTTTGAGGGTTCTTCGAACCTTCTGAAGTATTCCTTGTGGAAACCCTGAATCAATCTAAGAAAGCACTCCTGAAGGTTTCCTAGAAGCGATTCCTAGAGGATCTCGGTTAGAATCCCTGAAGGAGTCTCAGAATTATTTCTAGGAGGAATCTCAGAACCTATAGGAAAATCCGAAGGAATTTATGGAGGAATCCCATTAGGAAGTCTACAAGGAATTACTGACAAAAAAGAAATTCCTGGTGGAGTTCCACGCTGCAGTAATTAATTAATATCTTAATTAAAGAGACTTTCAGCACGCTGCAGTAGGCGAATTCGATGGCAACCCACTATCTCGATCTTTGATCCTTACATAGATATCATTGCAATCCCATTGGATGTCGCCCGGAACCCCAGCGGAATGCCTCCTGAAATGTCAGACAGCATTCCTCTTGGAACGTCACAGATTACATTAGAAACTCAAAATTCAATATGCTGAATTCGAAACTCTAAATAGCTAGAAGTGTGCTGTTTTCAGTCAAGTTGTTCAGCATTCTAAAAACTATCTGGCAACGGCGACCAGCGCACAATGGGTCCAGAGCCGTATTTACGATGACAAAAATGTTTGTGCCTAAACCTTAAGTTTTAGGAAAGTTTCTTCGTATTTTTCGACCTTTTTTCTCATCATTGTGCAATTAGGATGGTCCCTGTAGTTTAGCTGATCCAAACAACTGCTTTTTAATAGTTTTATGTACGCTTACAAAATGTTCTACAAAGTTGTAAAAGAACTTATTTAGAGCAAGTTTGCCGAAGAATCCATAATTCTATCTCTTATGGTTCCCAACTTATATTTTTTTTAAAGAATCATGTTGAGGTGATCCTTGAAATTAAGTTTTCTTGCAATAACTTTTAATCCATTCGTTTCTCGTAAAAACTTTGTGCCGAACACTTTTATAACTATCAATGGCGCATATTTTTCCCAAAGAGCACAATATTCTATTCTATTGGCTTTTTTCTTCAAAAAACTACCTTTTTTTAAGTCATATCTCAAAAAGGAGCAAATGAATTTTCAATCGCCGAATTGCATTGAAAAGAACGTACGCTGTTCTATTGATGGTGAAAAAATTGTGAGTACCTTTTTTGTTTGAAGCTTTTTATTGAAATTTAAAAATACAGTTTTTTACATAGAAAAACAGTTGGAACTCTTAAAATCTATGAGATACAAGCTTGGTGTCTTCGGCAATATTGTGAGTTTTTGGATGATCTGCAAGTGCTCAGAACAAAGATAAAATTATATTGCATAAAAACGGATTTTCATATAGAATACGAAACAATTTAAGCAAATTTAGCTGATGAGGAAAAAGGTCGAAAAATATGAAGAAATTTTCCCAAAGACACCATGTGCTCTGCACTCATTGCGCAGTGTTCGAGATTCGTCAGCTAGGTAGCGCCAGTGTAAAAATTGTTCAAACCTCATATCTCAGAATCCTGATAACATAGAATAATGCCGTCTTCTGCAAAATTGTTCAGCATGCTAAGAACTATCTGACAATAGTCATAGACTCATATTCGTAACGTATCCGATAGGTGGTGTCTAGTGTCAAGAGAGTACTAACCCGTACATCTCGAAACTCAAATGAGCTAGAAAGAGCCATCTTGCAACGGCGAATTTAGTTCGCGATTCGTCCACTAGGCGACACCAGTGCCAAAATTATTCAAAACTCTATACGTTGGCATCCAGATAAGATAGAATGATATCGTCTTCGGCAAAATTGTTTAGAAATCCAAGAACAATCTGACAATTGAGTATATGGTTCGTGATTTATCTGCTAGGTGGAGCCAGTGTAAAAAATATTCAAACCTTTATGTCTCAGAATTCTGATGACATAGAATGATGCCGTCTTCGGTAAAGTTGTTCAGCAAGCTGAGCTATCTAACAGATAGGGATTTGGTTCGGGCTGCTGGTAAAGTCTTGAAGTAAGCTAAGAACAAAATCCCAGTCAACCAGTGATCGTATAAGATGTTGCATAAGATGATAAAGTGGAGGCGATATGCGTACATTTTACATGCGCCTAAATGGAGGCATGTATGCATATGGCCTCCACTTTATCAACTTATGCAACATCTTCTAGGATTTCTGGTGGTCTGGGTTGTCAATTGGGCCTTTGGTACGGGTGGTTCATTTTATCAACAACCAAACTGAAAGTATAACATTACTACCTCAACCCTATACCACCTTTTTAAACAACATCGTTTGAGAAGTTTTTTATTATATCTTGCCACTTTTAATTCATAAATTCTAGACATTCCTTTAAAACTTTCTTCAGGGATTCCGCTAGAGATATTCCCAGGGATTTGTTCAAGAATTCATTCGGGGCTTTATCCAGGAATTTCTCAAGGGATTGATACAAGACTTTAATCAGGGATTCCTCTAGATGTTCCAGGGATTTATTTGTACTTCTAGAAATTCCTCGAGGGGTTGCTTATGAGTTTAGCCAGTTAGCTTCAGCATCAAATATATATTCAAGAATTCCACAAGAAAAATTCCAGGGGTTTCTCCAACAATTTCTTCAAAAAATTGTCCAGGGTCTTCAGGGTTTTTCAGATCTCTCCATGGATTTCTGTAGAGAATCCATCAAAAATTCCTCGGATATTTTATCTATGGGATTCTTCGATGGCTTAACCAGGAGTTCCTCTTAGAATTTCTCAAAGTTTTTCGGGAAAGATCACCAGAGATTTCTGATGAAGTTTCACCAGAGATTTTTCCAGGATTTCCTTTAGAGATTTTTGCTTGCTAGTTATCCATAGTTTTTTTTTTCGGAAATTCCATAAACCTTCAATCCTGGTGATCTTACAGGGTTTACCCAGCGACTCTTCAGGAAATTCCTTCAGAAATCCCTCCAGAAGTTCCTCTAGAGATCCCTTCAGGGAGTCCTCCGGAAATGTCTCCACAGTTTGCGTCGGGAATTTCTCAAGGGATCTCTCAAGAACGCGATGCGTGGGAATTTTAGGAAAATAATCGCCACGAAAATGTGCAATCGTTGCATTTTTCTTCACCAGCGTACAAATCTGAGAAGAAACGTCAAATCAATTGGAGAATGTCGTGCAAAATTTGTTTGTTAGTGCCTCTGGAGCCGACCTACTTATACATTTTTGCCAAATAGCAGATTTAAATGCAACCAGGGACTAACAAAATCTGATCATCACTGATGTTCTTATCTTGCTTGACAGTTTTGCTAAAATTTGCGTCATAGTAGCTTATCAGAATTTCAAGACACAGGGATTTAAACTGGCGCTACAAAGTAGAAGAATATCTAACGAACAACTCTAGCGAATAAATACCGAAAGACGGTCTTCAATACCAGATAGGTTCTAACTTGCTATTTTTTAAATATTTTGATGGCTGACGGCTTCCTTCTAGGGTTTCAAGATACTTTACCAGGCATTTCTTATTGCTTTTTTCGAGTAATTTATGGAACTCATCCATGAGATCATTATGATTTTTCCTTCAAAAGTTCCTTCTGGGATTCCTCCCAGAATTCTTTCTTCTCTCAGATTCCTTCAGGGATTTATCTCAGATTTCTCTAGGAATGCCTTCTGATATTGATCCAGGATTCTTTTCAAAAGACATGTAAGGAATTCCTTCTGAAATTGACCGAGGGCTTCTTTCCAAGAATGCCTCCTGGAGTTCATTCTGAGATTCCTCAAGAAGTTTCTTCTGGAATTGCTCAGTTTTGTTTGGGATTCCCCTTTTTGAGAATGTACCCCAGAACTCCTGGAGTTCCTCCTAGGATTTCTCCAAGACATCCTTCTGGGATTTCTTGCGAGATTCATTAGGGAATTTTTCCGACTTTTCTTCGGGGTTTCTATTGAATTTATATGCAAGATTCCTCTAGAAGTTTCTCCAGGGACTTGTCCAGGAATTTCTTCTTCGATTCATCCAGAAAATCCTGAATTTTGCCAAGAAATTGCTGCGGAATTCCTCCAAGAACTCCTTTTGGAGTCCCTCTAGGAACTCCTTCGGAGATTCATACAGGCGTTCCTTTCGGGATTCACCCAAGACTTCCGGGAATCCTCCAGGATTTCATTTTGAGATACCTCTAGAAAATCTTACCGTGTTTTTCATTTCTGAGACTCATTTAGAAGTTGCTTCAGGGATTGCTTTAGGAGTTTCTTCTGAGCTTCCTCCAGCTCTTCTGGAATGTTTTCAAAAGTTCTTTTTAGAATTCCCAGAAGGAATTTCTGTAAACTGGAAGAATTCCTTACAAAACTGCTGGATGAATTCCTTAAGAAATTAATGTAGGAGTACCTCAATTAGGTCCTGTAGGAATTTTATAAGAAACTCATTGCAGAGTTCCATACGGGTCTCGTGAATTTCATAAGAAAGCTAATTGAAAACTCATAGAGGACTTTCGTAATTAATTCCTGGAGTATGTCCAAAACACCTTAGAGAATTAGCAAAATAAACTTCAGGAGAATTCCAGTAGAATCTGTTGGAATTCCCGAATGATTTTCTAGAGGAATTTCGGAATATATTCTTAGAGGAAACCTGGAAAAAGTATGCGGAGGAATTTGAAAAGGGGTATCCGGTAGAATTCTCGAAGGAGTTCCTGGATAAATCCCGGAAGAAGTTAAAAAAAAGAATGCCGTAAATTCTTGGAGGAATCTCGGAAGGATTTCCTGGATAAATCCCAGAAAATAATTTTCGGGAGAATCCTAGCAAAAAAAACTCCTAGAAAAATGTCGAAACGTACTCCTTGAGAAATCCCATATTATGAGGTAGTCTTGAAGAAATCCCAGAAAAAACTCCTGGAGGAATACCCCAAGAAGAATTTCTACAAGAATTTTGTTAAGAGAAGCTCTTAGAATCGCATCAACAAACTATTGCAAAAAATCGTTCAGAATGTGTAATCGCCTTTTTTTTTTTGTTTAAGATTTCAAAAAAAAAATCTTGCTGAAATCTTCGACACCGCGACTTCATGAGAAACATTTCATAACGGAATCAAACCTATAGTTTCATTTTACTAATTTAGAATGAAGCCAGTCCTCTACAGATAATCAGAAACGCCCTCCAACACGCCAAGTGATTCAATCCTTGCTCATTCGGGAAAACTCATTTGTGATTTAATTATCGGAGGTTTTTTTTTTCTTCCCTCTCGGTTGTTGTTCCTACATGGCTCGGCTCTGTCTAAGAACTTTTCCGTCGCCGATTCTTTTGTTTCGCGCGCATTAACCCTGGCTAACGCTTGGGCTGTTGTCAAAATTAAGGCAGAATGTTTTCTGTGTTTTAGATTATGATTTAGAAAATGAATAATATTCATAACATGGCTCCTAATGGCGGCGGCCCAGGCAGCGGAATGGGGTTCAGCCATTGTGTGGAAATTCTCGGTATCTCAAATTATTTCTT
The DNA here is from genome assembly GCF_035046485.1 of Aedes albopictus. Taxonomy (NCBI): domain Eukaryota; kingdom Metazoa; phylum Arthropoda; class Insecta; order Diptera; family Culicidae; genus Aedes; species Aedes albopictus. Next base: position 1,016,869 of record NC_085136.1, on the reverse strand, counting down.
GGTTTTACGATTTTTCGGCAACGCATTGCTCTGGCAGAAGACATTAGACATTCTGTGTGAGGGGTTCGCTGGTTGCTGGTGATAAGGTGTTAGTTTTGTGGACTGTTGAGTCTCCTAAAGTTGATTTCACGAGCAAGTTATGGAGATGAGATACTGTTGTGTTTGACGTTGAGTGGTTATTTATGGGGACAGACAAGCTCCGTATCGGGAAAGCTTGCAAATTTGGCTGGGTAGTGGAATGGTTTGTTCAATTAATCCATTTAGAGTTCAATTCTAATCCTATTTCATGGTTCGTTTTTCAATGACATAGCGTCATCTAACGTCGGTAGCAATCCGATCCAATGATTCGGATTACCGCTATTAAAGCCAATCAATTGAAGATTTTTACGATCCTTTACTTGAACGTGTGTCTATTGAAGTGGTTAGCTGATCTTTATCATAGATTCCGTTTATAAACGGATGAGGCAAGTTGTTTATCTGCGTAAGCCGAGCTTGTTCATTATGGTTTATAAATTATACGGGAACAGTGCCAACTGCTCGGAACATAAGGTGCATTTAAAAGGTATCATGACATTTTCAACAACCGCATTCTCGCACCAGTCGGAGTCTTGAAGCACTCAACGTGAGAATGCTACTACCATAATCATTTCAATAAATAACATTAGTTCAAACATCGCCGTGGCATATTCATTCAGCAATGCAGTAGAAAAGTTCAGCCGCTTATATCTGTCAAATAAATTCCCCTGCAAAATGCTAATGGAGGAGGCTTAATTCCATCCACCTACCTCTTCAATCCGGTTCGATATGAGATTGGATTCGATAGCAGTGCGCGCTCATAAAGATAGCCGTGAAGTAGCAGCTCTATTGGAAAGTAGTAAAAATACGGAATAAGGTAGCTCGGCAAGAAAAAAAAGTTTCATTTCGGCTTTTGCGGATTGGGATTTTATTGCGGAACGTAATGGAAATCTGATAATATTTTGATCCACCTGTGCCAAGTCTGAGAGATTTCCTCCTCTTCTTGGAAAGTAAAATAAGTAATCTATCTTGCCTTTCATCACTTTTTTCCGCCCCTGGTCTGGTTACTAGAGTACCATAAACCGGCATCCCATCTGCAGCAGAGCAAACCGGCAATAACATTCAGTCAGTGCTCATTTTCACGAAGCCCTTAGATAATAAAACCCGGTAGATCGCATCCAAACGGTTCGGAACGAAGGTGCCTCCTAATACTCAGACCTGTGCCAAAGAGCAATGTGGGAAAATCCTTTCCTTTCGTGCTTTTGCATTAAAATGCAGGACTCAATCAGGATTTTATCTGCGCCAATAAAAAAAACAACGCCCAAAAAACGAACAACGTGCGCAAAATTGAATTCAATCAGCCATCAATCATTCGTTGATCCTGACTGGATGCAGCGTTATTCTAGGAAAAGTCACTCGTTTCTGCTGGCGCCATCGCAATATCAACGAATGAATGGCCACCACTAGAGCATGACGCGAAACCATCGAACGAAGCAAGTGCGCGCACACGAGATTGAAATTAAATGCAGGTCATTTGCTGGGCTGGGATCCATCCAAAAAATATTTTCGCCAGAAAAAAAAAACAACACACAAATAAAGTATATGAATGCGCAGAGATGAATTGCTCTGCCACGGTCTATGAAAAACGCGGCAATCGGTTGCGCTTCATATGACGTTAGGCTGCGGGACTGTCATACTGGTGCGACGAGCGAGCGAGCGATGCCAAAGACTGGGATCCATAAAAAAGCAGCAAACGAAATTGATGCCCTGAAAGAGAGCCAAAGGCGGTCCATGGCCCCTGACGAAAAAAAAATGTGTCAGTGTCGTTCTGCTAAAAGCATCAGAAGAGTGATTCATTTAGCAGGCTGATTATCGAATAATTGATGTTACTGAGACTAGGAATTCGAATGCTGCATCCAAATGGATAGGTAACTTAAACTAGCTTACTGCAAAACGTCCCCAGTCAACCAGTGATCGTATAAGATGTTGCATAGGATGTTACAGTGAAGGCCATATGCGTACATTTTACATGCGCCTAAATGGAGGCATGCACGCATATGGCCTCCACTTTATCATCATATGCAACATCTGATACGATTACTGGTTGTCTGGGTCATCTAAGATTATTGAAAGACGACTGGAAATTCGGAGGACGTGAATTGAATGGCAGAGTGTAGTAGGAGGCTCAGCTATACTAAATTGATGGTGACAGCTAACGATGTGCGGAATAATTTTGATCAACTTACATATATTCCAATAGATCGGATTTCCTCCGATACGATTATAAATAAGTAATGTAGAAAAAAAAATATCAGAGAAGGGTTCCCAGACATAATACTCATCCGATCAAAGTATATGAGACCGCAATACTTTTCCAAGACGCTAAATTATACGATAAAGTACATTATATTACATTGCATGGCAGCAAATGATGCTTGTAATTTACATAAACAAACTAAGAGAGCTTGCTTCTATGCTGATAGGGTCCATTTGCTCCATCAGTGAATTCCCTCCGTTCCAGAGACTAGAACCCTACCGACAAATAACTCAACGCCACATTTATATCCCGCATTCAACGAATAGCTCCGCATTCTTCGAATCGCCTCAGGCGCCTTCCTAGTGGAGCTCCTGCTCCCACCCACGATCCATACCCAACTTCAATTACTATAATAACATTATGTAATAAGATAAATGAAGCAATTTTACGATATTACGCAACGTTCGTCGTATTCTTCGGTGGCCATCGCCATCATCTTATGCGCGGCGCCACACGGAAGAGCGGGCCACTACGAAATTGAACCCGGAACGGAACATTTGGTTGGACTGGAAGGATGACGACGAGATGGAATTTTGTTTTTCCTTCCGACCGTAAAAAACCGTAAAACCTAGGCAATGGCCGCACCTCAGCCAAAACGGACAAAGCATGCTTCGCGAAAAAATTTCATCAAGGTTTTTTACCAGTTTTTTACGCGCCTGCAGCTGTTTTGGCAAAGTGCAAAGTGTTCCGGCTCCGAAGAAAGTGAGCCATTTTTCGTCATCGGGAAAAAATAACAAGAGCAGTAGCATCGAAGTACTGCAATGGAGTGAGCCGCTTTCCTAAATTAAAGTTATAAAAAAAAAGCAACTGAAACATCTGAGGCTGATGCGGCGCAGTGAAATAAGAAACGAAAACGGGATACACAGTAGGGTCAATGCAACTGAGATATTTCATTATTCTACATCACGTAGAGAAGCATGTCTCGCCTTCCTTCTGGAAGTATTCTTGAAAAATTTCTGCTAATATCTAGGATAGCTGTTCTAGCAATAGGAAAACTTGAGCTTGATTGACCGCCCGTAGATGCTACTCCAGTAACGCCAGACCAGCTACACTCACGCAAGGAACCAATGAGATATCTGCCGGGGACTAGCAGGCATCTTCAGTGTGTGAGCGTTGATTATCTTCTATTTTAGGCGACAATGGCGCCTGTCACGTCAGGTCAATGTGGGGAAGGGTAAGGAAGTGAAGATTGCAATCGTTTGCATCCACATCAGACCGAATATACCTCTGCGTCTGCACAAATGCATGCGGATGTCGGAATGTTGGTGGAAATTTGTTGGCAGAGGGTTCACACATTGGTGCGTGGATGCCAAGGTAAGGTGATAGAATTGTGTGTTTTATTATTCTGAAGATGTGCGGCATAGTTTGCATGATTGCATTACTTGTAGGCGTTATCTGATAGATTGACACTGTGCTGTGAAAGTTAGGAACGAAGGGAAACGGCATTTTTTCATCCCGTTTCTGTTCTAGCGATGGCTCTGAACATGTGAATATACGTGAGTTGTATATGTAGAAAGGAGGGAGAAAGTACATGGAACGATACGAAGTAGGAGGAATCTCTGAAGCAATACCTTCTTGGTGGTTCCGGAGAGACGTAGGGTTTGGCGACCATAGGAATGTGTTTTAGTGGGTCGAGGAGAGAGTAGTCCTGGCTTCTACCGGCATTGTAGAAGACGGCCTCAACCCCACACTACCCTAACCTTCCTGTTAGGGTGTCTGATGAGCAGATTTATCCCCCTATGGTTTAGAAGGAAAAAAAAGTAGGAGGAAAGGGACGGGCCAGGAATTGAACCCAAAATCTTCTGCGTACGAATCAGAAGCGGTAGCCACTAGACCACCAAGCCCGTGATAGCTATTCTAGCAATAGGAAATTTATCACACAAACAAATTATAGGGCACTGCACGCCGTGTAGTTGCTAAGGGGCTGTTCATAAACCACGTAGATCAAATTTTGACTTTCGTCCATATAAAAATTTGAAACTTTGTATGGAGCGTAGACTTTGGCTAGACCCCCCCCCCCTCCCCCTCCACTCTAAAAGTCAACGTAGTTTATGAACGGCCCCTAAGGAAAATGTTTGACGTTTTGGGACCTTGTTGTTGCAACCCATCAGGAGCTCCGTTTGGGATTCAACAGAATTTTGATCTGGTAATCGTCCAGGAATTCGTTCCTCCAAGATTTTCTTTTGGGATATCTAGGAAGTTCTTTATAAAACTTATGGGACTTCTTTATGAGAATCTTTCAGAAGTTCCCACTGAAATTCTTTCAGCATTTTATTTTGAGTAAAGTGGTTCAATCTGTGATTCCTCCAATAGCTTCTGTCAGAATTCCTCCAGGAAGTCCTCCCAGGATTCCTCCAATTCCTTTCAGGATGTCTTAAGAAATTCCTTCAAGGGTTGCTGTTTTTATCCCTAAATTTCAATCGTAATTTATCTGGGAATTTGTCCCCACACTTCCCCAGGAGTTCCATCTGCACTTCCAAAAGTTTCTTTTGAGATTACCCCAGTGAATTTTTTTGGGATTCCATCCGTTTTTTCTACAGAAGTTGATTCTAGGATTCCACCAGGAGTTCGTTCTGTGATTCCTCAAGCAGCTCTATCTGAGATTTTTCTTGAAATGCTTCAGAAGTTCCCTCAGAGATTCTTGCTGAAGTGTCTTCTAAGATTCGTCGAAAGGTTACAACTGGATTCCTTCCTAGAATTCTTATGAGTCAATACGGGATTCCTTACGGATTTTTTCCAAGAATTCCAGGAAAAATGGAATCCCGGAAAAAAGTATTGGAGGGAACCTAGAAGGAACTCCGAGAGAGATTCTATACAAAGTTGCTGGAGGAACTACTTGAGAAATTGTTAGAGGAATTCCTCAAGGAACCCCTGTAAAAACTTCATAAGGAATTTAAAGAGTTTCGTCCATTAGAAATTCTACGAAATTCCCTAGAGGAATACTACTCAGAACATCTAGGAGAAATCCAGAAAGAACATACGGAGTAATTCCATGAAGATCTGTAGGCATTCCAGTGGGAACTCCTGTAAGAACCCAGAACTATAGGAACTGTGGAAGGAGTTCAAGAAAGAAGTTACTGGAGCATTCCAGGAAGAAGTTTTTGAGAGAATCTTGGAAGATGTTACCGGAGGATTTTTTAAAGAAGTTCCCAGACAAATCCAGGAAGAAGTTCCCAAAGCAATTCAGGAACGAGTTCCCAAAAGACGAAGTTTCTAAAAAAAATCAGGAAAAACTTTCTGAAGAAATCCCGGGAAAGGTTTGCAGAGGCACCTCCGGAGAAATACTGGATTTTTGTTTTTGTGGATTACCAGAGGAATTCACCAAAACAATCCCGGAAGGCATCGGTGGGGAAATTCTGGGAGGATTTTATGGAGTTCTCTCAGATGGAACCTGTTTAGATATCCCAGAAAAAAAACCTGGAAAATTATTTAAACTTAAGAATGAATCTTATAAGGAACCCCTTGGGAATCCCAGAAATATCCCGAAACAAATGTGTGGACATTGTCCACTGGACAAACCGAAGAAGAAATGCTGACGATTGATTTTTTTTCTAAATCGTGCATCTTCATAATCTCACGTTTCATTCAGAAACTTTGAGAAAAAATCATGGTAAACTATTTGGAGATTATTTGAGAAACTGTTTCAAAATCATGACTGGTGTTGTTGATGGAATTTAAAAATATTGCATTTATCATATGAAAAGTTTAACACGTAAATATGCATTCAGTTCGAAAAAATATCTAGGGGGCGGCGGTCAAAGGGAAGATTCAGCGAGGTTCTATCAGGGTTGTGTTATTATGTCGTTAGAATGGAACGTCGGCTTGGGTTCTCCATGACAGCTCGAGGTTAGAATATCACAATGCTTCAAGAGATGAGCGTGGTAGAAACTCAAGAAATGGGTTCTATGCAGCTTTTCCAGGAGGTATATCTTAGTAGCGTGTTCGTTGCTCGGGCTAACGAATCGCTCATCTGCCGGATGGCCTGCAACAACACAACAAGACAAAGACACAGAAAAAACTGGAGAAGAAAACCAAAGTCTTGACATCACACAAAAAAAGCAAAATAAAAAAAATGTGGACTCACATCCTAACCATACCACCACGCTCGTAAAGAAACGTTAGGAATTGTGGAATGCAACCACTCTCCCAGCTGATCATCACGTTAAACATTTTGCCAAAATTAAAGAGAACTCTGCTAAACTAAATGAAAAAATCCAAATTAATCCAACCTAGTGGTGAAAGTGTCTTTCTCGTCGAACATGTTCTTACAATCTTTCCGACAACGTCAGTCAAAGTGTTTCTGAATCCGAATATTTTTATAGAAAAGCAAGCATTTTATCAAAGACATCTTTGAATTGACTTAAAACTTATTGATTGCACATAGTCCGACGTTATGTTCAACGTATAAGCACGGCTGAAAAATATCAGACTTCTCAGTTGACTGCTTGAGCACTTTGTTGAGCACTAACACTGGAGGCTGATCAATATCAAGACGATACTAACAAGCTAAGCTATAACTCTTTACACAATCACAGATCACAATTTTTTTTCTGAACATTTAGGCTATATCTTATTGCCCGTTGAAAACAAGAGCGACAGGTAGTGAGTATAGTGCGACGTCTGTTTGTATGTGGGTTTAATTTGTAAGATTTTGTTCTCTTACACATATTTATCGCTTGCATTGATTTTATTTACCTTCGTAGTTCCGGCGAAGCACCAAACGCTGGTTGTGCAACCCTACCGGTAGTCTGTAATATGGTGTGAGCCTATTTTCTAGTTAACCGTTCCTCGGGTTATTCAAAAAGCCGTGATGTAATATGTTGCATGGTACATTTGGTTACTTTCGATGCGGTACCGGAACAGGTTCTGGAGCACACCGGGACTCCCAAATATAGTCTGAGACTATTTCATTGCTAACGTTCATTAGGTTACTAAAAAAACACGATTTCATTTATCTCATGCATGGGTGGGTATAGATCACTTTTACATTTGACCACTTCCAGTATGACACCCAGAACTGGTTTCGGGACACTACCGGTTGTCCAAAATATGGTCTGAGGCTGTGTTCTTACGAATCGATCATCGTGTATTCAAAAAAGCTGCTAATTGATGTACTGTCAAACACTTATTTGTGCATTTCGCCAGCTCCGGCGAGACACTCGAAAGTGGTTCCGGTACACTATCGGTAGTCTTAAAGTGGCCTGAGACTTTTCTTGCTGACCGTTCTGCACGTCATCGAAAAAGCCGATATTTAAAGCGCGGTGTGCATGCGTTTGGTTCCGTTCTACATTTGACCACTTCCGGCGGAGCACCTGGAACCGGTTTTGGCACAGTATTGGTTTTAAAAGTGTGGTCTATGATTGTTTCTCTTGTTAACCGTTCATCAGGTTACCAAAACAGCTATTTATGGGGTTGGTTCTCCTTTACATTTGATCACTTCCGATGGGGCACCCTTAATCGGTGAGGAATACTACCGGTTGTTCCAAATATGGCCGGAAACTTTTTTTTTGCCAATCAAGATACCTAAAAATCCGCGATTTGATTTGTCACATGGGTTTGGTTCACTTTTTTGTTTGGCCATTTCCGGGGGGACACCCGGAACCGGTTCTGGAGCACAACCGGTTCAAATATGGTCTGAGAATGTTTTCCTGCTTACCTTTCACCAGGATGTCAAAAAAGCCACTATTTGATATGTCGCATGCATGGGTTTGGTTAACTTTTATACTTGGCCACCTCCAGCGGGACATCTGGAACCGGTTCCGGAATACTACCGGTTCCAATATAGTCTGAGAATGTATTCCTTCTTACTGTTCATCAGGGTATCGAAAAAGCTGCGGTTTGATATGCCGTATGCATGGGTTTAGTGCACTTTAATGTTTGGCCACTCGGAACCGGTTCCGGGACACTACCGGTTCAGATATGGTCTGAGACCATTTTTCTGCTTACCGTTCATCAAGTTATCGAAAATGCCGTAGTTTGATGTGTCGCATGGATGGGTTTGTAGCGTTTTTATATCTGGCCCCTTCCTGGGATATCGATCCGGAACACCTAAATGGCCATAACTCCGGAACGGCTGGACCAATCCAAACCATTTTCAATAGGAAACAATGGAACCAGATTCCCCGTCGAATGAACTATCAGTCATTAAAATCGGTTTAGGTTTACTGCCAAAAAGTGATGTGAGTTTTTTTTGTACACACACAAACACACATACACACACACATACACACACACATACATACACACAGACATCACCTCAATTCGTCAAGCTGAGTTGATTGGTATATGTGACTCGACCCTCCAGGCCTTCTATCGAAAAGTCATTTTTGGAGTGAACATATAGCCTTTCCAGTACACTTAGTGTACGAGAAAGGCAAAAATCTTCGTGTGAAGTTCTTATATCTTTATTTACCTTGCCTTCTTGTACACCGATGATGCTTGTGAGAGAGTCCGCCTTCTCATTGTCATAAGTGGAGCAATGTGAGAGGACCAACAACCACAACACTAATCTAGTATGATCATTCAATCGATCCTACGTTTTTATAAGAAAGTAAAACGGATGCTTTTCAAGTTCATCGCCCGAAGTTCCTCAAGGGAACTAAGGCTATACAAAAGATGAGGGAGCGTCCATAAATGTCGTAGTATTATTGGCCGATTTTTTCACCCCACCCCCTCCCTACTCGTAGCATATTTTCCCATACCTAAAACATGGCTCGTCACACAATCTCAGACTCTCCCTCCCACCTTGAAAGCTACGTCATTTATGGACGCTCCTTAAAGAAGTGGTTTGCAGGCATGTTAAAAATCATTCCCAAATAGCAGTTGATTGCTGTCAGCTCAGCAACATAAACGAACTCTGTGAACCCATTAATGAGAGACCCTATCAGGAAAGAATCTTTTTCGGGAATACCATTTTGTTACTTTTCGTAAAAAATGCGGGGAATATATATAGTCCGAGATTGACATATTCAATAGATAAACTATCATCGGTCAAGTGCCTACTAGGAAATGCATAACCTGAAAGCTTATGTTAGATGTTATGTAGAGATGACATGATTCTCACGAATGTTAACTGTTTGAATGTTTAGTCTGAGCATTACTTCGAAATTTTCAATGACAAGTGTGTTGCGCAATCCATACTTGAGAGTAACCTACATCTATAGCGAGATCTCCTGGAAGGGGTTCTGGAGAGGCTCCAGCCCTAACAGAACCTTCTGAATAGGATAGGAACACTAGAGTGGGTCATCGATTATATGGAAAAATGAAAAATTCAACGATATCCCATCAGATCAAAGCTTTTTTGATCCCATTTCAGGACCCAAATAAGTGTGCAAAATTTGGGCACGATCGGTTATGTCTACGTTTTGCGCATCGCGTTTGAAGTTTGTATGGAGTTTTACATGGGAAAACACACTTTTTTGCATTTCTCTCATAACAAGCTCGAATTTTTCTAAAACCATGTAACCGATGAAAGAAAAACATAGCCTAGGGTGTCCTGAAAAATTTTGTCGAAGACCGCGAAGTGATCTGATGCTTATGAAAAAAGTTATAGCGTTGGCATTGCTTGGCGAAACAGCATGATTTTGTTGCTATTGTTATTCCTTTACATGTTAAAACATAAACACATGCATGCGGTTCGTTGGTTATAACTATTTTCACAAGCATCGGATCGCTTTGCGATCGCTTTGGATCGTTTTTCAGGACATCCTAAGCTAACATTCTACAGTATCGGTTAAAAAGTTTCAGACAAACTTTTTCAACTTATGACAAAAATGCAAAAAAGTACGTTTTCCCATACAAAATCCCATACAAATTTTGCACAGATACTCAGGACCCGAAACGGAACCAAAAAAGCTTTGATCTGAGAAAACGGTTCCGATGACCCACACTAAGGAACACTCACTTACAAAGAGTTACACTCACTTTCTATTTTCTTAACTCATAAGCATGCTATCAGAAATCAGTGTATGGACGACTTTTACCTGGTAGTTTCATATAAATGTTAGCCGAATTAAGTAAGGGCCGCACATGCATGCCACAATCGTGACAGAACTATAAAAGCGACTCTCCCCGGAGTGAATGTAATTTACATTCAACACTTGGAGAGTCCCCTACATAGCTCTCTCATAATTTTGGTGCGCGCGTTCTCCACACACTGTTTTTTTGATAACATGCTTCTATGCCGAGAAAAATGCAAGTGAAAGAAACTCATTCAAAGTGAGTATTCCCCTTGGTGTTCCCATACCTGAGAACCTCTAGGTTCGCATTATACGTTGAGCGTCAACAACCGAAGATAATAAGCCAACAACGATACTAAACTCGTTCCAACTTTATGAGGTGACAAATGCTGAATATAAACGGAAAGAGCCATACTCAAGAATAGAGATAATAGTGGTTTTGTAATGCTGTATTAGGTTTGCCAGGTGAGCAGACAATCATGTTCAGGTATCCGTACTAAAAAAATACTTAGTTTGAGTGCCCCAAGTGCCTTTTGAATCAAAACAGACCCTAAGGGTTTAGAAGGGAAAGGCTGGTCAACACCTGTTCCCAAAAGTTTCAGTTGAGCTGGGCTCTGCTTTCAAGTAAACAATAGCATATGCGCACATGCTTCCATTTAGGCGCATGTAAAATGTTCGTATATCGCCTCCACATCTTATTCAACATCTTATACGATCACTGGTTCACTGGGTAGTGCCACCAAGCACTTAATCGCTTCGTGCTGAGGAGTCTAGGTACGATTCCCGCCTCAGCTGTTGGGAAAAAAAATTCGGCTGTACTAATGGGCATTGCATGCAAGTCCGTTGTCTAGAGTCGTGCTTCCTTCAAAAAGCGAATAGCTTACTGGAAGCATTAATTATGTATATCTTTTTGATGGTCTAAGAGAGACATCATGTGGTCCTTTAACCCTTTGGAGACGGATGGGTCACCTTTACACCGGACCTTTACAAAAGTTTTCTAGCCCAGCGAGATTGCATCCGGAAAGGCGGAAATACCGTCTCCAAAGGGTTAAGAGAAATCACAGCATTACAATAGGGGTATTCACTAAACAGATTAAATTGCTGGGTAAGCCATGATTTTCTGCTTATTTGAAATCTTTCATGATTTTGCGAATGAAATAATCAAAGATTGCCTTGGTGATCGCGAAGTTTAATCAGTTTAATCAGTTTACGCTATTAAGTGAATCCCCCTAATACATTGCAAGCATATAATGTTCCTACTAAATTAATTCTGGGATTGTTTGAAATTCCTGGTAGTCCTCTATTGTGCAGTTTTTCTGACTCTATACCCATGGAAACTGAATCATGTTTCATGAAAAATCTGTCGAGTTGAGCTTGTTCTGTATAGCTTGACTAACCTAAATTACACAGTTTACAAACCATGAAACGAAAAAATTTCAAATAAAATCGTTGCACACGAATATTATCAATCTCTCCAATGTGGAGCGGACCTGGTGTGGTGGTTAGAACACAAGACTATCACGCCGAGGACCTGTGATCGAATCCTACTCCCGACATACTCACAAAATGTGGGTTCATCCTTCGGAAGGGAAGTAAAGCGTGGGTCCCGAGATGAACTAGCCTAGGGTTAAAAATCTCGTTAATACAGACAAAAAAATCACTCCAATACACAGGAACCTTTTTTTATGCACATGAGAAATTTATGCATAAATTAGGTTTGGTCTTTAATGACGGAATCTAGTTTCAAAAACGCCTCCGCAACGCCTTTGAAACGAACCTAAAATGCCCTGAGACTTCCAGAAATGCCTGCGAAACCCTCTTAAGACCCACTCTGACACCATGTAACGCACGTGAGACCTTCGGAAACCGTACGAAAACGTAACTGTAATACCTACAAATCGCGTCGGAAATCCTCTGAAACTTTGTGCAATGCTTTTGATGTGTATTGAATCAAGGTTAGTCACAACTCAATTCTTGACAATTCAAACTTTTTTTATATATTTTGTCAATCAGTGTAAATAAATGCTAATACATGGTATAAGCCTATGCTAAACGATGGATACATTATTTAAGAAATTTTATTATTATACTGATCAAAAAATTAATACTCATAATTCGTAATAAGCAAAGAAACTTAATACAAAAATTATATATAACAACCCCACTGCGCACCACACCGACGTAATTTTCAAGACAGCGAGCCAGTCGCAGAGAATCTACCCGACATATCGTAAAATAGCATCATCATCACCACCAACAAACAGCAGCACCGACAGGACTGACACAAGCGACAGTGGCAGCAGCAGCAGCAGCCATCATGTCTAAGGGCGTGGCGTTGGTTCTCTTCATGCGCTCACTCACTCGGGTTTTGTGCCATTTGCCTTGCCAAGCGAATGCATCAGTGTGGTCTTCTGCGCTACGCTTGCTCGAAGGAATGTATTTGTACCGTGAAGGTAGCGAATACCTCATATTCTTTTTTCTGTTTCATTTCATCGCCTGACGATTGTCAACTAAAATAAAATATTTTTTTTTAATTATAAATGCACCTTACTGAATAACATTGTGATATTCCTTAGCTTTTAATCAACAGTATTCAAAATAACTAGTACATGGCGACTTTACGGTAGATCTTTATTGAACTGTTCGCCTCGGTGCTCATGGTTTGCCCGCAGTAGAATGACAATAGATACTGTGCTGATGTTCGACCCACAGTACCAGACTACCGTCCAATGGGGATACGATGGAATATTTTGCGAACAGTTCCCAGAAACCAGAACCGACCCCGAGGAACAGTAATCCTTATTTCTCATTAAACGAAAATGAGATTCTCGTGGTTCGAGCAGGAGAAAGACGTTGCTAGCAGGCGGTGCGGTGCGGTGGTGGCGCTGCATATCCATTCCGAAAAAGCTAGGAGCATAAAACTTTTCTCATTTCGGCAAAACAGTTTCGATCCGGGCACGTTTCGTGAATGTTTTACGAGCCACAACTTGGAGCGCTCTATGCCCAACGTTCTCGGTCCCCCGTCGGTGCCAGCCAGCAATGTAACAAGGATGCTCTACTCTTGAGGAATGTCATACAGTAGCAACTGCTGGAAGGAAACTTTACTTGATGTAATGGAAAAATCGAACGAGCTTTCCTTATCTGCATTGTCAACATTGTTCGTGATATTTAACCAACGAAAACTTTTGCTATCATCGCGGAAATTTGCCTGCAGAGATAACACCATTTTAGCATAATTTCGGGAACTTTCCTTTGCCTTTACGTCAAGAATTGCCAAGTGTTATCTCAGTTTCGGCGATAAAAACTTCTACATTGCTGATGAAAACCTTCGCTGCTGAAAATTTTCAAGGGAATTCTTCGAAGCAAAATTTTCTTTTCAGCTGCGGCACATCAAGTGCACTGAATGTCTCTCGCCTTGAGAGAGAGATAATATAATTCAAGCTCGGAAAATATTTTCATGCCTTGGCATCAAGCGAAAACATCACATCTCGTGTGGCAATTGGGAGATAAATTATTCAAAAAAATACAAACCCCCCACAAATACCCACGGAGAACAAGCAAGGGCACTCGACTCCACTCGACAAACGACATCTTGGAATATGTGGCCGGGCTGTGGCGTGGATTGTCGAAACGTGCTTTTCGGCTAAAACCACAGAAAACACGCACGCACATTAGGCACGAGTACCTCGTCATCCATCCATCCATCCATCGACCGTCAAGAGGGCTTGAGCCCTGCCCGATGATGGATGCACAGCTCAATGGAACCATCAGAGACAGCGCGGGACGTCCCTCATCTCATCTTCAGCTAGCTCAGCGTGGTGGCATCGTAAAACGCGAAGAATCACTGACTGGCGTTGTCATTTTAAGTGACATGTCGTCGTACGACCCAGTCGGAATGCGTCAGATGAGCAAAAGCAGACAAATTTGATTATGGATTCAAATTGTTTGGCGTGGGGGAATTAGATTTCGGCTTGATAGTATTGAGATGAAACTACAGTTTTCTGCAAATGAGAATATTTCGTTCAAAATCATCCTAAGCAACACAAGCACACTTCATTTTAAATTAATATTGCAAATCGTTTAACTAAGTACGTAAACATGGAACGCAACACAACTAATTCACTCCAACACTATATTTTCCATAATTTCAGATAGACGCCCTACTCTATCGATCTCATCGCATCAGCAGATGAAACCTTTCACCATGATCCTAGAAAAGTCTGAAAGTCAACCAGCGACAAATTTATGGCTCACAGATTCTCATTGCATGATCGAAACGAAGCAGACGCCTGCGAGTGAGATGAGGCCAGAAATTTCGATTTATTTATAGTATGTAATACCATCAGCCAGCAGCGTATCCAAAGAGACAAAACCAGGTACACAACCGAGATGCACTTCCATTGCATTCATGTGGCAGACGGTGGTGCGGTGGATCGAGACGTCGTCGACGGAGAATGCGGAAACCCACATATCTATGTCGGAGCAGGCAATCTGCTACGGCTACAACAACGGACGGCTCAAGATATTTTCCAATATGGGATCCATCTGGAAAAGTACAATATCGAACAACGTCGGATAAAACGTTTGCCTTGGGGATGGAACACTTGAAGAGTGTGGGATGCTAACTTGATTGATGCCCCCTTAATGAGTTTTTAACAAGAATGCATCAACTCGTTTAGATTATCGGGACGATTGGTTGTGCGGTGCTGAATTAAATAGCAACCGAGAAAGAACACATCTTGAAATAACTGCATCACAATGCCGGGCATTAACCTAAATTGTTGATTAGCATCAGACTAGGGGAAACTTATCTTAGCCTTTTCATAGTTTGTATACGTTAATTACCATTTAACAGGTGTGTTTCAACTTTTTTTTCACTTATCTTTGAATGTTTTTGGATGCCAAACATTCGCAAATCTTCAAAAGTAAAATTCAGCATCCATAACGACACAACGCATCGATTAATTGGAAGAAATATAGTCTAATAATAACCTCACCAAAATCCAAACGCA
Source organism: Aedes albopictus (assembly GCF_035046485.1). Classification (NCBI taxonomy): domain Eukaryota; kingdom Metazoa; phylum Arthropoda; class Insecta; order Diptera; family Culicidae; genus Aedes; species Aedes albopictus. Next base: position 1,001,567 of record NC_085136.1, on the reverse strand, counting down.
TCACCTTCTAATGATGATTACCATCGCTTCATCGATCGAATGGAGGAGAATTAACAACAACCAAACAACAAATTGGTTCCCGCTGTTGACACCCTCTGAGTTAGAGCCATTCAAGACACACATATGTAGAGATGACACTGGCCTAAGCCGAATCAAATGGATTATACTGTCTTGCTTTTCTTCTTGTGCCAATCAGCATTATCTTTCATATTTGGCATGCCAACGACATAAACCATACTGAACCGAAAGAGGTTCGTGAGAAGATGATAAACGTAAGTAATGAATCGTAAAAGTATCATTATTGGGTGAATGTTTCCTACGCAAGATTCTACATATTTCTCTCGTAGATAGATCAATGCTCGGTAATCGATAATGAAGATGATGACGACAAAGCAGATATGTATAAGGAAAACCTCCATAGAGGTTGAACTGCGTTATGAATAATAGGAGACAACAAATATGGAGGACCTGGGACAGGATTCTTTAGAAGTTCTCTGAAAATTTTAAAGCTTGATCCACTTAGTATTTGGCCGCACAAAACAAGACATTTCTTTGTCAAAAAATACATAGAAATACGGTTTAGGTTTTATAACACAGGAAATTTATTAAACTTTGAAGAAAAAAATATTGAAAAATTATTCATTGGCATTTCGGATGAATTCTCGGACTTTTCGCTTAATACCGCTCATCATTTTTTGCACAAGTAGAACTTTCAACTTGATCTGCCATATTTTTCCATCACTTCTGCAAATCAAATGGTTTTTTGATTGATACGTCAAAATGGACTTTGGACAACTCCCAGGACACAAATTTTACCACGCCAAACGCAAGGGTGATGCCCCAGGAAGGTTCTCCAAAGCAATCATTACAAGAATCTTTGGAGAAATCTCGATGATTATCGAGCCAAATCGCTGGTGAAAGCTCTGAAAAGGGGCAGGAAGGAATACGTGAAGGAAACTCTGGAAGACTTTCATGAGAAGTTCCGTGATGAATCTTGGAAGCAATCTCGGTAAGAATCCTTTGACGAATTCCTGAGAAAAATTCTAGCTGAAGTAGAAATTTTAGTAGAATACGGAGCCGTTTTGGGCCAAATGCCATTTGGCCGAATTATTTTCTAGCTGCCAATTTAATCATCAGTAATATGTCCCTCTTCTACTCATTGGATATTCTTCTTGAATTCACGCTGAAATTGACAATATTTGATCAGTGAATTTTCCTGATCCTCTCAGTAATTCGGCAAAAGATTCTAACCAAGATAGTTCCCCCAAGATTCATCCCGGGATTTCTCAAAGGAGTTTTTCAGTGTTCATAGATCTCTTCCTTCCCCGTTTTCAGAGCTTTCTCCAGGAATTGCCTCGATAGTCATCGATATTTCTCCAAAGATTCCTACAGGGATTCTTATAATGATTTCTTTGAGGTAGCCCGGGAGGAAGCCCAAGAGGAATTCTGGGATGAATACTTGAAAGAATCCCAGGAAGAACTTTGGGAAGATTCTTTGGAAGTTCTCCAGAAGGTTCTCCAAATAAATCGTTATAGGAATCCCAATAGGCAATATTTAAAGAAATCTTCGTGATTACCTAGCCAAATCCCTGGTGAAAGCTCTGAAAGAAGGCAGGAAGAATGCTGTGAAGGAAACTCCGGAAGACTCCCATGAAGAATCCCGGGATGAATCTTGGAGCAATCTCGGTAAGAATCCTTTGACGAATTCCTGAACGGATCATTGAAACATCTAGTTCTTGTAGAACACTGGGAGGGGTGTCTGGCCATTTGGCTGAACGTCATTTCGCCTAATGCTATCTGGCAGAAAGGGTCAGTTGGCCGAAAGCCGTTTGGCCGAATCATGTTCAAAAGAATTCCGAAAAACTTTTTAACATTCTAGCAGTGAAAGTCTCTTAAATAAAGACAAATCAATCAATCAACATTCTAGCTGCCAATATTGATATCAGTAATATGTCCCGTCCCTCTTTCACTCATTCACTGTTCTTTCTAGTTTTACAATTCCGGGATAAGTTGGTGCTGAAAATGCCAATATTTTTTTTTTTTTTTTCAAATAATAGGCTGTTCTTTCGAGTTTTACTGATGTGGAAAACAGTAGCACGATCAGTTGATGATCTTTCATCATTTCTCTTTCGGCCAAAGGCATTCAGCTAATCGGTGTTTAGCCAAATGACCCTTTTGGCCAAATGGCACTCGGGCAAACGGCATTCGGCTAAATGACATGCGGCCAAATGACATTCGGTCAGATGACCCGGAACTACCGGGAGGAATACCTAAAGAGATTTCTGAAGAGATCCTAGAAGGAATCTAAAATAGAATGCCGGATAAGAATCTTGAAGACATTCCTGAGAAAAATGGCTGAATTAATCCTTGGTGGTATCTCCACACAAATTTTGGAAGGATGTGTTAGGAATGCTGAAAGAAACCCCCGGACGAAGCTTTGAAGAAACCAGGGAAGGTTAGAAAAAATCCTAGAGAAATTCTGGGAAAAATCATTTAACGAACAACTAGTTAAGTAATCCATGGCATCTTGAGCAATATGTGGGTAATTTATCGGAAAAATACCGGCAGCAATCCAAGGAGGACAAGGATTACATTTGAAGGATTTTTTTAAATTCCCTAGTATTTCTGGAGGGACCTTTGAAGAAATCCAGGAAAGATCCACTTTTAGAGGAATCCCAGAAAAGTTATCTAATGGAATCACAAGAGGAACCTCAAGTGTATAACTGGGAGGAATGATTAGATGAGTGTTTGGAAGCAATCTAAGAAAATTTTCTGGATAAATATGGATGTAATCTACATATAAATCATCTGGAGCTTTTTTTTTCTTGGCGGGATCTCAGGAAGAACTATTTAGTAAACTAAATCCGGGAAATCATTCAACGAATCGATCGTAGAGCCCCCTTAAATTCTTAAAGGTAACTGCAGCATCTTCTGGAGGAATTCTGGAAGAAATTACACTTCATTATTTTGAAAGTTATAAGTTATAATAACGCTATATGACTTTAAGCGATATCTTATGCGATGAACCGTGTGCACTATTGCGACGTAATTCAGCATCTTATGAGACTTAATAATATTAAAAAAATCTTGTCGGCTCGATATCGAACTAATGACCTCTGGATTGTCGAGCCACACTTCATACACATCACCAAACGCTACTTACACACTCAAAACAGATTTGCGGGCTCGGCAAAAACGCGCACAGCCGTCTGCTCAGTAAAACTACCAGCTGATATCCCAGCAAAAAGTGACATTTGATAGCTGACTCTCAGCAAAACGATTGCCGAAGCTCAGCAATGAACTGTCAAAATTGCTGAGATCTCAGCATAATTGTTGTTTGCTGATTACTCGGCTGTGCAAATCTCGGCAAAAGAATGGAAAAATGCTGATATCCCGGCAATCTGAATTAAGTGTGTATGAAGCAAGCTGATTAATTATCGTGATATATTCTAACTCACCTCAGTGTTTTTTGGAATTCACTTGGTTCACTTGCGCT